>NW_006399833.1:7152970-7180330 GCF_000299155.1 Elephantulus edwardii
GATTCGGTGACTGGGGTAATCGGGATGGGTGTGTCAGAGGCAGTGCGGTTGGCGCAGGATACAGCAGGGTTTAGGGCTGTTGTGCATAGGGTCGCTATGAGTCGAAAATGACTCGACGGCACATAACAACAACAACAACATAGCCTGGATCAGGCGTATCTTAGTCTCCAGCCTGATGTTGTTGCTCTTCAGTATTCTTGAGAGGTCCCTCACAGCTGACTTTCCCAATGCAATTCGTCTCTTGATTTCCTGGCTGCTAGTACCAAGAGTGTTGACTGTGGAGCCAAGTAAACAAACTGTTAACTATCTCAATCTCTTCACCATCCATATTGATGCTGCCAGTTGGCCCAGTGGTGAGAACCTTTGTTTTCTTGATGTTTAGCTTCCTTCCTTACCATTGGTTATTGATCATATGCCATTTCCTGAAATGGGTTAGCATTCACCAATCTTATGATTACAATGACTCTGTATCCCTTCCATCTGTTCTTGATGATTCCTATATCATTCAATATTTTGCCTATAGAATCCTTCAGTATTGTAACTCAAGGCTCTTTTAGCTTGAGAAATGCCAACCACATTCTTCCCTTTTTGTTTTCTAATGCAAACTCTTTGGCATTAACTTCACTGCAATACCTAGCTTTGTCTTCTTGAGCTGCCCTTTGAAATCTTCTGGTCATCCTCTTATTTCATAATTTCTTCCCTTTGCTTTAGTTTTTCTAAACTACAAACAGAAGTTTCAGAAGCTCTTCTGGGATCTGTTAGCATCTTCCCCTCCCCCTCCCCTTCCTATCTTTTTAACAAACTTTTGCTTTCTTCCTGCCTGATGGCCTTGATGTCATCCCACAACTTTTCTGTATCACTGTGTCACCAGTGTTCACTATATCAAATCCTTAAAGATTACAGCCTAGAATACCCTATGGGGCTGTTCTATTTTGTCAGGGATTCCTAAGAGTGAGAATCAATTTGAAGGCACATAATGTGTGTGTGTATCACAAACTAAATTCTCAGCTTACTAGGTTCTTAAGCTTTAGTATGTATCAGAATAATCTCTAGTGCTGGTTATATGAGTCCCTGGAGCCATAACTGCAAGAAATATTGATTGATATCTGAGTAGGGCTTCTTGTTATTGTGTTAGAGTCAGAACTGGCCCACAGATGACCCTCCAGTGGGTTTTCAGAGGCAGTTAATTGCACAATAGGAGACTGCCCATCCTTCTCCCAAGTAGGACTTAAAAAATATGATTTTAAAATAACCACCTTAGGTGACACCTTGGTTTTCTGGAGCCCCCAATTTGAGACACAAAGGTCCAGCTTTTGCGTGGAAATACTCTGAAATTGGATTACACATCCAATTTCTAACCGGGCCCACACACCTGTCTGTAATATGCCTATAAATATTGCTATGGAAGTCACATAACCTCAGGACTGACCTAGAAAGTTCAGACTTCAAACAGCTAGTTTAATTGTCATATTTATTTTATGAGACCTTCTCGTAATACCAGAAATAAGTAATCACTTGCCAGCTACTGTGGTACCACTGTCCATTGCCATGTGTAATACCAGATCAGACCCTCTGCTGTTGAGTTAATTCCAACTCGTGATGACCCCTTCATCAGGTTACCGAGGCTGTAAATCTTTATGGAAGAAGACTTCCCATCTTTCTCACACACAGTAGCTAGTAGATCGGAATTGCTGATATCTCGGTTGGCAGTGCAACAGCTAATACAAGACACCACCAGGATTCCTTATCATATGTGTCAGGTTACCGAAAAAGAAATTGAAGATATTATTATCCCTGTCCTCCACAAAATTAGTATCTAGTTGTAGAAGTATAGTCACAAGTGTTGGGTGTAGCACAGAAATCAATCCGTTGGGTGAAAATTTAAAAGAACTTGTACACACAAAAAAGCTTTTTTTCCAGTTTCCCTTACTAGCAGGTTCTTAGCTTAAACCTTTTCAATTAGGTAATTTCCTCTGAACACGTAGTCCTCAGCTGAAGTTAAGTTCCTCTAACTCTACAAAGTATAAGAGACGAAATGGTCCCAGAGGAGTGTAAACAGTTTACACGTAGTGTGTAACCCAAAGGCTAGTGATTTGAGTCCATCCAGCTGCACATAGGAAGAAAAGACTTGGCAAATCTGCTTCTGTAAAGTTTCCAGCCAAGAAACCTCATGGGGCACTTATGCTCCTTGCAATGGAATTAGTGGACAACATAAGACAACAATGACAAGGAAAATAAATCACTAGAGCCTGAAGCCATATTTATATATAATGGTTTTGTATATGTGTGTGCTGTATTTTTAATCAGACAAGAAAGGACTTGAATTCTCAAGATCCTTATCACACGCTCTATTCATTAATGCACACCATTCTGGTGACCTGTATCTCGGACCATATCTAACCTTTTCCTCCACATTTAACCACAACCAAGTAGAAGAGGAAAGAAGAACTACATCTTCAAAAATGAAACCAAGTGCAGCTACACTATTTCTAGCAAAACCAATTTTTTTAAATTTTATTTTTTCCAGGGTCAGAACAGACCTTGTTGAATTTCTCCTCAGAAACCCTCCAGAATGACTACTCAGCTGTTTGACATTTCAGAAATAACAGTTGAACCACTGTGATGGAGACAGGTGGTTATTACCCTCCCCCCCCCCTTTTTTAAAGTAAAGTCATCCATTTACTTAACTGACTAGCACCAGAACCTGGGCTTCCTACCACGCATCTCATGACTTGTAGTCAAAGGTGCTTGCTACAACATCAGGCTCCCTTGGTCTTATTTTGAATTACCCATACAATTAGATATGGAGGCCAGCAGTACAGAGACATGGTGAAGTCAGGGAAATGTGCAAGGCAGTGAGAAAGTTCAAACTACAGCCCACCAAAGTACTGAAAGCATAAAGATCAAACTGTCTACAGGCAAAGGGAGTTTAACAGGCCTGTTAAGCAGGCACTGATAATTAGGCCTCACCCTTCTTTGCTCTCTGTAACAAGAACCTGAAACAGATAGCCAGACTGCTCTTGTCATTAGTTATTTATGGAAAGGCAGAAAGCAACTGTTCTTCATTGACTGTGCAACAAGCCTTTGTGCATTAAGCAGACTTCAAAGGTCCATACAATAATAATTTCCTCCTGAGGTCCAACTACAAGCAGCAGGACTTTATCATAATATTTGAGTAGACAAGTTAAGTTTTGTCACTCAGAGAACTTTTCTGTAGGCCCAAAGCCAGGCCAAATTTGTTTTTCTTCCCCCAGTGGTGTGTCTGAAACCAACTGGTGAAATCAGAAACGTAGGCACAAGATGATCTGTGAACACAAGTAAGAAGCTAGGCCAAACCTTTTAAAAAAATGGTCAAAGGCACTATTACCAGATCGAAACATTTTTGGGGTGGTTTTTTAGATAAATGGAATCTTTTCAAATAATCATTTCTTTTCATTCTAATTTACAGGGGTCTTCCCTCCCCTTCTATTTGATTTAAAGACCCAAACAAATTGAAAGCATATAACACTTCCAGATGGGAAAGCATGGCATTGCAGAGGGTCATTTCTTCTCCAGATCATCTATCAAATCAGTGTAATAAAAAAGAAAAATTTCAGCAGGATATTAATGATAATTAATTGCAGTCTTTCTCACTGAATTCAGTCTTGTCCCTTCGAAAGCTATCTCCTCTCTAAATGGAATCTGCCAAAGTTATCCCTGTAAATTTCCTTAACAACCTTGCCCCCCCCCAAAGCTTTAAAAAATGTTTTTAAACCCTAAAATAGTTCTATAATCCATAGGCCAGAGGAAAGTAAAAATTTTCTGTGAGAGGCAGGAAATCTGCAAATGCGTTGTCTTTGATATATTTGTATCCATACTCTTTTGTAATTTCAGCTTGACACTGTTAATAAGGAGGCTAGGTCAACAATGTTGTAACTTGCCTTAAATCTCTTTTTATTACTCTTTTCCTGCCACAGACAAGAATATTCCATTATTTGCAAGTCCTACAAGGCAAGTAAAACAAAACAAAACTCCAAATGTCCCCTACTTAGAACCATGAAGATGTCACTTAGTGCGGGGCAGCAGAATGAAAACCACAGGGGCTTTGGACTTAGAAAATTGTAGACAAAGTTCTAGAACTTCTTTCTTTTTTACTTTTTCTTGTTTGTTATGTTGTTTGTTTTTTTGTTTTGTTTTGTTTTTTAAGGAGCCCTTACACTGGAAAAGGTAAAACAGCCTTGAGAGAGAGAGGAAGACCCTCCTAAGATGGGTTGACACAGTGACTATAACAATGGGCTTGAGCATGGTGGAGGTTGTGAAATGGCACAAACAGGATGGGCAAGTTTCCAAGCTCTTATTCATAGGGTTAATATGAGTCGTAGCTGACTTAACAGCATCTAACAACAACAGTGGTGTTGTATATTACATGTAAGACTGCTAATTAAAAGGCCAGTGGTTCAGTTCCACTATCACTCCCATGGAGGAAGATGGGCAGTCTCCTGCTGATTTATAGCCTTGGAATCTCAGTGAAGGGTTACCATAACTCAGAATCAACTTGAAGGTAGTGAAGGTTTCTTCTCTCTCTCTCTCTCTCTCTCTCTCTCTCTCTCTCTTTCTTTCATCTAGTTTGGGTGAAAGTTTACAGAGCAAGCATAACCTCTTTATGAGTCTCAGCCTCTTCATGTGTAGATTGGGGATAATGATGGTACCTCACTCAAAGGGCCCTTCTGAGGAACGATTAAATGAAATCATGCTCATAAAATTCCTGGCAAGTGTATGGAAAATGGAGGCTCTTAATTACCAGGTTCAACGTCCTCATTTTACAGATGAAGGGGAAAAACAAAGTCAGAACCAGAACTTATATCCTTCATTGTACCACACCAACCTTCCTCGGGTTCTCTAACTTATTGAAAGACTTTCTTTAAAGTAAAAGTATCTAAATCATTTGAGGGTTTATAACTAGATAAATAACTATAGGGAGTTCTAGTTGGTAAGGAGTTGCGCTGCCAACCCAAGGGTATGCAAGTGGAATCCCCCAGCAGTTCTGATTTACAGCCTCTTTTGGCACTGGATGGTCAGCTATGAGTCTGTTCCAACTCGACAGCACATACACACACTAATAACTGCACCTAACACTTTTAAAGCTGCTCTTCAGTATTCTCATGGGAGAAGGATGGGCACTCACCTCTCGTACAATTTACTGCTCCTGAAAACTCGCTGGAGAGTCAGCTGTGGGTCAGTTCTCATTGATGGCACACAATGACCTAGAGTATTCTATACAGATATACCGTAAAGTATTAACTGTATCTCTATTTATGAACATTCAGGATTTTCCTTTTTTTTTGGCAGGCAAAGTATTTTAATGTGTCTCAAGAATTGGAGGATTTCCCTTTTTTTAACCATCAAAAATAGCGTTCTTCTGATTATTATTCCCATGCATGTGTTGTTGTTATTATGTGCTGTCAAGTCAGAACTGAATCACAGATGACCTTCCAATGGTTTTTTTTTTAAAGTCTGTAAATTACACAGGAGGAGACTGCCCATCTTTCTCTGACATACATTTTATTTATTTATTCAAGCATCACTATATAGCAGAGCTCTATAAATGGAAATGATGCTGGGTCAATCTGTGCATTTGAAATTTTAAAAGATACTGCCAAATTGCCTTTTAAGAAGACCAAACCAATTTATACTCCTTCTCAGAGGGTGTAAGTGTGCCAATGTCCTCACATCCTTGTCAACACTGAATATTATCTATCTTTTCAAATCTTGCCAACCAGACAAAAATGCTACCTGAATTTGCTTTCATATAAAATGTTGAATAAACATTTTATTACTTTTTCTAAAGCCAACAACAACTTATTGCAGATGAACTTTTTAAAAATTCTTTTTATTATTAATTTCAGTGAAAATTTAGAGACTTTGGATTTCTGTTGCACTTTTCTCCCTGCCCAGCCCTCCCCCCACCCCAGTTCACCCTTCTCTTTGAAAAGTAAAAGAAAAAAAATCTTTCATTGTTTTACAATCCCTCCCCCCAGGTCCACTCCACTATGCAACCTTCCTTCTGGACTCCTGCCATGACAATAATACCTAATCACATATCCCTTTTAAACAGTTTTCTCCCTCATCTGTTTCAATGCAGTATACACAATTTATCCCATCTTTCTCAGTCTCCCCGCTCCCCCCAACCGCAGCGTCAGTCCTGTTTTACAACAGTGGCACCATGCAGTATTTGTCCTTTTCTGGCAGATGAACTTTTAAAACAAAGAAATGTATCATATTTTTTAAGCCATACTTCTACCACAATAAGGAAGCTTTTGTGATTTAGTGGTAAGGAGTTGTTCTGTCAGCCCAAAGGCACCTGATTCAAATTTACCAGCTGCCTCACAGGAGAAAGATCTCCTACATTCCAATTTACTACCTCTAAAAACGCACTGGAGATTCAGCTGTGGGTTCTGACTTGATGGTACATAAGAATAATAACACCACAACAGGAGACCGTACCTACCTATTGCTGTGGAATAGATCTGACACATATTGACTCTACATTGGGTTTCTGAGGTTGTATATCTTTACAGGAAGAGATTGCCCATCTTTATCCCACAGAGCCTCTGACAGACTCAAACTGCCAAACTTTGGGTTAGCAGCCTGCCAGGCAAAATAGAGTAATTGTTAACATTTTAAATATCTTGTCAATTTTTTCTTGTATATATTTTTCCCCCCAGGGGAGCTCTCTGGTGGTCTAGGGCGTAGAGAACTATACTGCCAATGGTTTTGAATTCACCATCTGCTTTGCAGGAAAATGATGGACAATCTTCTCCCATGCAATTTATAATCTTGACAAACCTGTTTGGAGGGCTAGCTATGAGTCAGTTACAACTCAACAGCTATGACTGAGCAAATGATACTTTTCCCAAATTGGGACCATTTTATCGAATAGTTTTGTGTTGCTATTTTCCCTTATTATTTTAATCATGAGCTTTGGCCCATTTTATTAAGTATTCTTTTAAAACATAATGTTTAGGGTCATATGGTATTCTAGCATGTCATCTACTCTACTTAACTAGTCCCCTATTGTTTTAGTCAACTCGACAACAACTTATTGTTTGTGGAACATTTAGATTGGTTCCTAAGTAATTCTAGTTTTATACATGATGCTGAAGATCTTTGTGTATCAATCTATGTGCTCCAATACAAAGTACACCTATAAATTAATGGGGGGAGTAGTCAAGTGGTAATAAAAATATCAAGAACATAGTTTTGGATACAGTATTACTAATTAGATCAGTTCCCTGAAAAAGCTGTGATGGTGAATATCAATGGAGCTTTCATTGGCTGTTGTTGTTGTTGTTGTTGTTGAGTACGTTGAGTCAGAGTCAGATCCAACCCATACCAGCCCCCTCCAGCTGGTTTTCAGAGGCAGTTAATCGCACAGGAGGAGATTGCCCATCCTTCTCCCACAGAGCAGCTGGTGGCCTTGAACCACATGCCTTAGGGATTGCAGAGTAGCTTCTTGCCACTTGGTAAAGTTCTTAAAATGAGACGATATCTAGAATAAATAAATAATAAAGTGACATCTATGTCAGCTACAAACAATACTCAACTAGCTGCACTCAACTAACCAGCCTCTAAACCTTTCCATTGACTTTTTCTTTAAATCCCATGGTTAACCCCACAAACTAATGCTGTTCTGTATCTAAATAATGCCATATAACTCCTTCCCAGGTCGTTTCTGTGTTCTTGACTCCTCATTAAGACCTATGAGACAATTCACAGCTGGCTGGGGACCAGTGTGAGAAGTGACAGCAGAGAAGAATCACCTCATCATTAGTTACAATTTCTCTTTCCTGATAAGTGAGGGAGAAGGGAGAAAAATCCCTTCAGAACCCAGTATCTTGCCACAGAAAACCAACTGTATCATCAGAATAAATCAGAGTCAAGGTTTCCTAATTTGAGGTCACAGAAGTTGGGGCAGGGGGAGATGAAAAACTGGAAAAGTTTAGGAGGAGGAAAATGTTTCACCAACTAATGAGAAAATAATGCTATGTCCTGTATGAGGCAGTTGCACTGTTTGATAAGCAAACATCTATGACACACATTGCAAAACAGAGATTAGGAAACCTCAGGAGTGAGGGCAGATCATCAGATGTACAAGTCTACTGAGACACTTAGCCAGTCAGTGGTGTCACAGGGCCAGGGAAGAGGCAGTACGGGGTTATGGACCACAACAGATGACATTGTCAGAGGGGGTAATACTAAGATGACTTCTTATACCTTTTTTTTTGGTGCAGTGTTTCAGCAGGAATTAGTATTTATAAAATCATCCCTGAGGTTGAGGTTGTCCAGGTTGTCATTGTAATTGGATCCACAATCAATGACCATGTAAACATCAATCAGAAAATCAAATGGCATACTGCATTTGACAGTCTGCTGCAAAAGTCCTCTTTAAAGAGCAAAGATGTCACCACCGCAAGGACCAATGCATGCCAAGTCAAGCCTCCTATTTGCAATCACATCATATGCAAGCGAACGCTAGAAAAATAAATTTAAAAATATAGGAGACTGAAGAAGAATTGTTGCCTTTGAAATATGGTGTTGGCAAAGAATCACAAACACACCACTACTTGCCAGAAGAACAAACTAGTCTGTCTTGGAAGGAGTACAGCCAGAAAGCTATTTAGGAGGAAGAAAGACGAGACTTTGTCTTATATACTTAAGACATGTGATTAGGAAAGACTAGTCCCTGCAGAAAAAGACATCCTTCTTGCTAAAGTAAGAGATTAGCAAAAGTGAAGAAGATCTTCCACAAGATGGATTGTTCCAGTGACGTTAAAAATGAGCGCATATGTCACACCGATGGTGAGGATAACACAGAACTGGACAGTGTATCGTTCTGTGGTACACAGAGTTGCTATGAGTCAAAATACAGAGTTAAGAGATAAGTGCAGGGTCACTTAAGAACATCAGTAAGAGTTATAAGAACAAAAACCAATTTTTGTAAGCCCAGCATCCACCTATTAATATACTTAGTAGGTTAAAATTCTATGCTAATTTGCTTTTTGACCTTTTAAGGCAATCTTGGGAGCTCTGATGGAGTAGTCCAAAGGGAGTGGCTCTGCTAACCCAAGGGCCTCACTTCTTTTACAGTTCAAATCCACCAGCTGCCTGTGAGAGTAAGCTGAACTGTTTCCTCCCATGGAAGGTCAGGCATGAGTCAGTTCCTACTTGACAGAATGGGTTTTTTAATGCATTTTTGGTCAGAGCTGTTATTAATGCCCAAATAAAATGATGCTTTGATTCACATAGATTCATCTACATGAACAAACACTTGGTGGTGGTCTCCTTACTTCTGACCTCTTCTTTGTTGCTGATTTTGCCCAATTTTCAGGTGTTTTAGCTGCAATACTATGGTAATTATTATTTGTGAACCTATATGAGTAACTTTTTTGAGAATGAAGTAGTAATTAAAGAAAAAGAATGAGCAAAATGAAACAAATAGGCTTCTGCTCAGTTACTAATATCATAACAATGCCATTCTACATTGTAGAAAGATTTTACAAAACAATTGATTATTAGTCTTCATATAAGTTAGTAAATATTATACTTAAACCATTTATTAAAACATTGCATATTATTCTATTATTAACATTTTTAATAAATATTAATAAGAATTTTGACACAGGATTAGATCCTTTGGCAGGGTGGAGTCAGGTGATGATGTGTTACTGCACTAAAGACACCAACAGTACTGATGTCACTTCAGGACACAAAGGAACACAACAGTCAGTCAGAGCATATGTCTCTTCCGGGTGTTTGGTTTGGTTTTGTTGTGTGTTGGTTGGGTTTTTTTAATTTTTTGTTTTTGTTGGTTGTGTGGGTTTGTTTGATTGTGGGCTTTTTTTTTTCCAATCCCAAAGATGAAAATCTACCAGCTGCTCCACAAGCGAAAGATGGACAATCTCTTCCCATGAGATTAACTGCCTCTGAAAACCCACTGGAGGGTCAGCTATGGGTCAGTTCTGACTCAATGGTGCACAAAAACAACAATTTAAAACCTAGTTCTAAACACACACACACGCACACACACACCCCAAACAAACAAACAACAAAAAAAAACCACCCCAAACCAAAAAACCAAGTTCTATTAATCCAGAGAGATCTGGTGGCATAGTGGTAAGGAATTGCACTGCCAATTCAGAGGTATGCAGTTCAAATCCACCAGCTGCTCCACAGGAGAAAAATGGGCAGTCTACTCCCATGTGATTTACTGCCTCTGAAAGCCTTTTGGATGATCAGCTATTAGTCAGTTCTGAGTAGATAGTACACAATACCAAAAGTCCTGTTAAGCTAGGTTTGAAATGAGGCGATTATTTTCATTTTTAAACATGTAACAAAGAATGGATTTGCATTTCTTTTTTTAAAATTTTACTTTATTTTATTTTATTTTTTATTTTTTTTACAGAGGTTTTGGATTTCCATTCATTCATTGCTGCAATTTTCTCCCTGCCCACCCCTCCCCACCAGCTCGCTTCCCCCTCTGAAGAGAGAAAAAAAAAAGAAAAAAAATTTTTGACCTTTAAAGTACTTTAAGTATGAACTACTCAAATAGAATTTTAGAGCTGTAAAGGTCTTAAGTTTTTAAAGCTCATATTGTTGCTGTTGTTGAGTGCTGTCAAGTCTAAAGCTACCTATAACTGACCCTCTAGTGGGTTTTCAGAGGCAGTAAATCATACAGGAGGAGACTGCCCATCCTTCTGCCCCAGAGCAGCTGATGGATTTGAACTTTGTCTCCAATATTACAGCTTCTTACCACTAGGCCACCAGAGCTAGAGGTCAGCTATTTATTTACAAGCTAAACCATTTCTCCAAGGCTGTAAAATGAGTTCTTTCAGAACTAGGACTAAAATACAGGTCTCCTTATCTCTGACTCAACACTCAGCTTACTTTGTCACATTCCTTACCTCACACGAACTTCCCAGAGGTTTAATTGTCTGATTTAAAGTTGAATTAACATAACCAAAAGTATTAAAAATATACTTGGATGACAGGAGTCTAGGATAAGAACTGCGTAGTAAAGTGAACTGGGGAGGGGGTTGTGTAACCATGAAATACTTTTTTTCTTTTCAAAAAGAAAAACTGGGGAGGAGGGGTGGACAGGGAAGAAAATGTGCAACAATGAATGACTGACTGAATGAATGAATGAATGGAAATGAAATGTCAATTAAAAAATATGCTTGGATAAAAATTTTAGGATTATCTAAGGAAAATATGGTCAGTTCAATTTATGTGGAATTATTGCTGAGGAAGGAAGTACTGGGTGGCTTTTTTTTACAGAGAAAAAGAATTTCTCTTTTTTTATATATATGTATTTTTCCTTGTTGTGTACCATCATATTGGATTCAACTGGCATAAGAGGAAATTGGCCCTCTTTCTCAGTGGAGCATCTGGTGAATTAGAATTGCTCACCTTCAGAATTGCAGCACGACTTCTTGCCACTAGGCCACCAGAGCTCCCTTCTTTACATAATTCTTGAAAATATGAAAGAAAAGGAAACTATGCCAAGGCATTTTTGAGCCATATGCTCAATTTATATTTCCATTTACGTCCACTTCAGGTTACAACTTCTTCCTTATTCAATAAATGTATAAGTTAATATATTTATTAATGAATACTTGCTCCATCTACCAGTGTATGCTTTCTCATCTGCCATTTTCTTTCTGCCTGCTATGTTTTACATTCTTATTATTCCATTTCTACTATTTCAAGCTTGATCAAAAAGAGGCTAGGGCACCAGGGATATCATTGGTGTTAGATGATCACTGATGTTAGATGAGTCTTGGCTAAAAGCAGAGAATACCAAAAGTATATATTTCCATATTTTATTAACTGTGCAAAGGCATTTAAACTATGTGGATAAAAACAAATTATAGCTAACATTGAGAAGAATAGGAACCCCAGGACACTTAAATGTGCTCATATAAAACCTATACTTGGACCAAGAAGCTGTTGTCTTAACAGAGCAAGGAAACACTGCATGGTTTAAAATAAGAAAAAGGTTGTGTATCAGTGCTATATCCTTTCTCCACATATAGTCAATCTATATGCTAAACAAATAACTACAGAAACTTGACTTTATAAAGAAGAATGTTGTATCAAGATGATTGGAGGAAAACTCATCAACAACCTGCCTTATGCCAATGACACAACCTTGCTTGCTGAAAGTGAAGAGGACTTGAAGCGCTTGCTGCAGAAGATCACATACTACAACTTTCTTTTTTTTTTCTTCTTAAAATACAAAGAAAATATTTATTTGTATATTACAGACTGTGAAATGATGATCTTATGAAGTTAAGACTTAATTCCAAGACTCAGAATGCATGCCGTAAGGTTGAAGTGCTACAGGTAGCTCATTCAGTTTCCAGTCAATATTGTAGAGAACATCTCTGGAAAGTTCCTGACTGAATCTTCAATGTGATGTGTCCAAGTGATTTAATTAGCGTTCCAATACATCAGTCCTCATTCTCTTTCTTTTTTTCCTTTTTCTTCTTTTTCTCTGGACTAGAAATTACTGTGCTGCTGCATGGCTCTTCCTCAGACACTGGCTCTTCCTTAATGCGTTTCTTTTTATGCTTTTTCTTTTCCTTCTTCACAGAGGTTTCCTCTTCTTCCATCACTATTACTTCTTCTTTTTGTTGTTCTTCCTCATTCTCCTCCTCCGCCTCCTCTTCAACTTTTATTTTAATCTTGGCCTTTTTAGCTTTCTTTTCTGTAATTTCATCATCTTTATCTACTTGATCTATCTTGCGTTTTTTAGAAAAGGTTGGCAGGGTAGAGTCACCAGAAGGATCGTAAGTCTTTATTTCACTTTTATGTTCATATTTTTCTGCCTTTGCTAATGCTTTTCCTGTTCCACTTATTCTTCTTATCCCTCTATCTTCCAAGGCTCTTAATCTGGCCTCTAGTTTGGCTCTGTTCTCAAGTCCCATTGCAGAACTGGAATCCTCACCCAAAGCGTCATATCGGATAGCCAAAACCGTTTTGGATGCCAGCATTCGAGAAATCTTTCCTTTGTGTTTAGTACTTGTCTGACCCACAAGTGAAGCATGATAAATGAGGCCGTATTTAGGGGTATCCCGTCTAGACTTGAGGGCCCTGAAGAGTGCCTTTTCTGCTCCAAGAATTTGAACTGTAGAAGCTGCATGCTTGACCAAATTCAAAAGAGAACCTGCATGGGCAATAAGACGTGCTCCAACTAATTCCCCAACCATGACTGTAACATTTGGTGCAATGGCCATCATTCGATTTTGTAGATATTCATAGAGTTGGGTTCTATACTCTGAGATTTCAATCACCTGGGTGCAGAGATGCAGAATGTTGCAAATATCTTCTTCGGAAACCTCTGTTCCCATAGATATTTCTGCAGCTGCTTTCACTTCAGCTTCAACATCTTCTGGCAGTAACTCAGAGAGTGAGGTTGAAGCATAGTTCTTTCTATCACCAACTTTCTGCAAACACCTGCAGTATGTCAAATTATCTGAAATAATTTTTCCTAATTCAGGAAAATGCCAGCCATACCATTCTCGACAGCGCATAATATAATTGTTCAATTCTTTATCCAAGTCATCTAGTAAGGAAATTGCCTGAACAATCATTGTATCCACTTTATCAGCACTAAATTTCAATCAGTATCGAGAAAGGCTGTGGGCGAGTCCAAGGCACATAGCAGCCATTTCACGTGGTTCTACCCCAGGGATTAATCCATCTATCTGTGAACGGATTCCTCTCATAAGTTCATTAACAACAGGACTATGGATGCAACTGAGATTCAGCTTTTCCTTAATGACTCCTCCCAATTTAGCATCAGCTACAGCCAAGGGTTCATGGGCTTCTTTTACTATTTTCTTCAGTACTTTTTTCAGCTGCTTATTGATTTTGCCTTCCACCAGAGCTGTGAAAGCTGCTAATGCTTCTGCTGTATCTTGAAATTTCTCAAAATGTTTTAGCTTTACTATTTTATTTGCTTTCTCTGGTGTTTCAAATTCTTTCCATAAACTATCAACTTCTTGAAGTTTCTTCTCATTTAAAACCTTAAAGATGGCGTAGCCAACAGAAGTTTCAAACAGAACCAACATGATGACGCCGGTTAGGGGGCCGCGCGGCCGGGCACCAGCAGAAAAACTACTAATTTGTAGTCACAAGTGTGTAGCTGGAGACAACTTTCAATATGGATTGCATCTCAACATCAATAAAAATCCTTACCACTGGACCAGTAGGCAACACTGTGATAAATGGAGAAATGACTGAAGTTGGAAATGATTTCATTTTACTTGGATGGATCTGTAATCAACAGCCAGTATTGTTGTTAAGTGGTGTTGAGGTCAAGTAAGAATCGTAGTGACCCTATGAGCAACAGACCTGAATGCTACCCTAACATGTGCCATCCTCATCAACTCTGACATGCCTGTGGTTGTTATTGTTGTGTAAAGTCCAGTCAGAACCGACCCATGACTGACCCTCCAGTGGGTTTTCAGAGACAGTTAATAGCTCAGGACGAGATTGCCCTCTTTTTCTCCTGCGGAGCAGCTGATAATGGATTCAAACTGCATGCTTTTGGTATTGCAGCACAGCTTCTTACCACTAGGCCACCAGGACTCCCTTACACCCATGGTAGCAATATTCAATAAATCAAAAGATGGGTGGTCAGCTGTGAGGGACCTCTCAAGAGTACTGAAGAGCGCAATCTCAGAGGTGCACGGTTCAAAGCCACCAGATGCTCTGCTGGAGAAGGAGGAACAATCTCCTCCTGTATCAGCCAGATCTGATTTGAGGGTACACACAAAAATAATGAAATAAAATTTAAAAAAAAAAGAAGGAAAAAAAAGAGTACTGAAGAGCAACGACGTCAGGCTGGAGACTAAGGTGCACCTGATCCAGGCTATAGTCTTTGCAATTACGTGCTATGCATTGGAGAGTTGGACAGTCAATAGGGATGATAGAAAGAGAATTGATGCCTTTGAGCTGTGGTGCTGGAGAAGAGTGTTGAATATACCATGAACTGCTAGGAGAACAAACAGGTTCGTCCTGGAAAGGGTGAAGTCGGAATGCTCCTTGGAGTCAAGGATTCTGAAGCTCCTTCTGACATACTTTGGGCATGTTTCAAGGAGGGACTGATCCTTGGAAAGGGACATCATATTTGGGAGAGTGAAGGGATGGCGCAGGAAAGGAAGACCCTTTATGAGATGGATCGATTCTGTGAGTGGAGTGGTGGGAATGAGTGTGTTTGAGATGACGAGGTTGGCACAGGATAGATCGGTGTTTAGGGCTCTTGTACTTAGGGTCGCTATGAGTCACAAGCAACTCGATGGCACATAACAACATCAACAACAATCTACTGTCAAGGTCCTCTCCAATGTGCCAAGGATCAAAGTTTACATCAGTTTACAGACTAAGGTGTGCCTGATCCAAGACAAGGTCTTTTCAATTATTTGCTCCTCATCTGAAAGTTGGGCAATGAGTAAGAATGACAGAGGAAGATTTGATGGCTTGAATTTTGGTGTTGAAGAAGAGTACTGAATATCCCTTGGATTGCCTAGAGAACAAACAAATCTGTCTTGGAGAAGGTGCGACCAGGTTGCTCCTTGAAAACAAAAATGGTGAAGCTTTGTCTCACGTTTTTGGGGTATGTTAAGAGGGGCCAGTCCTTGGAGAAGGACATCATGCATGGAAGCTGACGGGTCAGTGTAGGAGAGGGAGACCCTCAGCAAGATGGATTGACACAGTGATTGTAACAATGGATTCAAGTACACTGGAGATGTAGAGGATGGAAAAAGGTAGAGCAAGGTTCAGATCTGCTGTTCACAGAGTTTTTATAAATCTCAGGTTGACTCAATGGCACACAACAATGACAACGATGATGACGACAACAACAACCAATTCATTTGACTGTATGAGAAACTAATCAAATCCTTCAACGACTTTCTATGAGAAAGGTATTTTCCAGTGTTGCACAATATGCAACACCCTTACAGGTTGGGGCCAGGAAGATATTTGAAGCATCTGACAAATAAGACTTTGTAACAGTGGTGCCATTTCTTATTTTTGTTTGCTTCTGAATTTTCCAAGTTCTGCCTGCCTATAGAGAAGAAACTCTGAACCAAGAAAAAAAAAAAGATCCTAACGTGAGAAATTATCTACATGGGAAGATCAAAACAAAAAGCTTGTAAGCTGAGTTCTCTGGAGTTAGTCAAACAACTCCTCTGGTGGAGGTTTAGTGGTCCAGTGGATTGGGAATTGCACTGCCAATCCAAAGACAGGCAGCTTGAATCCACCAGCTGCTTCTCAGGAGAAAGATGGGCAGTCTCCTCCGGTGCAATTTACAGTCTATGAAAACCTCCTGGTGGGTCAGCTGTGAGTCAACTCCAACTCAACAGCAGCACAAGAGGAGGAAAAAGTGAAACAAATCATCAAAGATGACACTGCTGATAGTAATTTCTTAGAAAATAAAAAAACTAAGTAGCCCACACAGAGGTAACTTGTGGTTGCTGTGAAGCTGAACACTGTGATACTGATGTGTCAAATGTGATAATGGTTACCCACAGTGGACAGAGTTTGGTGGAGCTCCCCGATTAAAACAAGCTTGGAAGCAGGAGTGGCATCCACTTGTGTAATAGCTTGCCTCTGGAAACCCTATAAACCTGGAGAAAGGATGAAAGTCATGCAAGTGTTGAGGGCTTTTGTTCATAGGGTCGCTATGAGTCGTCTACAACTCGACGGCACTTAACAACAACAACAACAACGTAGCCCAAGGTCCTTTGGGATACAATTTAAGTTTGAACAGTTTTTCATGCTTATTTCTCTTTATTCATTTTCAAAGAATTAACGTTTTCTGCATCCATCTGTAACCCTAATTCCTAAAATCCTTTTTTCCTCATAGCACTGATTCTTTCATCTGTGCGCAAGTGTTTTTGAGTTGTGGTGCTGGAGAAGAGTCTTGAATACACCATGGATCACCAAGAAAACAAATAGGTCTGTTTTGGAAAGGGTGAAACCAAGTTTGTCCTTGAAGGCTAGGATTTTGAAGCTCTATCTCACATACTTTGGACATGTTACCAGGAGGGACCAGTCCTTGGAGAAGGACATCATATTTGGAAGGGCGGAGGAATAGCACAGGACAGGAAGACCCCAGGGAGATGGATTGATACAGTAACTAGGGCAATGATGGTAGGTGTGTTGAAGTCAGTGAGAATGGCTCAGGACAGGGCAACCTTCAGAGCTGTTGAACACAGGATTGCTGTGAGTCGCAGGTAAGTCAATGACATATAACAACAATAAGTGGTTTTAAAAAAAAATGGAGGTGGGAAACCTAGGAGCAAGAGTTTCATTATTTTAAGAGAAAATCCAGAGATTTTTCACTTGTATGTCATATGACAAATATAATTATTTTGTGATCGCACCTACTCTTGCTGCTGTTGAGTCGGTTATAATGCACAATGCTCCATCTTCCTTCGAAAGAGGAACTGGTGGATTCAAGCAACTGGAGACATGAAACCTTTGGCTTAGCAACTCATTGTGATATGCCTGCCCTCTTTTCACATCTAACCAAATTATATACCATGTGGTGCACTCCCTGTATGCAACAAACAAATAATGCATTCAGCTTCTAAAAAAAATTTGGTTGGTGCTTCAGAAGAAAAAATCTGGTGAACTGCTTAAAAAAAATGGCCATTAAAAGCTATCAAGCACAGTCCTGATTGACACCCTCCTTGGGAGGATAAAATGAATTTTCTCCTCCCATGTGATTTATAACTTTGAAAAACCTGCTGCAGGGTCATCTATGAGTCAGTTCCGACTTCATGGCAATGAGTTGAGAGGAACTCATTTATTGGTGCTAAGAAAATATTCACTAAATTAATTCACTGCCATCTGCCAATCTCTATGTTGCTATTGTTGCTGGGTGCTGTTTAGTTGACTCTTAGTGATCCTATGAACAACAGATCAGAATTTAGTCCTATGCTGAGTCATTCTTATGGTCTCTACCAAGCTCAAGCCAATTGTTACAGTCACTGTGTGAATCCATCTTATTGAGGATCTTCCTGTCTTTCTCTGACCCTCCACCTTTCCCAGCATGATGTCTTTTCCCAAAGACAGACGCCATACCCAAAGTATGCGAGATGAAGTTTTACCATCCTTGCCTCTAAGGAATACCTTCATTGCACGTCCTTCTAGACATACTTACTCGTTCTTTTGGCAGTTCATAGAATATTCAGTAGTTTTCCTCAACATCCCAACTCAAAGACAACAATTTTTCTTCTGTCATCCAGTTTTCCAATGCAGAGGAAACAACTGAAAATGCTATGGTTTGGATCAGGTCCACCTTAATCTTTAAACTGGTATCCTTGCTCTTTATTCCCCAGTGTAACTATGTTTTCCAAGCCCAAATTTGCCTCAAAAACAAGGTTGTGGTAAAAAATATTACTCAGTTATAGTTGTCTGTGTAGCTATCTCCATTTTCCTTATTTTGTTTATATAGAGCCTAAACCGTCTTTGATATGTCTACCAAAACACCAAGGAAATTATAAATTCTATTCATTCCAATGCAGTTTTCTGAAAACACAAGGCTTTATTTATTTACTTCAAATATAGAAGTAGAGTTGCATTTCCAAATGCAGTATTTCCTAAAAGGACGAACATCAGAGGCTCTAGAGCAGAATTTCTCAATCTCAACATTATTGATATTTGAGGCTAGATAATTCTTTGTTGTGGAGGGTTATCTTGTGCATGATAAGATGTTGAGCAGCATCCCTTGGGTTTCTGTACCACTGGCTGCCAGTAGTGCCCTTCCCACTTCCTCATGGCAATCGAAGGACCTGCAATAAGCATTCATGAGTCCAGATTGATGTAAATCAATGAAGAGATAAATATGTAAAAGAGGGAAGTGGGACAAATGTCTCACAAAAGAATCCATAATAACCTATGACCTTGAGTCTATCCCACTTGAATTTATAAACCAATTCAGGAACAGGTTTGAGGACAGATGAGCTGTGGGAGGATATCAAAAATATCATCTATGAAGAATGCAAAAGGTCATTACAAAGGCATAGGAGGAAGAAAAGACCAAGATGGATGTCAGAAGAGACTCTGAATATTGCACTAGAGCTCCGAGAAGGAATCAAGGAATTAAGGAGCCGAAGAGAAGATTTCAAAGGGCAGCGCAGGAAGATAAAGCAAAATATTATAATGAAATGTGCAATGAACTGGAGTCAGAAAATCAAAAGGATCAAACTTGTTCAGTATTTCTTAAGCTGAAGGAATTTAAAAACAAATTCAAGCCTCAAGTTTCAATACCTAAGGATGCTGTGGGCAGAATATTAAATGATTCAGGAAGCATTAAAAGTAGATGGAAGGCATATACAGAGTCACTATACCAAGAGGAATTAGCTGACAGAAAAATATCATGAAACAACGTATGGGCAAGAGCCTGTGTTAATGAAGGATGAAGTTCAAGCTGCTCTGAAAAAATTAGCAAAAAACAAGTCCCCAGGAATTGATGGCATACCAACTGACATATTTCAACAAACAGATGCTGCCCTGGATGGGCTCACTAAGTTGTGCCAAGAAATCTGGAGGACAATCTCCTGGCCAACTGATTGGGAGAGATCTGTATTTGTTCCCATCCCAAAGAAAGGGTATTAGACAGAATGCAGAAATTATCAAACAATATCATTAATATTGCATGTAAGCAAGATTCTGCTGAAGATTATCCAAAAGTGACTGGAATCAGCAGAGAACTGCCAGATGTGAAGGCTGAGTTCGGAAGAGGCCATGGTACTAGGAATATTATAGCTAATGTCAGATGGATCTTGGCTGAAAGCAGAAAGTACCAGTGTTTCATTGACTACAAAGGCATTTGACTATGTGGATCACAACAAACTGTGGCTGACTCTGAGAAAAATGGGAATCCCAGAACACTTGATTGTGCTTATGTGAAACCTATACTTGGATCATAAAACAGTCATCAGAACAGAGCAAGGAGACACTGCATCGTTCAAAATCAAGAAGGGTATACACCGGGGATGTGTCCTATCTCCATATCTTTTCAATCTGTATTGTAGAATAGATTATCTGGGAGGCTGGGATCTATGAGGAAGAGTGTGGCATCAGGATTGGAGAAAGGCTCATCAAAAACCTGTCTGAGGGGGACCAGAGGCATTTGCTGCAGAAGGTAAAGGACTGCAGCCTTGAATATGGATTGAAGCTCAACATTAAGAAAACAAAGGTTCTCACCGCTGGGCCGATTGGCAGCATTACGATAGATAGAGAAGAGATTGAGATTGTTAACAGCTTTAATTTGCTTGGCTCCACAACCAACACTCTTAGTACCAACAGCCAGGAAATCAAAAGATGAATTGTATCGGCAAAGTCGGCTGTCAAGTACCTCTCCAGAGTACTGAAGAGCAATGATGTCACTCCAGAAGAGACTAAGGTGCGCCTGATCCAGGCCATAATCTTCACAATTACTTGATATGCATCAGGAAGCTGGACAATGACTAGAGATGATAAAAAGAGAATTGATGCCTTTGAGCTGTGGTGCTGGAGGAGAGTATTGAATATACCATGAACTGCTAAGAGAACAAACAAGTTCATCCTAGAGAGGGTGAAACCAGGCTGCTTCTTGGAGGCAAGCATTCTGAGGCTTCTTCTGACATACTTTGGGCATGTTGCAAGGAGAGACCATTCCTTGGAGAGGGACATCATTCTTGGAAGGATAGTGGGACAGTGCAAGAGAGAAAGACTCTCGTTGAGATAGACTGATTCAGTGACTGGAGTAATGAGTGTAGGTGTGTCAGAGACAATAAGGTTGACACAGGATAGAGCAGGTTTCAGGGCTCTTGTACATAGGATCACTATGAGTCGCAAATGACTTGATGGAACATAACAACAACAAATCTCCATTCAAGGAACAAGAGCACAGCTCCCTCCCATTCAAGTGAGTTTCTTCCAAAGAGTACACTTACTTGCTTCCAGAGAGTAGAGTATGGAAAGAGAGGAACAGTAACTTTACAGTAGAGAAATCTCACATAGGGAAATATGATCAAGGTTAACATTATCAGTGATAAGTCAGGTTGGTCACAAGTACCTTTCATAGATATAATGACAATGACACTTGATTTCTTTCTCTCCACACAAAAATCTTAACTCCAAGCTAATCACGAGAGTAACATTGGACAAATACCTGGTGAGATACAGTCGACAAAATATTGGCCAGGTTGCCTGAAAATGGTTAATGTCATAGAACACAAGGGAAGTCTGAGAAACTGTCATAGCCCAGAGAGGTCAAAAGGGACTTGGTGACTAAGTGAGATACATGTCCTGAATGGCATCCTGGAACTGAAAAAGGATGTAAGGTAAAGACTAAAGAATGAAGTATGAAGTATGAGCTTTGGCAGTTCATGGAATATTCAGTATGCTTCTCCATAATAATGTATCAATATTGATGCCTCAGTTGTAAAAAAACAAATTGCACGAGTGTAAGACTAACAATATATGTATGAGAACAATTTAGAACAAAAGTTGCATTGTGGGGAGGGCTGGGGAATAGGGGAGGGGGAAAACGTGTAACAATGGGGAAAAGATTAAAATAAAACATTTTCCATGTTTTTAAAAAAACCTAGCAATAGAGGATACTGAACATGTACTGTATTTGCAACTATTTGTTAACTCTAAAATGCTATCCTAAGATAAAGAGCATTGTTAAGAAAAAAAGCCTACAAACATTTCCAAATATCCTCTATGTGGCTAAATCTCCCTCATTTCTTTATAGGACTGTCCACCTTTTACAATATCTTTTAAATTTTTATTTTATTGTTTTAATTATTTGTGTGTGTGTGTGTGTGTACCATCAAATCGGATCTGACTGGTACAGGAGGACATTGCCTCTCCTTCTCCAGCAGAGCATCTGGTGGATTCAAACCGCATACCTCTGGGATTGCAGTGCAGCTTCTTGCCACTAGTCACCAGAGCTCCCCTTTTACAATATTTTTTAATCTCCAGGTTCTCCTTTGTTGTCAGAGACTAATCCTTGAGGCTTTACGATCTCCTAAGTCTTTACCCATAGCCTGTAGAAATTTCTTCTTTTCTACTTATGGTTGACTATTCACAGCCTAGCCATTCTTTCTCTTGAACATACCATGGACTAAAATGGGTCTGTCTTGGAGAGGGTGAAACCAAGTTTTTCCTTGGAGGCTAGGATTTTGAAGCTCTGTCTCATAAACGTTGGGCACATGGCCAGGAGGGACTGATCCTTGGAGAAGAACATCCTGCTTGGAAGAGTGGAGGGACAGCATAGGAGAAAAAGACCCCAGATGAGATGGATTGATACAGTAACTAGGGCAATGAGGGTAGGTGTTTTGAAGTCAGTGAGACTGGCTCAGGACAGGGCAGGCTTCAGAGATGCTATGAGTTGCAAGTGACTTGACAGCACATACCAGCAACAACAACAACAACAATTGCAATGAGTAAGAAGAGATTGGCCATGTTTCTTCCATGGAGCTACCAGCGGATTCAAATCACCAGAGAGATACAGCCTTTGAGTTAGTAGGACAACTCCCTATGATGGACTTTAAGAGTTCTCTGTACCAATTGGAGTGAGGTTCAGTATATCCTTTGCGGGTAGCACTATCAGACAAACCACGTCTCAAAATTCTTCAGGCCTTAGGATAATAACCTTAGCATTTTTTCCATTGAAAAACAAAAAAGTTTGGAGAAGTCACACACTGAGATAATTTGCATTTCATCACTTACAATAACAAAGTCCGAGAGTGATGATGCTTTTTTATTAAGGCTGTTCTCTGGAAAGATATTCCTCTGCTTTATGGAATGGAAGGGCTTCAGCTGCAGATATGAAATAGAATTAATTTAAGGCAAAGAGTTCTGCCACGCTCAACATCATCAGTCATTTTCCTTATGATTTTCTGATTAAAAACTATCTTGCCTAGTACTCATACAGCCATTAATAATGATTTCTGTCCTCTTCTGGGTCTTGGAAGGAAAGAACAAAGAACAGAAGAGTTGGACTCATGTCATCACACACACACACACACACACACACACAAACACACACCTTCAAAAACTATTAGATGTAGGAATTCTTCCCCCATTAGAAGGAATTCTTCATGTACCAGAAGAAGAGAGTCTTCCCCCAACTCATTAATATACGACATGCTTTGGGATGACAGCAGTAGCGACAGCTGAACTGGAAAATTGCATGCTTACTGTGGATTCGTGCAACCTGGAATTTCCTAAGAGAATCTTTCTGCAATGGCTACAGGAAGCTGGGGCTGTGGTGTCTTTGGAGGTGATTCTAGATTAAAAGCCTTAATACAAATACTGGCAGCTGCTGCAACAGAACGTGACGTGGTTTATTTCACCTTTGGGGATTCAGAATTGATGAAAGACATTTACAGCATGCATGCCTTCCTTACTGAGAGGAAACTAACTGTTGGAGAAGTGTATAAGCTGTTGCTACGATATTACAATGAAGACTGCAGAAACTGTTCCACCTCTGGACCAGATACCAAACTTTATCCCTTCATCTACCATGCTGTTGACTGCTGTGCAAAAACTATCAACCAGTCTGGGAAAAGGACAGGTACCTGAGGAGCTGAGAAAGTAGCACCTTCTTCCACCTCTCTCAAGAAATTTGTTGTTTGAATTGTCAGGTTTAATATATGAACTGATTCAACTTTAAATAAACATGTATATAAATCCACATTTGTAGTTAAGGATGCAATCCCTGCTGCGTACATTGGATTTTTAGCTTATACATCAAAGTCCCTTCCATCCTGATTTACATGGACTTAGATATGTTTTGCTTCCATTTCCATCTTCATTCTTTGTGTTTTCTTTCTTTAAAGAAAGTTCATATAAAATCACATGAAAGATTTTTCCAGTCCCATTGGGTCTCTTTGGTACTTAGATATTATACCAGCTGCCTCTACAATTAGCATATATCTGTGATTCCAGGGAATAAGTTGAAATCCAAGAAACTCTTTAACTGGGTTTACTAAGGCCTGCCCAGTTCCCCTTTCAGCCTAACTTTTGTTGTGATTGAACTGTTTGAGGTGTTCTTTTTTTAATTTTAAAAAGTAAATATTGTTGGCTATTGCCGTTTTTCTTTGAAAAAAATAAACATTTTTAAAAAAAGAAAAAAGTAAATATTGGACTTTTTCTTCTCTTTTTGCATAATGCAAATCTCCTATGTTAAAACCCTTTTTATTTCATAACTAATTTCCAGAAATAACTCTTTATAGACTTACTTTGTCTATCCCTTTCTTCCTCTCCATAAATTATAAGGAAAACATTCAAGAGAGTTGAAGTGTTTGGTGGGATTATTTTTCCTTTAAATGAAAATGAAAGTTCATTCTGTGGTGCTCAGCCATCTTCATATAACCAAAGTGTCAAAACTGGTAACTTCATGCTAATAAATTTTCTCTGATGTTAAAGGATTATATAGTTAATAAGCTTTTATTAACAAATTTGTTAGAAACTCCATGTCATTTATACTTTTATATATACACACATAGATGTTCATAAGTGTGTCTGCTTGTAAGCAACCAAAATAAAAATAAAACTGGAATAAGGGAGGGGGAGCTATTAGACAAGGTCAACATCAATCAAACAGCGTTCATAACCTCATACAGAACCTAAAGATTGCACATGGTTACCTTGTAATCATCTTCACTTGTAATTTTTGAGCTTGAAATGAGTAATTCATAGATATTAATAAAATACAATTGTGAATCTTTCCAGAAACATTTCCTAAAAGAGAATATTAAAATTCTCAAGGTGGCAAAATATTAACAGGAAATGACCCACACTTCAAATGACCCTTATTCAAACTATGACTTGAGAGCGCGTATAAAGTTACAAATTGTCTGTGCAAATCATCTCTGTTGGCAATCAAATAAAACCACTTCTTACAAAGGAAAAAAAAGAGTTGGAATCAAAAAAGAAAAAAGTTTGACTTAGTGTTAGAATTAAACACCCCCGCACCCCCCCAAAAAAATTAAAGCTATCAGTAAGAAAGAAAAGAGGTGGTTCATTTAATCCTTTTCATGAAATGGAGATTCTTTTTATATCACTATTTCTTTCTTCTGATATACTCTTCCTACTGCACCCCAGACAAAAAAGGAAACAGCTCTGGTGCTGAGTGATAGGAGTGGCATTGCCATCTCAAAAATACACGGTTCAAACCCACCAGCTGTTCTGCAGGAGAAAGATGGGTAGTCTCCTCTCATGAGATTTATTGCCTCTGAAAATCTGCTGGAGAGTCAGCAGTGAGTCAGTTTTGATTTAACAGTATGGTACACAACCAATGTTATATGTGGACCAGGATATTTTGACTGGGCTGAAGCTAAAGTCTGAGAGAAATTATATGACAATTTCCTTCATCCCTTTCTCAGAATATTTGTATTCATCTATATTCAAGGAAAATTTGAGGTTTGGGCTGAAGGGAAAGTGATAAATCAATTTTTGTTTGTTGCTCACAGAAGAAGAGAGGGAGAACTAACTGGCCCTTTTCATCTGAGGACCACTGGGGAGAAAGACAGAATAAAAAGTTAAAGGAACCATATTCATGAAGGGATTCTGTGTTCAAACAATGCTCTTGGATATATATTCCTTTCAGACATTAGGCATTTTATATGTATGGCAATAATCTCTAGGAAGGAGTGTCTTGGGGGAGGGGAAGGGGAGAGAGGAAGAAAATATACAACAATGGAAAACAATGAAAAGAACACATTTGTGATGTGGTTTTTTAAAAAAAAAAATCAAAACAAAACAAAACTGTAAAGGGAGTTCTGGTGGCCTAGTGGCAAGAAGCTGCACTGCAATCCCAGAGGTACATGGTTCGAATCCACCAGATGCTCTGCTGGAGAAGGAGGGTCAATTTCCTCCGGTACCAGTCAGATCTGATTTGACAGTACACACACACACACACACACACACACACACACACACACACTAAAATAAAATAAAATAAATTTTTAAAAACCACAAAAAACCCTGTAAAAATGTAAAAAAAAATGTGTGTGTGGTTTTTTTTTTAAGTTACTATAGATTTAAATGAGGATTCCAGATTTAGCTCCTCAAGGACGGGCAACTTGTGGAGATTTGAGAACCAGACCTCTGACACAGACAATGGTGTTTTCATGGAGGACATCAGCAGTGCAGATGGTGTTGAAGTGCCTTGTCTTGTAGGTAGGAGTATAGAAACATGAGTGGGCTTGTTATATGCACATGTGGTAACCACCCTGCTGAGAATGGCCAGAAATAACTGGAGAGTTTATGGAAGGGTGTTAAATTCCTTTGTGAGCAGGTGGGGGCTTGCAGCTGATGAAATTTGGATGTTAGTGTTAATGTGATCTCATTTCACCAGCTGGCAAATCCTAGTATATTTGAGTTACGTAATGGGGACTTTATTTTTTTTATTTAAAAAAATTTCCTCAATGCAGCACGTCTTTTGATTTTTAAAAAATTGTCATCTTGGTGAAGGCTTACAAAAAGAATGCTTTTCATTCATACACATTGTCCTCCCTCCCCCACTTCACTTCGTAATGCTTATCCTGTCCCAGACTTCTTAAATATGTCTCTATCAAAAAAAAAAAAAATACGCCTCTATCTTGGAAGAAGACTGGCTCAAACTTAATCTATCATTACTCTTCCATGTCTGTAGGGAACCTATTGCAATTTCCGTTGGAAAGCCTTTATGCTGTTTTATCTGACATCATAGTAACTGATTACGATGCTAATCTTTCTGCAAGTTCCTCAGAGTGTGTCTTCCTCAGTCTCGTAAGTCAACATTGACACTCCTTTTCAGCAGACACATCTAGCTTATCTTTACTTTATCCCCTTTGCCAAGCTCTATATATCCTTTTGTAAACACTTCCCACAAGAAGTTAAGTAACTTCTTTCAATGGTCAGCAGCTCGGTTTTACAAAAGTCAGTCCCTATAATCCATTGCTTAGCTGATAATTCAGTTCTGTGACTCTTGGGTAACTAAAAACATTATGTTGCTCCTTGTTTCTTTCATTTTCTTTGAACTCTTTAAATTTCTGTGGAATAGCACACATTCACTTCCACTGTGGAGATATGGGGGAGGGGAACCCAAACAAAACATAAAACTGTGAAAATGAAAATGGTAATCTTTGGCGAGCCCTGGTGGCCTAGTGGCAGGAAACTGCACTGCAATCCCAGAGGTGCGCGGTTCAAATCCACCAGATGCTCTGCTGAAGAAGGAGGAACAATCGCCTCCTGTACCAGTCAGATCCAATTTGACGGTACACACAAAAAATAAAATAAATAAATAAAAATTAAAAAAAAAGA
>NW_006399833.1:7181125-7220127 GCF_000299155.1 Elephantulus edwardii
AACAACAACAACAACAACAATCTTTTTCATTAATATATACTTAATACAGTATGCAAAGCTCATGTAAACTCAGTGTGAATTAGGGAAAATATTTGGCATCTGACATGCAAAAAAGATCAAGAAAATGAATATGAAGACTGCTGTTGTAATATACCAGTCCATGTCATGGAGGGGAGCTCTGGTGGTTTAGTCTTTAGGCAGTTGCGCTGCTGTCCCAAAGGTCACACTTCTCTGGCAGTTTAACTCCACCAGTTCCTTGAGAAAAAGATGGGCAGTCTCTTCCTGTTTTACTTATAACCTTGGAAACCTGCCGAAGGGTCAGCTAAGAGTTGGTTCAGACTCATGGGCAATGGAAAAGTACCATGGGAATCTTACATAAGATCCTAAGACATGCAGGGTTATGAGCAAATGAAAACTAGTGCCAGATTCTACTATTTAGAAAAGGCAGAAAACCAAACTTATTAATGTTCCAGGAGATTTAAGTTAGCAGAAATAGTGTTAAACCAACCGTAGTTATTAAGATCAATTCAAAGCTCTTCAGAGTTGGATCTTTAGATTCTTTGGTAATAATATCATCATTGCCTTTAAATAATCCTTAACATCAATGACAAAATAATATCACCAAAAATAGAGGTACTAGAATGAAGATGAGTGCAATTATACTATATCTGACATAAAGTCTAACAGTTTCTACAGGGCATGTACAAATTGTAGAACTACAGTTACCACCTTCAAACTGTCGTGTCAAAGTAAAACTAAGTTTTCAGAATTTCATCGTAACTATAGAGTTTTTGTCTCTGCCAGTCTAGGCAATGGGTGCAGCCAGAGGTATTCAAGTGAGAGACAGCTAGCACAAACAGTGACTGTCAATCTCACATGTCCAACTGGGGCCATATGTGGGAATGGAATGTGTTGGGTAAGGCTGTCTGGTAATAGAGAAGGACCCCACTCAGAGGAAGTGCGCCCACTAATGTGGGGCCTGGTTGCAGGATAGGTGTGATACAGTGAGCATGTTCCTGGAAGACTGCTTTGAGAGCTTGTGGTTCCAGAGACAAGATGGTGTGGATGTGACCTGTGGCCGAGTTGGGCCTGGAAGAGGAGGTGAAGAGGGTCAGGTGGAAGGGGAGAAGGGAACAAAGGAGACAAGGAAGAGAAGGGGAACACTTCTTAGTGAGTAGAGAAGGAGATAGGCACAAGGAATAAGGAAGGAGGAGAGTGGACATTTTCAGCCATGTAGGAATTGCTCCCCTTGCCATTGTGCTATGTGGATAGCTGCTCAAGATGGTTGCACTGTGTTGTGTATGGTCTGTGTCCTTTTCCTCTCCATAGTCCATAATTCAATTCTACTTCTTCCTTCAGTCAGCTCTTGAAGCACTTGTGTGGCTTTTCTTTTTAAATTGTGAGTTGAAGAACTATCATCTGTATCTGTTATCTTTTATTCTGTTGCCTTTCTCGTCCTCCATCTTTTAACCTGAACAACTGATTGGAAGAGATCTTTAATTTTCTTTTCCATTCCAAAAAAGTGATCCAACAGTACAAGAGATCTTTCCTCCCCACTCCCCTTATTTCAAAAATAGTGTTCCAGCAGTGAAATTTATTAAAAATGTCATTAATAGCACATGCAAGTAAAATCTTGCTGAAGATTATTCAAAAACGACAGCCAGAAATTCAAGCTGGATTCTGAAGAAGACGTGGGAAAAGAGGATGTTGCTGATGTCAGATGGGGTTTGGCTGAAAGCACAGAACACCAACAATATTCTTACCTATGTTTTATTGATTATGCAAAGACATTTGACAGTGTGGATCACAACAAATTGTGGCTAACATTAAAAGAAAGTGAACTCCAGAACACTTAATTGTGCTCATGCAAAACCTTTGTTGTTGTTGTTGTTGTTGTTATGTGTCATCAAGTCGCCTGTGACCCATAACGACCCTATGTACAGCAGCTCTGAAGTCTGCCCTGTCCTGAGGCAGTCTCACTAATTCCAACACACCTACCTTTATCGACCTAGTTACTGTATCAACCTGTGACCTATAATGACCCTATGTACAGCAACTCTGGAGTCTGCCCTGTCCTGAGGCAGTCTCACTAATTCCAACATACCTACCTTCATGGACCTAGTTACTGTATCAATCCATCTCATCCAGGATCTTCCTCTCCTGCTCTGTCCCTCTGCCCTTCTGAGCATGATGTCCTTCTCCAAGGACATGACCTCCTGGCCCTGTGCCCAAAATATGTGCGACAGAGCTTCAAAAGCCTGCCCTCCAAAGAGAAAATTGGTTTCACCCTCTCCAAGACAGACATGTTTGTTCTCTTGGCGGTCCATGGTATGTTCAAGACTCTTCTCCAGCACCACAACTCAAAGGCATCAATTCTTCTGTCATCCTTAGTCATTGTGCAGGTAGCAGTCCAGTTTTGCAAGCATCATTTGTCCAGCTCTCTGATGCATAGCTAGCAATTGTGAAGACCAAGGCCTGGATGACATTTTTTTTTTTTTAAATTTTTTTTTTGCCTGGATTACATTGATTCAAAAGTAGCTAGCAGTCTGAAAAGAACAAGGGAAAATGGTGTGGTTTAAAGTGTGGAAAGGTGTGTTTCAGGGTTGTATCCTTTTTCCATACCTACTTAATCTGAATGCTGAGTAAATAATCTGAGAATATGGACAATATGAAGAAGAATGTGGCATCAGGATAGGAGGAAGACTCATCAATAACTTGTATTTTACAGGTGACACAATCTCACTTGCAGAAAATGAAGATTTGAAGCATTTGCTGCAGAAGATCAAAGATTACTGCTTTCAATATGGATTGCATCTCAACATGAAAAAAAACAAAAATCCTCACCACTGGCAACATCATTCATGACAGATGGGGAAAAAGATTGAGGTTGTCAAGGATTTCATTTAATCCTGGATCCACAATCAACACCCAAGGCACCAGCAGTCAAGAAATCAAAAGATGTGCTGCACTGTGAAAATCTGCTATCAAGAAATCAAAAGATGTGCTGCACTGTGAAAATCTGCTATCAAAGATAACTCTGAAAAAAAAAAAAAGATAACTCTGAGGTTCTAAACAGCAGAGATGTCAGTGTAAAAAACTAAGGCATAAAAACAACTATGAGATATCATCTCACCACAGTCAGAATAGCAAAATTTAACAGAACAGTAAGCAACAAATGCTGGCGAGGTTGTGGAGAAACTGGAACCCTTATTCACTGTTGGTGGAAGTGTAAAATGGTGTAACCACTGTGGAAGGCAGTATGGCGCTTTCTCAAAAAGTTGCAAATAGAGATACCATTTGACCCAGCAATTCCACTACTGGGAGTATACCCAAAGAGACCATAACTGCCATCCAACCAGATATATGCACACCCATGTTTATCGCGGTTTTGTTCACAATAGCAAGGAGTTGGAAGCAACGTAAATGCTCATCAACAAACAAATGGATAGAGAGCCTGTGGTATATTCACACACTGGAATACTAAACTGCATTGAAAAACAAGGAACTCATGCAGTATTATTCAAAATGGGTGACCTTGGAGGACATTATGATGAGTGAAATATCTCAGTCACAATAGGACAGGTGCTGCATGGCTCTATTATTGTAGAATGGGACTGACATCAGGGTTGCGGTGAGACTGAGAAAAATTGGATAAATTATGTATATAGCATTGAAACAGATGAGGGAGAGAACAGTTTGAAAGCAATATATGATTGGGTATTATGGTTAAGACAAGAGTCCAGAATTAAGGTTGCATAGTGGAGTGTACTCGGGGCGGGAGGGGGAGATTCTATACCAGTGAAATGATTTTTCTTTTACTTTTCAATGACAAGAACAAACTGGGGGGGAAGGGTGGGCAGGGAGAAAAGTGCAACAATGAATGAATGGAAATCCAAAATCTCTGTTCATTAAAATTAATAAAATAAAATTTTAAAAAAAACACACACAAAACCAACAAACACAAACTCAAAAAACTAAGGCATGCCTGATTCTTTTAAATCACTTGTTTTGCTAAGTAAGACAATTAATAAGGATGACAGAAGCAGAATGTATGCCTTTGAGTTGTGGTGTTGGAAAACAGAATGGACTTCCAAATCCAAAGAACAACAACCACAATTTCTATCTTGCAAGAAGTATAGCCAGGGTCAAGGAGAGTGAAACTTATTCTCACATATTTTGGGTTTGGGCATGTTAAGAGGGGCTGTGCTTGGAAAGAGACATCATGCTGAAAAAGGTGGGGAGTCAAAAAAGGACACCCCTCAACAAAATATATTAATACAGTAATGATAACAATGGGCTTGATCATGGTGGATATTATCAGGGTGGTGTAGGATAGGACAAAATTCAGGTCTATATTTCATAGGGTCACTATGAGTTCTAGTTGAATTGACGGCACTAACCAATAACAAAAGAATTTTAGACATTTGTAGCAGTAGACTCATCAAACAACACTGTGGAAAACAACAATCAGGCAAGCTTTATGTACATGCTGTGAAGAATGGAAAGAAGATATAAGATATAATCTCTTATTGAGGAGAGGAAACTTGACTACATTAAGAAGGAGAAACTGTGAAACAGAACAAATGTGCTGGAGTCTGTGGCAGTCTAGAAATGTAAACACCCATTTTAAAAAAAAAATAAGAGCTGGAGAGTGGAAATTACTAGACAGAAAACTAGATTTGAGCAGGACAGACACTGAAGAACGACAGAGATGACAAAACAGCAGTTCCTTAAAATAAGAAACAATAGGAGCAAAGACACAGACAGGAACAGGGCAAGTTAAGAAGAGTCAGGAGACAATCCTGAGTGGGAAAACAGATTCACACTGGGAACGAATGGAAAGTTTGAGAGAAGATCTCCTTGGAGTAGATCTTTTGAGCCATAAATGTGAAAGGTCACAGAAATGGCAGCTAGATCTCTTTTGATACAGCCCAGTGTGGAGAGTATTGCATTACTAATGAGGCACTCCAGTCACATTTCCACGCTCGGAACACTGTGCCAACAGCGTCATCTTTTAATAATACAAGGAGAGCCGATGATGGTGCAGATATGAGTCAAAGTAAACATAGAAAAGAAAGGCTTCAGGGTAGACGGTTTACAAACATATTTGTAAAAGCAAACCATTATCGCTCCATCTAATGAAGGGTTGGATTTTTCTTTTCTTTTTTTTTTAAAAAAAATTACCGTTTACAACTCAATTTCGTACAGAAAATGTAGACTTTGCTTGTGGGGAATAATAGCTATCTGTTTCTTGGCTGAAAGCAAAGAAAGTTTGATTTATACAGTTAACGTTATACATACATTATGTCATGCAGTTCATGACATTACTGAGGGGCTATCTTTCTCGCCACCCAGTTTGTTAGTGAGCAATTTACTCTTCAACACAAATTTCATTACTTTCTTTTGTTTTGCTTTTTAAAATTTTTTTATTTTATACCGATTTATTTACAAAGTTTGAAAACATTGTTTTTCACAAAAGATCCTTCGCATTTCCTTCAACCCCCTATTGAATTGTGCAACCCTATGATTAACACCCCCCACCACCACCCTTCTTCACCCCTCTGCTTCCACACTCCCCCCACCCCTTGGATCCTCATACATGCTATACAATAATGGTTTTACACAGTATTTGTCCTGTGGGACTGAGTTCATTCACTCAGCCTAATGATCTCCAGTCCCTCCCAAGTTAGGTAGTAATTTACAAAATCATTGCTCCTGCATACTGACTAGTATTCCATTGTGTGAGTATACCACAACTTTTTAATCCATTCATTTGTGGATGGACATTTGGGCTGTTTCCATGTTCTTGTGATGATGAATTGTGCTGCTATGAACATTGGTGTACAAATCTCTGTTTGAGCCTCAGTTTTCATTTTCTTGGTGTATATTCCAAGCAATGGAATAGCTGGGTCAAATGGAATTTCTATGTTCAGCTTTTTGAGGAAGTGCCAAATTGCCTTCCACAGTGGTTGTACCATTGTACAACCCCACCAATAATGTATACAAGTTCCTATCTTGCTACAAGCTGCCCAACATTCATTACTTCCTATCCTGTTAAACGTTGCCACTGCTACTGGAGTGAGATGGTATCTCATCGTAGTTTTGATTTGCATCTCTCTTATTGCCAGTGATTTAGAGTATTTCTTCATGTGTCTGCTGACCACTTGACTCTCTTCCTCTGTGAAAATTCTTCCCATGTCTTTTGCCCATTTTGTAATTGTGTTATCAGTTGCTGTTTTTTTCTTGTGGAGGCCCAGGAGTAGTCTATAAATTTTCATTATGACACTCTTGTCTGAGATGGTATTGTCAAATGTTTGTTTCCAATCAGTAGGTTTTCTTTTCTCTCTGGTGGAAAAAGTGTTTGATGCACACATGGATTTAATCTTTAGAAGGTACCATTAATCATTTTTATTCTCTTCAGATTGTGTATTTCTGGCTGTATTTGGCAGTCTTTTTATACTGTAGACTAGGGCCTCTAAGCTTTATTCCAGTTTGTCTCTTATGAAAGTTATGATTTGGGGCTTTACTTTCAAGTCTCTTATCCACCTTGAAGTGATTTTTGAGTATGGTATGAAATGTGGGTCCTGCTTCAGCTTTCTGCAGGTAGCAGTCCAGTTTTGCCAGCACCATTTGTTAAAGAGATTGTAATTTCCCCATTTGACAGGCTTTGATCTCTTGTTAAGTATCAGTTGACCATAGATAGCTGGGTCTATTTCTGGGTTCTCAATTCTCTTCCACTGGTCTGTGCCTGTCATTGTAGCAATACCATGCTGTTTTGGTTACTACTGCTGTGTAGTAGGTTGTGAGGTCAGAGAGTGCTACGCCTCCCACTTAATTTTTGTTTCTCAGAAGTATTCTGCTTATTCGAGGTCCCTTTCCTCTCCAAATAAACTTGACAATTTCCCTTTTGATCTCCTTGAAAAATGAATTTGGTATCTGTATTGGGATTGCATTGAATATGTAGATTGTTTTGGGTTCTATTGTTTTTAAAATTTTTAACCAAGAGTTTCGGAAATAACACCTACACTGATCTTAAAAACACAAGAAGCAAATGTTTAAATTATTCAAACAGGACTAATAAGGTGGCATTTCCTTAAATGCCTGTGAATAAATAAAAATATGGTATAAGGAAATACTTCCCAAGCAGCAAAATAACTGAAGTACTGGTATGAGTTACAGTGTGGGTGGAGCTTGAGGACGTTATTCTAAGTGAAATAAGTCAATCACAGAAGGACAAATATTGTATGACCCAGCTCTGATGGCTGAGTGGTAAGAACTTGATTCAAATTTACCAGCTGCTCTGTGAGAGAAAGATGAGCAATCTCCTTCTGTGAAATTTACTGCCTCTGAAAGCCTACTGAAGGGTTAGCTATGGGTCAGTTCCAACTCAATGGTACATGAAACAACCTATATAAAAAGGTAGGTAAAGGATATGCAAAAAAAAAAAAAGAGGTAGGTAAAGGATATCCATAGAAACTGTGCATAATGCATCAAGCTGCTAAGCAAAAGGGTTACTATGAGTTAGAATCAACTAAATGGCAGTTGCTTTAGGGATGGGAAGGACAAGGGGTACTCAACTGAAAGATATGTAAGAGTTAGGGAGGGAAGAAAGGAAGGAGTGAGTGAGTTTCATGCAGACAGAGAAAAAAGTTTATGCAAAATCTCCATGGCACGAAGGAGTATGGTGACATGAAGAACTTAAAGAAGACAAATGTGACTGCCATGCAGAATGAGAGAAATCTCTCAGGCTGGCAAAATAAGTATATGCCGGACGATGCAATGTGATCGTCTAGGTGCTTGGGTACTGTGAATGAAACTATATTTTCAAGGTATGTAAATTTCCTGTCAATAACTCTGCTTCAGGATGAGGAAAGGAGGTAAAAAGAGTCATAGGATTTTCTTCCCTTTGTTAGGTCTATTAAGTAATGCATGTTTTTATGTCCTTGGGAGCTAGAAGGAAAGAACAAGCTGATAATTTTGTGGATTCCACAATCTTGACTTCTGTGTGTGAGGGTGGTGTATTTAGAAATCAGGATTTCTGGTTCTGATCCTGCCTTTTATTCCAGGCCATTTAGGGCTACATCACCAAACATTTCCTCTTCATCATAATAGTGCCCATCCCTTTTATCTTCTGAGAGATTTTATGAGGATTGCATGAGGAAAAGGAAACTCTAGGAATTAGCCTGTCTTGAATATGATAAAACTTAATTACACTACAATCTTCAGTATGGATTCTATCTTACCACTGGACTGATAGGGTTAGGGTTAGGGTTAGGGTTAGGGTTAGGGTTAGGATTATAGATGGAGAAAAGATTGAAACTCTCAACAATTTAATCTTACTTGGATCCACAATCAATACCCTTGGTACCAGTAATCAGGAGATCAAGAGGCATCCTGTCCTAGGAGAGTCTGCAGTCAGAACATCTCCAAATTACTGATGAGCAACAATGTCAGTTTGAAAACTAAGGTGTGCCCGATTCTGGCCATGATATTACCAATCACTTGCTACGCACCTGAGAGCTGGATGACAGAGAAAGAATTGTTGTCTTTGAATTGTGGTGTTGGAGAAGAATACTGAATATCCCATGGACATCCAAAAGAGCAAACAGATATGTCTTGAAAAGAGTGCTGTCAGAGTGCTCATTGGAGGCAAAGATGACAAAGCTTTTTCTCACATTCTTTGTGCATGTTGTTAGGACAAGCTCTTTCTTGGAAAGGGATATCATGCTTGGGAAGGGTGGAGAGTTGGCGAAAGAGAGAAAGACACTCAGTGAATGGGATGGAATGACACAATGACTGTTGCAACGGATTTAAGTCAAAGATCATGAGGATGGCACAGGATAGGTAGGGCATGGTTCAGATCTGTTGTTCATCAAGTGGCTGAGTTTTACTTGGCTCAATGCACCTAACAACAACAACAATAATGGTCATATATATACATGTATAGATTTCAGTTCTCATTTTCTTATTTCCAAACAGGATGTCTTCTGACAATAAATGTATCCCTGTTTCTAACAAAGCAGCTACATTTCAAGATAGCTTAAAAATGCATTACTGTTTTATTTATCTGTGATCCAGGTCACAAAATGAAATTATAAAACTAAAAAGTATAAAATAAAGATTCATTTCACCATAACATGCACTGAAAGACCTTGACTTAGCTCACTAAGGCCTACATTATCTAGTTCCCAAGTATCTTATCTACTTCCTTGACTGTTGTTTTTCCTAAATTGCTCTTTGTTCAGTTTTAGGCATACTGACTTCTTTGCTGTTCCTTGAACAATCGAGCATTATCTTGGCCCAAGGCCTGGGACAAGATAGTGCTTGCTTGGTATTACTCATCAAAATGCAATTCCCTTGACTTCTCTCATGTTATTCTGGTCTCCTTGTGAGTGAGGAGAACTTTCTCAACTGTTGTTGCTGTTAAGTGCCCCGACGTCTGTTATAACTTCCAGTAACCCTTCATATAGGAAAATAAAACACTACCAAATCCTTCCTCATCCTCACAAAAATCCAATTTGACCTCACTGTGCTAACCTCTGCATCAGTCCCTCTGACTGAATGTCTGCGTCTTTTTGGTTGCACCTTCAACTTCACCAAGCAGGATGCGCTTCTTCAGAAATAACATGTGCAAAGTATGCTAGACAAAGTCTGTTCAACCTTGTTTTAATGAGCCTTTTGGCTTTACTTTTCCCAATACATTTTTAAAATTCGTTGGTAGTCCATGTTCCTACGTGTCATGACCTCTATGTACAGCAGCTCTGAAGCCTGCCCTGTCCTGAGGCAGTCTCACAGACTCTGACACAACTACGCCCATTGCCCTAGTTACCGTATCAATCCTTCTCATCCGGAGTCATCCTCTTCTGTGCTGCTCCTCCACGCTTCTGAGCATGATGTCCTTCTCCAAGGCCACATGCCCAAAGTATATGAGATGGAGCTGGAACACATGTAGGTGAAATGAGATGGATTGGCATGAGACATTTTCAGACAAGGACATATAATCTACTATGCTGTAGATGAAAAAGTGAGGAAAAAATGGGGTTGCTTTTATAGTTAAAAAGGCCATTTTTAGATTCATCTTGAAATACAGTTTTGTGAGTGACAGGGTAATATCGAGATGCACACATTCAAATTTATGTGCCAATAACTAGATCTAAAGAGAAGAAAATAAATTATTTCTACCAACTTTTGCAGTTGGAAATTGATCTACATGCAACCAAGATGCATTAATAATAATGGGTGTCTGGAATGTAAAAGTTGGGAACAGGGAAGAAGGATCAATAGTCAGAAAACATGGCCTTGGTGAAAGAAATGAGATTGAGGGTTGATTGACAGAATCCTGCACAAAGACTTATTCATTGCAAAAACCTTTTATAAGAATCATAAACACAGGTAGTCCCTAGTATATTCTTTGCCAAAAACTTTCAAAGGCATCAATTTTACTTAGGTCTTCCCTAGTAATTGTCTAGCTTTCACATGTCTATCATACAATTGAAAATACTATGGTTTGGGTCAGCTATACCTTTGCTCCTCAAAGCTATATCATTGCCCTCAAACACTTTAAGGAGGCCTTCTTTGACAGCCAATTTGCTCAATGGAAATAGTTTGATTTCTTGACTGCTGTTTCTGCCAGTGTTAATTGTGAGCACAAGTGAAACGAAATCCTTGACAACTTCTGAATTTTCTCCATTTATTATAATGCTATTTATTGATCCAATGATAAGGGTTTTTTAGATGTATTCTGTCTCCATATTTTTTCAATCTGTATGCAGAATAGAGATCATCCAGAAAGCTGGGCTATACAAGAAGGAATGCGGCATCAGGATTGGAGGAAGATTCATCAACAACCTGCGTTATGCAGATGCCACAACCATGCTCGCTGAAACTGAGGAGGACCTGAAGTAAAGTTCAACACCACTGGGCCAATTGGCATCATCATTATGGATGGTGAAGAGATTGAAATTGTTAATAGTTTTAGTTTGCTTGGTTCAGCAAAGCAACACTCTTGGTAACAGCAGCCAGGAAATCAGGAGATGAATTGCATTGGAAAAGTCAGATTTCAGGGACCTTTCCAGAGGACTGAGAAGCAATGTCAGGCTGAAGACTAAGGTGTGCCTGATCCAGGCTATAGTCTTTGAAATTGAACGCTACGCGTCAGAAAGTGGGACAGTGACTAGGGATGATAGAAAGAGAATTGATGCCTTTGAGCTGTGGTTCTGGAGAAGAGTGTTGACTATACCATGGACTGCTAGGAGAACAAACAGGTTCATCCTGGAGAGGGTGAAGCAGGGCTGCTTCTTGGAGGCAAGGATTCGGAAGCTTCGTCTGACATACTTTTGGCATGTTGCAAGGAGGGACCAGTCCTTGGAGTCCATCATGTTTGGGAGGGTGCAGGGATATTGCAAGAGAAGAAGATCCTAGATGAGATGATGGATAAATTCAGTGAATGGGGATAGGTGTGTCAGAGACAGTGAGGTTGCCACAGGATAGAGTCCAGTTTAGGGCTTAGGTACATACGGTCACTATGGGTTGCAAGTGACTCAACGGCACGTGACAACAACAACATATTGAGATGTAATCCATACTGAGTCTGGTGGCCAAGCGGTAAGAAGTGCTAGTGCAATCCCCAAAACACATCATTTGTATCCACCAGCTCTGCAGAAGAAGGTATGGTATAAAGGAATACTTCTCAGGCAGCATAAAAAAATGAAGTACTGGTATGATTTACCGTGTGAGTCGACTTGGTGACAGAAATGAAGCTGGAGATAGAATGATAGAATTTTGCACAATCAATGACTTATTCATTTCAAATACATTTTATAAGAAACACAAATGAAGGCTATACACATGGATTTCACCTGATGGTAGGCATTGGAATCATGTCGATTACATCTGTGGAAAGGATCGCTGAAGAAGCTCAATACCAGCTGTGAAAACTAGGCCAGGTGCTGATTGTGCAACAGACCACCAATTACTCCTATGCAAGTTCAAGCTGAAGCTGAAGAAAATTAAATCAAGTCCATAGGAACCAAAATTTGATCTTGAGTCTATTCCACCTGAATTTCAGGACCATCTCAGGAGCAGGTTTAAGGCCTTGGACATTAATGAGCGAAGACCAAATGGGCTATGGGAGGATATCAAGACTATCTTCCAGGAAGAACGCAAATGGTCATTACAAAGACAGAGGAGGAAGAAAAGACCAAGATGGATGTCAGAAGAAACTCTAAATATTGCACTGGAGTGCCGAGAAGCCAAAGCAAAGGAAGAAATCAAGATCTTAAGGATTTGAACAGAAGATTCCAGAGGGCAGCGCGTTAAGACAAAGTATTACAATGTGATGTGCAAGGAGTTGGAGTCGGAAAATCATAAGGGCTGAACTCACTCAGCATTTCTTAAGCTGAAGGAACTGAAGAACAAATTCAAACCTTAAGTTGCCATACTCAGGGATGCTTTGGGAAGAATATTAAATGATCCAGGAAGCATTAAAAGAAGATGGAAAGAGTATACAGAGTCATTGTACCAAAAGGAATTGATAAACTTCATTATTAATCACTCCATCAGTTGATTGCACAATTAATCTTGGACAAAAATATGGAAAAACAATGTATACAAATTTAATAAACTTTGTATATAAACCAGTATAAAATAAAAATATTTTAGAAACAAAAGGGGTATCCTTATTCTTTAAAATTTTTAAGAGATCCTTGATGGCATATTTGCCCAGTGAAATATGTTTTTAGAATTCTTGACTGCTGTTTCCAAGAGTGTTGATTATGGTGTCAAATAAAATTAAATATTTGAGATCTTAAAAAAAAAAAGGAATTGATTAAGTGGAGAAAAGACATGATGCTGGCAAAACTGGAAATCAATTTGTAGATAATTGAAACAAGATCCAAACTTCACACCATACTCTAAATGGAGGTATTTATATAGGACCTAGATATAAAACCCAAGCCATAAAGATCATTTAAAAAATTGAGGCTAACTTAGGCTATCTAATCTATGACATAGTTTTATACTATCCAGTATAACAAAAAATAATCAATCAGGAGAGGATAAAGTAGGTTATTGGGTCCTTTAAAAAAGTAAATCCCTATGTTTATTGAAAGATAAACATATAAAGTATAAAGAGAACTTAAGTACTGGGGAAAAATGATAATGCTATGTCAGACAAGAAACTAATCTCTACAATTTATATACAAGTCCAACACTTCAACAAGAAAAAGGCAAAAATCCAATTACAAAATGGGTCAAGGACATGAAAAGACATTTTACCAAAGAAGAAATGCAGATGGTCCACAAACACATGAAGAAATACTCAAGTTATTAGAAAGCTACAAAGCAAACAAAACAAGGAGAAGAGAGCTCTTGTGGTATAGTCCATAGTGAATTGCTCTGTGAACCCTAAACAGTATTGAGCTGTCATCTTAACCCAGCAACGACAGCAGAGTTCAATCAGATAGTAACCAACAAGTGCTAGTGAGGGTGTAGATTTTTTTGGAACTCTCACACACTGCTGGTGGGAGCATAAAAATGGTGCAATCACTACAGAAAGCAGTTAAACATTTCCTTAAGCTGTTAGTAATGGAAATCCCACTGGATCTAACAGTCTCATTAGTAACAATATATTCTAAAGAAGTAAGAACTGCAATACAAACAGACATATGCGCACCAAGTTTATTGGCAGCATTCCTTAAAATAACAAAGAAATTGAAACAGCTCATGTGTCCATCAACGGATGAATGGCTAAATAAACTATGGTACATTCGCATAATGGAGTACAATGCAACACTAACAATGAAGATTGTTCAAAACATTGCATAACATGAATCAATCATGTGGACATTATACAGCTAGAGGTAATAAAAGTCATTTACAAAAGGGCAAATATTGTATGTGACAACTTTTATTTAAAAACTAAAGGGAGGTTTATACTCAGAAAGAATCATTCTTGGATGGTTCCTAGGGATGTGAAAGGTGGGAGAAGTGAATAAAAACTAGTAAATAAGTAATAAACACATATTAAGAGGAACAAAACGAAGGGCAGTATGCAATAAGGGAATGTTGTTGATTACCTTTGAGTCAAGCAAGACTCATAGAGACTCTGTGAACAAAAGACCTGAAGCCCCTCTGCAACTATCGACGTTTATCACAGTTGATAGAGTTTCTGGAGGCATGTTATTTGCGAAGTGGATGCCACTCCTGCTTCCAAACCTGTCATAGTATATTATTGTTGTTAACAATGGTCAGCACAATATCACTAAAAAAAAAAAAAAGACAGTGAAACACAAGAAATACAGTCAACAGCAGATATTTAGGCAGACAGGCAAGATGAATGAACAGCTATGGATGGATAAAAAAGGACTATATATAAAAAAAAAGGACTATATCTGTGATTATACATAGATTTGGCAGATATTTCAGCATTTCTATCAGTATAAGCTATAAATAGATCAATTTATGTAGCAGAATCAACAGAGGGCAATGCTTTTTAAGCTTTTTACTCATAACCAAACACTCTGAGGGAACAAATTGATGATTCTGGGAACTTGGGACCATCATCTTGGGGGACATCAAGGTCAATTAACATAACCTAATCCACAACGAAATTTTCTACATCCTACCTTGGTGAGCTCTCAGATTCTTATTCATTGTCCAACTCTCAGATTCATTACAAGCGATTGGAAAAACATGGCCTGAATCAGATGCACCATATTTCTGAAACTAACATCTTTGCTCCTCAATAATTTGGAGAGGTCCTTGACTGCAGATTTTCTCAGTGCAATATGTCTCCTGTGATTCTGTTTGATACTGAGGGTGTTGAATGTGGATCCACATAAGATTAAATTGTTGACAGCTTTTCTCCATCTATCATGATGTTTCCTATCAGTCCAATGGTAAGAATTTTCATTTTCTTGACATTGAGAAGCAATCCATATTGAAGACTGCATTTCTTGATCTTCTGCAACAAGTGCTTCAAGTCCTCCTCATTTTCAGCAAGCAAAATTCTTTCCATTTCCCTCACTCCCCCAATCATCAAATTGTACAACCCAATGATTAATCCCACCTTCCGCCTGCACATCCATATCCCTCTGCTTCCAGCCTCTCATACCCCTCCTGGATCCTCATACTCATTCTACAATAATGATTTTATACAATATTTATCCTTATGGGACCAAGTGAGTTCACTCAGCATAATGCACTCCAGTCCCTCCCAAGTTAGGTAATAATTTACAAAGTTATTGCTCCTGTGTGCTGCATAGTGTTCCATTGTGTGAATGTACCATAATTTCTCAATCCATTCGTTTGTGGTTGGACATTTGGGCTGTTTCCATGTTCTTGTGATGGTGAATAATGCTGCTATGAACGTTGGTGTGCAAATCTCAGTTTGTGCCTCAGTTCTCATGTTCTCAGTGTATATTCTCAGTACTGGGATAGCTGGGTCATGTGGAATTTCTATGTTCATCATTTTGAGGAAGCGCCAAACTGCATTTCAGAATGGTTGCACTTTTTTACAATCCCGCCAACAATGTTTAAGAGTTCCTATCTCACCACATCTTCTCTAACATCTATTACTTGCTGCCCTGTTAAATTTTGCCACTCTTACTGGAGTTAGATGGTGCCTCATTGTGGTTTTGATTTGCATCTCTCTTCTTGCCAGTGATTTGGAGCATTTCTTCATGTGTCTCTTTGCTATTCAAATATCTTCCTCTGTGAAAATTCTTTCCATGTCTTTTTTCCATTTTGTAATTGGATTATCAGTCTTTTTTTTGTGGAGGTCCAGAAGTATTCTGAAAACTTTTGTTATAAGACTCTTGTCTGAGATGGTACCACCAAATGTTTCTTCCCAGTCTGTAGGTTTTCTTTTCACCTGCAGAAAGCTGAAACAGGATCCACATCTCACACCCTACAGAAAAATCAACTCAAGGTGGATCAGAGACCTGGGAGTAAAGCCCCAAACCATAACGTTCATAAGAGACAAACTGGGATCAAGCTTAGAAGCGCTAGTCCAAGGTTTAAAGAGACTGCCAAATACAACCAGAAAGGCAATCTAAAGAGGATAAAATTGATGAATGGGACCTTGTAAAGATTAAATCCATGTGTGCATCAAAAGGTTTTTTCAAATAATAATTTTCTAAAACTTGCTTTGGAGAGCAGCTGGAGCTCCAGTGGTTCACTGATTAAAGTACTCATTTTCTAACCAAGAGACAAGAGGTTCAAACCCACCAGTTGCTCCATGGAAGAAAGATGAGACAATCTGTTTCTGAGAAGATTTACAGCCTTGGGAACCCTGTAAAGTTGTGTTACTCTCTCCTTTAGGGTCACTGTGAGTCAGAAGCAACTTAATAACAGTTTGGGGGCAAAATCCCTCAATCAGTAGCTGTCCTAAGGTATCAAGAGTACAAGCAAGGAGGTTGTAACTCTGTGACAGTAATACAGTACTTTGGTTATGGGATTAATCACTGAACTGATGACGTGTGTGGTGGCAGCATAAGACTCAAGTGTCCTCACAGAAAGGTCAAATGTTACTGTGTCCCTGGACTTTCAAAGCCACTCCAGCAAGTATTACATAACAGTGACTCACCTTTTGACAGTAAGATATATATAGCAAGGCAGCAGAGGTATAGCCATGTTCAGCCTAGTCGAAGCCAGTTCCTCTACCATGGCGATGGCTTAAGTTTGATTGGGCATTGAGAATGCTTTCATGTACAAGACTGTCACAAGGAGCTACATTTTTCTGAGTAGTATTTGACATTACTAATTCTTAGTTTGACTCTGAGCTTTTTTGTTTTGTTTTGCTACCTGATTTTCTTATATATTTATGTGTGAGGTGAATTCTGTCAACGGAGTCTAGCTTACATGAAAAGAGACAGAGCTCTGTTCCCAGGAATTGAAAGTTTAACAAATGCTTTTTTGTTTTTAATGTTGATGACTGAAAATCTAACAAGGCTTTTTAAACAGTTTCAAAATGACTTCATTACAATGATACAGTTACACTCTTAACTCCTTGGCCTATTTATCCATTAAAGAAGGAAATTAAAATGTCATGAAATGATCTGCTTTATATTAAACAGGGCTGATTTCTACTTAGTACTTGATGCCAGTCTTGATTTATAAATGGATAAATTGATAATTTACTCTATTACAGCAGTTCTGGTTCTCAAAATGTATTCTGATGATTCATGGTGATCCTCTAGACACTTTTAGGAGGTTGGAGAGATCAAATCTAATTTTATAATAGTATTAAAATGGTTTTTGCATTTTTCCGTGTGCTGGATATTTTACTGATGGTTCCAAAACAATGAGGATTGAAACTGTTTGTGCCTTAGGATGGATCAATGCTGGTGCTGGACATGGGTATCTTTCTCCCACAGAGTCACTGGTGAATTTAAGTCACCATAGACGTGTGGTCTTTTGGTTAGCAGCACAACTCCCTACAGACTCCACAAGGGCCTCCCAGACTATACCCATATCATTGCATTCTTTTCCTATCACACACTGGTAGGCTAAAAATAATGCCGTTTCTCTTAGGAATGTCTTTAATGAAGCAGTAAAGAAAAAAAAATGAAGAAATTGTAACTTCATTTATCCATTAAAAAGGAAATCATTAATAGGCAGTGGGATTAATATTTTTATTTTTAAATTAATTAGTTTAAATTGTCCTTGTTTTCATTTTTTAACTCAATAAATATAAATAGCTATAACCCATAAAAACAAAAGGCCATTGAGGGGGGTCATCAAATATTTTTATTGTGATTTTAGTGAAAGTTCACAGAGACTGATTTTTCAGTCATTATTCATACATATTTTCCTCCCTAACCCTCCTCTAATTTGCTTTGTAGTACCTGTCCTGTTCTAAATTGTTAATTATCAAATAGATAATGTTCTCAGTCCAACATGTTTGAGAAATGCTGCTTTATCGTCTTTCCAAGAATCTCTTATGTCAAGACATATTTTTCTTCTTTTTAATTCTGGTTTGTATGCAATTTTTCCTACCTCCTGATCTATCTAAAAAAAAAAAAGGTGACTCAAAGCCAATATTTCAAGTTTTTGTTGTTGTTGTTGTTATGTGCCTTCTAGTACACTGCAACCCTATGTACAGCAGCTCTGAACCCTCCCCTGTCTTAAGCCAGTCTCACTGATTCCAATACATAACTCCCATTGCCCCAGTTACTGTATCAGTCCATCTCATCTCAGGTCTTCCTCCTCTGCACTGTTCCTCCACCCTTTCAAGTATGATGTCCTTCTCCAAGGACTGGTCTCTCCTTGCAACATGTCCAAAGTATGTGAGACAGAGCTTCAAAATCCTAGCCTCCAAGGAGAAACTTGATTTCACCCTCTCCAAGACAAACCTATTGGTTTTCTTGGTAGTCCATAGTATGCTCAAGACTTTTCTCCAGCACCACAATGCAAAGGCATAGACTCTTCTTCTGTCATCCCTAGTCACTGTCTGGCTCTCTGATTCAAAGCAAGTAATTGTGAAGACCATGGCCTGGATTAGGCTTACCTTAGTCTCTAGACTAACATCGTTGCTTTTCAGCCCTCTGGAGAGGTCTCTGAAAGCAGATTTTTCCCAATGCAATTCGTCTTTTGATTTCCTGGCTGCTAGTGTCAAGAGTGTTGGTTGTGGAGCCAAGCAAGCTGTAATTGTTAACAACCTCAATTTCTTCTCCATCTATCATGGTGCTGCCAATTGGCTCAGTGGTGAGAATCTGTCTTCTTGATGTTAAGCTTCAATCCATATTGAAGACCATAGTCTTTGACCTTCTGCTGCAAGCAGTTAAGATCTTTTTCAATTTCAGCAAGCAAGGTTGCATCATTTGCATAATGTAGGTTGTTGATGAGTCTACCTCCCATCCTGATGCAACATTCCTCCTCATAAAGCCCTGCTTCCCAAATGATCTGTTCTGCATACAGATTGAAAAGGTATGGAGACAGGATGCATCCCTGATGCACTCCTTTCCTGGTTTGAACCATGCAGTATTTCCCTGCTCTGTTCTGAGAATTGCTTCCTGGTCCAAGTATAGGTTTCACATAATCACAATTGAGGGTTCCGAGATTCCCATTTTTCTCAAGGTTAGGTACAATTTGTTGGAATCCACACAAATGCCTTTGCATAGTCAATGAAACACAGATAGATGTTCCTCGGGTACTCTGCTTTCCGCCAAGATCAATCTGATATTAGCAATAAAATCTCTAGTGCCAGGACCTCTTCTAAACCCAGCTTGTATTTCTGGTAGTTCTCTGCTAATGTACTGTTCCAGTCATTTCTGGATGATCTTCAGCAGGATTTTACTAGTGTGTGATATTAGTGATATTGTTTGATAATTTCCACACTCTTTTAAGTCATCTTAAAATGGTGCAAGCACTATGGAAGGCTGTACAGCGCTTTCTCAAAAAGTTGCAAATAGAAATACCATTTGACCCAGCAATTCCACTACTGGGAATATACCCTAAATAAACCAGAACTGCCACCCAGACAGGCAGATATATGCACACTCATGTTTATTGCAACTTTGTTCACAATAGCAAGGAATTGGAAACAACCCACGTGCCCATCAACAAACAAATGGATAGAGAAACTGTGGTATATTCAAACAATGGAATGCTGCATTGAAAAACAAGGAACTCGTGCAATATTATTCAAAATGGGTGATCCTGGAAGACATTATTCTGAGTGAGATATCTCAGTCACAAAAGGACAGGTGTTGTATGATGCCACTAATAACAGGTTGGAGTGAGACTGAGAAAAATTGCATAAATTGTGTATATTGCATTGAAACAGATGAAGGAGAGAACTGTTTGAAAGCAGTATATGATTGCGTATTATGGTTATGACAAGAGTCCAGAGTGAAGGTTGCATAGTGGACTGTACTCGGGACTGGAGGGGGGATTCTATAACAATGAAAGAATTTTACTTTTCAAAGAGAAGAGTGAACTAGGGGGAGGGCTGGGCATGGAGAAAAGTACAACAATGAATGTTTGGAAATCCAAAATCTCTGTAAATGTTCATTAAAATGAATTTTTAGTAAAGTCCCATGCCAATTAATCTCATTTCACTAATACCTAATATGTCAACATTGATGCGTTCCATTTCTTTTTTAACAATATCTAATTTTCCTACATTCATGTTTCTCACATTCCACTTACCAATCACTAGTTTCTTCTTCCAGCTGTTCCTCCTCCTTTGTGTTTCCAAATTTGAGTGCTTAGCCTCCCAAATATGGCAACTGAGGCTAAGTTATTTCAAATAACCTTTGAAAAATGTTTAAAAATATTCTCCTGTGTGTTCAACCAGTTTGTTTCTCCTCAGTCGCATAGCACGCTATTTTTTTAAATTGTGATTTGTGTGAAATATTGCAGATCAGACTCGTTTTCCTTTAAGACAATCGTACACATCTTCTTGTATGACATGAATTATAATACTCACAATATAGCAACACACTTCCTGCTTCCTCCTTGTGATTTTCATTTTCATGAATCATTCTATCCTACTTCTTCCTGGCTAAATACTGTTTGTTTGAGCGAGTACCTTATAAGCCTGTGTATTGTTTGGCTGAAATTTAAGCTCAGGGATGAATTTTGTTCCAGGTTTAAAGGGTGATTAAAGGTCATACAATCTTGGGCATTCCATTAGTTTCTATAGGCCCAGTATGCCTGGGTTTTAAAAACATTTTTTCATTTTGTTCCTCAGCTCCTCCCCCCTCCCCCCGCCCCAGTACCTTGTTTTGTGATCCTGTTTAGAGTAATACGTACTGGTAGCCAGGCAACATCTATTTCTTCTGGTCTAAGGGTTATAGAGATTGAAGATCAGGTGGTTTATTGGTCTTTTGGACAAATCGTTTCAATGTGTGTTTGCTTTTCTTCACTCTTACTTATTCTGAACAGCCTAGATTACTACTCAGAAGCTTTCAAGACCCCAGTCTGACATGTTATTTTGGAAAGAGCAATGTATTCCAGAAGCTTGACATAGTTGACATAGTAGGCTGTGGCAATTGTTTTGGAGTATCACAAACAATTTCTCATGCTTATTTGCATAGTAACATGGTCTTTCCTTAGGAGAGCTTTCTCCCCTATTCCTTGTTTTCCTCATGAAAGTAGCAATCACAACATTCTATCTCAGTCTCAGCCTAAGGGCAGGCACATGATCTTGGACTGGACTAAGCACAACACTACATCATCCCGGAAATAGTGATTGCTCCAAGGGAGGGGTGTGTGTGTCTTACAGATGCTGAAGAAATTGGAATACTTTTCCCAAATTGTCCAAAATAAAGGCATACTCATAAGCAACAAAGGTATATGAGTGGACGTACCACAATACAGAGAGAGCTTGTCTACAGAATTAATCTAATTAGCAACAAGAAATAAAAGATGAGCAGAGTTCTGATAATGTTGAGCTCTTATTTAGGCCTCTGAGGGCCCTGGTTTCTGCCTCTTCTTCTTTCTTCCAATTCTGTTGGCTATGTCAACAAATAAATTCCCCTTTTTGTGAGGGAGTCTTTTCCAGTTGAAAGAGTTTGTAATAACACATTAGAGGAAGTTATTTAACCTTCTGACCTCATGGGGATATATACTCCATCACCTCACAGGTTGGGAGGATTATTTAATGGGGCAATGCTGAAAAATACATTGAAAGCTGTAAAACATTAAACAAATGTTGAGTGCAATGTTTTCTCCAATATTGAAGTAACAACACAGCTGGCCATCATTTGCCTAATAACTGGTTTTAGATGACTGAAGATACTCATTTCAAATCTGGAGGCTCAAGGAGGCCTTTGAATTTCCTCTGGAAGTTAGGCAAGGGTTAGAAATTCTTTTTTAGGACATCTATCCTATCTAGCAGGTTTGCTTTATTCTTGGGCCAGTCCAAGAGTCATAAGGGCCCCAGGAAAACAGTGCCTGTTTGAGGACCTGGTTCAAGGTTTGGATCAGCTCATGGATGAAATTAGGAGGCCCAGACAAAAAGGAGAGAGAGAGAGAGAGAGAGAGAGAGAGAGAGAGAGAGAGATTAAAATAAAAGCATTGACTTGCTTGCGCTGAGAAGGTTCACTCAGCCAAAAATAAATAAAGACCAGAAAAGGCTTCAGGCCATTTAACTCCCATACAGCTAAAGCGTAAATGAGTGAACCAGGAAAATAAAAAAACCTCAAAGAGTGGAAGGAACAAAGTCAGGCAAATTTTCCACAGCATGTGGAATTTGGAGTATAGATTGGGGCTAAATCCCTGATGAATATTAGTGGCTTCTATGGCTTGCTTGAGCTCTGGTGGTCTAGTGGCAAGAATCTGTGCTACAATCCCAAAGGCATGTGGTTTGAGGCCACCAGCTGGCCTTTCTGCTTCATGTGAAAAAGATGGGCAATCTCTTCTCGTGAAATTAACTGCCTCTGAAAACCCACTGGAGGTTGGTTACGGCTCTACTGTACACAACAACAACAACATGGCTTACTTAGCAGCTCAAGGTTATTGTTAGGTGCCACTGAGTTGACTACCATTCCTAGTGACCCTATGGATAACAGATCAGAACCTTCTCTGATATACTTGAGCCCGTTGTTTCAGTCACTATGCCAAACCATCAAGTTGAAGATCTTCCTCTCTTTTCCCCCAAAAAGTTTAGTTTACTTTAAAAAATTTTATATAAGTTTGCTTATTATAAAAATAGAAGGATTATTAGTAAAACATGCATGGGAACCTAATGGAGGGCATGGGAGCAGAGAGTTGAGGATGGTAGGGGCGAAACCACAGATTTGTACAATTTGGTGGGTGGAGGGAGAGGGGAAGGAAATAGGAAGGATCCAGGTGAAAAGACAGGGCAATGATGAGCAAGGTCCAATGGTGATTACTTTTATAAAACCTAACGAAATCAACACTCTCGGCACCAGTAGCCAGGAAATTAAAAGAGGTATTGCCATGGGAAAGTCTGCTGTTAGGGACCTCTCCAAAGTACTGAAGAGCAATTGTGTCTCTCTGGAGACTAAGGTGCGTCTGATACAGGCCGTGGTCTTTGTGATCACTTGTTATGCATCAGAGAGTAGGACAATGACTAAGGAGGATAGAAGGAGAATTGATGCCTTTGAGCTTTGGTGCTGGAGAAGAGTATTGAGGGTACCATGGACTGCTAGGAAAACAAACAGATTCATCCTGGAAAGGGTTATACCAGGCAGCTCCTTGGAGGCAAGGATTCTGAGGCTCCGTCTAACATACTTTGGACATGTTGTAAGGAGAGACCAGTCCTTGGAGAGGGACATCATGCTTGGTAGGGTGGAGGGACAGCGCAGGAGGGGAAGGCCCTCTATGAGGTGGCTTGATTCAGTGACTGGGGTAATCGGGATGGGTGTATTGGAGATGGCGCGATTGGCACAGGACAGAGCGGAGTTTAGGGCTGTTGTACATAGGGTCGCTATGAGTCGCAAGAGACTAGAAAGCACATAACAACAACAATAACAATGAAATCAACACTCTTGGTACCAGCAGCCAGGAAATACTTAAAAGACGAATTGTATTGGGAAAGTCTGCTGTCAGGGACATCTCCAGAGTATTGAAGAACAACTATTTCAGTCTGGAGATGAAAGTACACCTGATCCAGGCCATAGTCTTAACAGTTACTTGCTATGTGTCAGAAAGTTGGACAATGACTAGAAATGATAGGAGGAGAATTGATGCCTTTGAGCTGTGGTGCTGAAGAAGAGTGTTGAATATACCATGGACTGCCAGGAGAATAAACAGGGTCATCTTAGAGAGGGTTAAACCAGGATGCTCCTTGGAGGCAAGGATTCTGAAGCTACATCTGACATACTTTGGACATGTTGCAAGGAGGGACCAGTCCTTGGAGAGGGACATCATGCTTGGAAGGGTAGAGGTCAGCACAAGAGAGGAAGATCCTTGATGAGATGGATTGATTCAGTGACTTGGGTAATGAGCGAGTAGGTGTGTCGGAGATAATAAGGTTGGTTCAGGATAGAGCAGGGTTCCGAGCTGTTGTACATAGGGTCGCTATGAGTCACAAGCGACTCGACGGGACATAGTAGCAACAATGCATGAGAATGATTGTATGAAACACAATGTGAATGAAGAAGAGTGTGAATTTCTTCCTCTCTTTTGCTGACTTTGTTCTACCTTTTCCAGTATGATATTTCCCTAGGTTTCAGCTCTGGGTAGTGAGGCCTTTTCAGCTGAGTATTCTCTCACTGTTATCTGAACTCTCTAAGGACTCTATTGGGTCAGAATCAAGGACTGCTAATTCAATAGTGGATGCTTGGGACTGTTTCATTTTAGAAAGTGACATGCAGAAACCTTGGACACAACTCGTAGAGGAGCACACTTTCGGCTTGGTCTTACCAGAACACTGTCTTCTTTGTAAACAAATGACTCTTTCAATTATAGCTCACTGTCCCTGTAATGTAATTTGAATGTATGCTACAGGAAGAGCACAATTTCCTAAGTGATGCTTCCCATCAAGATGTGGATCACTTAACATGAATGCCTGACAAACCACCTGGCAGGAGGCTGAGAACATTAGAAGAGTAGTTTTACGTCAATTGGTTAAAACAATGTACAGGAATGATTGCATGAAACACAGTATGAATGATGGAAAATGTGTGACACAAGGTATTTGAATTTATGTGGAAACTAATACAACAACAACAACAACATCAACAGTATACATAGAGAGCCATTGGCCTAGTAGACAGAAAGTGATGCTACCAAGCTAAAGGGGAGTGACTCTAACCCATGGCCCTCAGGTCTGTTTTCTATTGTTTTTGGTGAAACATTCTTCTAAGCTGTATAGCCCTGGTGTGTGCACTTGCCATACAGCGGTAACTTGTGGTTGCTGTGAAGCTGAACACTGTGACACTGATGTGTCAAATGTGTTAATGGTTACCCATGGTAGGCAGTGTTTGGTGGAGCTCCCTGATCAAAACAAGCCTCGAAGCAGGAGTGGCATCCACTTCTGAAATAGCTTGCCTCCGGAAACACTATGAACCTGGAGAAAGGATGAAAATTATACAAGTGTCCTGGTATCTCATTCATAGGGTCGCTATGAGTCACAACTCGACGGCACTTAACAACAACAATATAAAATAATTTAAAAAAAACTGAGAAAAAACAACAGAGCTATTCACTCATCTTTAAAAAAATTAAGGAGACAAGCATTTGGAGCTTAGATTGCAGGTAACTAGACGCTATTTTTGCAAATTAGGTGAAGAAATATAATGGCTTTTCATTTTGAAAAAAGACTTGCTAATTAATAAATATCCTTTGTTTTCTATTCTGCAGAAGACTTGCCAGATGGTCTTGTTTCTGAGGGTAAAATATCTTACCCATCCTCTGGTTTTCTTCTTAATATGACAATGTAACAAATGCTCCTTTCTCATTGTCCTTTGGCCCTCTTTGTCCACTGGTGAAAAAAAATTAAGAGAATTTATAATCGTAAATCCAGAGATTGAGGTGACATACCGCTTGTTAAATATTTGAATTTACAATACCCCCCCACACACACACACTCATTGAATCTGCCTACTCTGATAAAAAAAAAATTCGTTCTCCTATGTTCCCTTTTCTAACCACACAAGAATTGACTTTGTCATGCCTAGAAGTAAATTTGGAACATGAAACTTGTATTTTACCAGGCCAAACTGGAAAAAATAATGAAGTCTGTTTAATTCACCACAGACAAGGAAACACTGCTGTTAACCATCCCCATGACCCAAACTGCCTCCACTGTAACCTGCAGACTTAACAAACTAGAACAGTGAAAGTGAATCAGACTTTTACAAACTCTGCTTTGTTTGATATTAGGAAATAATCATGTAGTATTCTATAGCATTCAGGTGTAGCTTTATTATTCTTTCTTATAATGAAAGGAAGTGGATTTAGCTGGCAATCGAAAATTGCAGAATAGGAAATGCCAAGTATGGTGGGGTGGGAGGTTGGTGTCAGGGGGAGTGGAGGCAGTCAGCCACTTCTCTGACTAATTTAAAAATCAGCTTAAACACTGTTACAAGGCCATTTGGCATACACTGTTTCCTGACCCAACTCAGTCAGGTACAATCTAGGCTCCGGGGCACTTCTAGCGCACACTATTTTACTCCAAGTTGTTCCAGAACCTTGAATGCTTTCCAACTCTTCTTTTTCTTTCAGGAAATAGAATCAGTATTTTAGGAAACAACATTAAACAGGACTAACAAACATTTGTAAATGTTCAAAGAGTCACAGTGATCCCCCTTTGACTCTGACCATTTGGCTCACATGGGACCTAGAACTTACTCAGGAAAATCACATTTGTATCTCAAGGTTGAACTAATGGAGTCATTACAGTGAAAGTCTTCAGGCCTTTTAACTAACTTTGCCAAATTCAGTTAGCCTCTGGGTGAAAGAAAATGTAATGGCCTGAAGTATAACAATTATTAGAAGATAATGTAATGTGATTAATTCAAAGAATGGCTTATAGGAATGTTTATTTGTTCTCTTCTTATGACTCTTACAAAAAATTAAGCAGAGGCCTGGGATACAATGTAGCTATCGTTGTTGTTGTTGTTAGGTGCCTTCAAGCATGACTCATAGCAGCCCTGTGAACAACTGAACCCTGTCCTATCCTGTGCCAACCTTACACTTCCTGACATACTAGAGCCCATTGCAGGAGTCACTGTGTCAATACACCTGGTTGAATACACTGGTCCTGGATAATAACGTTTGTCAAACTCATACAAGAGGCTCAGTACAGTACTAGCCACGTTGCATAAATTATCTCACTTAATCTATCACTTCAGCCTATCACTCCACTGCTCATTTTCTGGGAATTAGACTTTGTCACTGGACCCCATTTTTACAGGAGGCTACTTAGTGAATCACAACAAATTGTGGCTACCCTTGAGAAGAACGGGAATTCCAGAACACCTGATTGTGCTTGTGCAAGACCTAAACTTGGACCAGGAAGCAGTCGTCAAAACAGAGCAAGGAAACACCACATGGTTGAAAATCAGTAAGGGAATATGCCAGGGATGCATTCCATCTACACACCTTTTCTTTTTCTTTTTTTGGTTAACAAATGATCCTTCATTGAGATATTTTCATCTGTAGTTCCTTAGCTAGCTGGGCATTCCACGGCACCACTCTTGATGTCGTTGATGATGTCATGAGGGTGGCGGCCATCAACATTGCAGCCCACAGATTGGGCAGTTCCCAGGATCTCTTTAATAGCTCCAGAGAGTTCTCTGGCTAAAGACCGGTGTCGCATCAGCAGGGCAATGCCAACAATCTCATCAAAAGTGATATTTCCACTGTGCTTAATATTTTTCTGCTTCTTTCTGTCTCTGGATGGTTCCTTTAGGGCTTTGATGATCAGGGCAGAGGCAGAAGGCACCATTTCAATCTGGGCCTGTCTGTTCTGAATGGTCAGTTTCACTGTAATCCTTGGTCCCTTCCAGTCACCGGTGGCCTTGGCAATGTCATCACCAACCTTTTTTGGAGACAGACCCAGGGGGCCGATCTTGGGGGCCAGAGCGGAAGTGGCACCTACTTCCCCACAGGTATACCTCAGGTACACGACTTTAATCTCGTTGGGGTCGAACTTGGGCGGCATGGCGGAGGCGGCTGGTGTCGGATGAACCCAGATGAGGGACGACCGAAGAAAGTTGCACCGAGGCCTTCTCCGAGCCGAAAGCCGAAAGACACCTTTTCAACCTATACATGGAACAGATCATTCAGAAAGCTGGACTTTATGAGAAGGAATGTGGCATCAGGATTGGAGGAAGATTCATCAACAACCTGCATTATACAGATGATACAACCTTGCTTGCTGAAACTGAGGAAGACTTGGGACATTTGCTCCAGAAGGTCAAAGGACTGCAGTTGAAGCTCAACATCAGGAAAACAAAGATTCTTACAACTGGGCCAACTGGCAGCATCATAAACAATATATGGAGAACAGATGGAGACAGTTAAAAATGTCATCTTGCTTGGTTCTACAATCAACATTCTCAGCATCAGCAGTCATGAAATCAAAAGACAAATTGCACTGGGAAAATCTGCTATCAGAGACCTCTGCTGAGTGCTGAAGGGCAACGATGTCAGTCTAGAGACTAAAGTGCACCTGATCCAGGCCATGGTCTTCACAATTACTTGCTATGTATCAAAGAGCTGGAGAATGACTAAGGAAAATAAAAGAACAGTCGATGCCTTTGAGTTATGGTGCTTGTGAAGAGTATTGAACATATATCATGGAATGCCAAGGGAACAAATATGTCTGTCCTGAAGAGGGTGAGACCAAGTTTCTCCTAGGAGATAAGGATTGTAAATCTCCATCTCACATATTTTTGGCATGTTGCCAGGAAGTACCAGTCCTTAAAGAAGGAAATCATGTTTGAGAAGGGTGGAGGAATAGCACAGGAGAGGAAGACCGTGGCTGAGATGGATTGATACAGTAACTGGGGTAATGGGAGTAGGTTTATTGGAGGCAGTGAGATTGGCTCAGGACCAGGCAAGATTGAGAGCTGTTTTTTTATTATTTTGTGTGCATGTACCGTCAAATCAGATCTGACTGGTACAGGAGGATATTGCGCCTCCTTCTCCGGCAGAGCATCTGGTGGATTTGAACCGTGTTCCTCTGGGATTGCAGTGCAGCTTCTTGCCAGTAGGCCACCAGAGCTCCCCCGATTGAGAGCTATTGTACATAGGATCTCTATGAGTTGCAGTCAAGTCAATGACACACAATACTACAGCATATAAGATTCTGTGTACTACCTCAAAAAGTATAGGCTGGTCCATGACAGTTCAGTTTAGGTGGTGTGGTCTGTAGCTCATTGCCCTGCTAACAAAAAAAGCTGCATGTCTGTCTTTGAATCCACCAGTGGGAGAGAGATGGATGGTCTCCTCTTGTAAATATTTTTAGTCTCAGAAAACAAATAGAAGGTCACTATGAGTCAGAATTGACTAGATGGTAGTAAGTTTTTGGTTGGTTGGCTGGTTTTTCTTGGTCTATATAAAAATAAGTAAAAAAATAAGCATTATTTTTTAGAAACACTCGTAGTAATTGAACTATATTTTTATGTCTAATGAGTTTAGGGAACTCTGGTTGTCCAGTGATAAGGAACTGTGCTGCCAATCCCAAGGTACACTGTTCAAATCCACAAGCTGCTCCAAGGGAGAAAGATGGACAATCTCCTCTGTGATTTATAGGTTCTGAAAATCCACTTGAAGGTGAGGTATCCATTTTGAGTTCTGACTCAATTTGCTCGGCTCCAAGGTCAAACTCTTGGCACCAGCAGCCAGGAAATCAAAAACGTATTGCGATTGGAAAGTCTGCTGTTAGGGACCTCTCTAAAGTACTCAAGAGCCATGGTGTCTCTTTGGAGACTAAGGTGCTCCTGATACAGGCCATAGTCTTTACAATCACTTGTTATGCATCAGAGTTGAACAATGACTAGGGAGGATAGAAGGAGAATTGATGCCTTTGAGCTGTGGTGCTAGAGAAGAGTATTGAATGTACCATGGACTGCCAAGAAAACAAACAGGTTCATCCTGGAGAGGGTTAAACCAGGCTACTCCTTAGAGGCAAGGATACTGGGGCTTCGTCTGACATACTATGGACATGTTGTAAGGAGAGACAGGTCCTTGGAGAGGGACATCATACTTGGTAGGGTGGAGGGACAGTGCAAGAGGGGAAGACCCTCTATGTATTGGATTGATTCAGTGACTGGGATAATCTGGATGGGTGTTTCAGAGGCAATGCGATTGGCACAGGATAGAGCAGGGTTTGGGCTATTGTACACAGGGTTGCTATGGGTCACAAACGACTCGATGGCACATAACAGCAATTACAACATTGCTGATTACCCTCTTATATTTTAGAACAGTTCCTCAACAAATGTCCAAATTGTCAGCATATTGACTGGGTAGTACTGATAAGTTCAGAATTCTCTATGTATGTGTCAGTTATGGAAGTATAGTTATACAGTTATAAAACTGACCTTAGTTTTCTCCAGCCTGAAAGGCTAATTGCTTGACCTTAGAATTCTTAGTGTCCTTTCTTTAATCTGTGTGTTTATCAGAAGAGGAGATGCATCTCCTAAAGTAGTTGTTATCTCTTTGAATCTGTTTTTCACAATCATATGTAAACTGTAACTTAATCTGCCTGTTTACATGGAGAGGTAAATCTGGGTGTGAATGGTTCTCTTTTAGATATAGAAATTCTTTTATTTTAGTATAAAAGCCTGCTGACCTCTCCCAATCAGGGAGGCAGTCTTTGAAGCCAACCTGCTGTCCTCCCAGATCTGTAATAAGGTGTGTATGGATATTGCAATCTGCTTGTCTTGTTGGCAATTGACTGCAGAAAGAACCCCTTATGTTCAGTAATAAAATGATATCTGTTCTTCAGGCTCATACAGAAGTAAGTTATCTTTTAAAGTATGTCAGAAATTTTATGTAAAAGTTGAAAAAAAGTTATACAGACCTGTAGTTACTGACAAGGAATGGCAAAGGACATGTGGATAAAGGATATCGATTTTGGCCAAAACCCGCCCCCCCAAAAAAACAAAACAAAAAACAATAAGACACAAGCATTTTTTAAAACATACTTTTCCTTTTAAAAAAATTTATGTTGGTTCACATACAACCCCACCCCCCTTTTCATGTCCCCACTGGATCTTTTCCCCTCCCTCTGCCCACCAAACTCTGTAACCTCAAAATCCTCCCCTCTCCCTCAGTTCCTGTCCTTCCTTCTCTTCCCACTTTGGTCTTTTGTGCACATCTTACTAGCCATCCTTCTATTTTTACAATAATAGTCTTATGCAGTATTTGGTTTTATGAGACTGAGGTGGAGAGATAGGAACACTTGTAAACTGTTGGCGAGACTGTAAAATAGTACAACCACTCTGGAAGGCAGTTTGGCATTTCCTCAAAAAGCTGAGACTCAAGTTTTTAAAAAGCTTATTTGCCTTTAACATTTTCATATCATCTTACAGCAAACCATTTTCATTGAACATTATAAAAGGGTCAGTCTATGATGGATTGGAATGATAACAGAAAGAAAAAATGACCTTTCACTACAGATAGTTTGAGAAGAACGGTATCAGACAGAACATTAGACAATGTTAATGAAGAGAAAATGGAAGCTAGAGACTTTGTAGCACTGCCAGAGCCTTATCCTTCCTTATGAAGTTTATGAGTGTTTTTCTTTCTTATCAGCTCTTACCACTCCTCCCTGATAAATCCACCAGTGGCTTAGTTGAGTTTTAAAAAGACAATAACATCCTTTTAAGCTCTCTCTTTAATTTCAAAGCAACTGAAATATGAACACCAAATTAAAATTTTGCTGTTTTTGTGTGCCTTCAAGTTAGGACCAACTCATATATGACCCTCCAGAGGGTTTTCAGAGGCAGTGAATTGCATGGGAGGAGCTGGTGGGTTCAGATCTCATGCCTTTGGGATTGCAGCACAGCTTCTTAATCTTAGGCCACCAGAGATCTCTAAATTTAAATTGTTGTTGTTAAATATCATCGAGTCAGAACCCATAGTTGACCCTCTGTGTGTTTTTACAGACAATAAATTGCTCGGGAAGAGATTGCCCATCTTTCTCCCATGGAGTAGCTGGTGGGTTCGAACCGCATACCATTGGGTTGGCAGTGCAAATCCTTTCCACCAGGCCACCAGGAGATCAAAAGTCTTATAATTGGATTGTAAGATACAGCTAAGATGTAAAACCTCATTTGTCTTTCCAATATCTCCTCTGAATGTACCTCAGCCTCTTAGTGGGACAAACCCATACCCACCCCACAAAATAAGAGCAGACACAATACAATCCTTAGGAAGAAGGCCTGGATATGGCACAGTGAAGCATTCTTTTTTTTTCTTTTCACTGTTGCACATTTTCTTTCTCCACTCCCCCCTTCCTCCCCCAATCCACCCTGCGATGCACCTCTTGTTCTAGATTGTTCTCATACATATAACGTATTATCATTTATTCCTTTTAGATAGTTCTTCCTCACATCTGTTCTAATGCAATGTTCATTATCTATTTACTCTTTCCCCATTCATTTCCCAAGTGCCTCATGTCAGTCCTATTTTATAACAACAGTGTTATGTAGTATTTGTCCTTTTGTGACTGAGATATTTCACTCCACATAATATCTTCCAGGCTCACTCATGTTGTGTAATGTTTTATTATTTCATCATTTTCCAATGCTGCATAGTATTCCATTTTGTGAGTGTGCCATATATTTCCTTTGCATTAATTTTTTGTTGGGCATTTGAGTTGCTTTCATCTCTTTGCTATTGTGAACAATGCAGCAATAAACATGAGTGTGCATATATCTGTTTGGGTGACAACTCTGATTCCTTTAGGGTATATTTCCAGTAGGGTAATTGTTGGGTCAAATGATATTTCTATTTCCAACTCTTTGAGAAAGTGCCAGACTACTTTCAATCCTGGTTGTACCATTTTACATACCCAGAGTGGAGACTTCTTGATTACTTTTCACAACCTATTACATAAATAAGTCTTTATTTGCAGGGCAAAAGGGAGTAACAGGGTCCTGGGATGGTGCAGTTGAGTGTTTGACTACAAACTGAAAGGTTGGTGATTCAAACTTACCCAGAGGTACTTCAGAAAAAAGACCTGGTAACACAATCAGCTGAAAAATTGCGTCTGAAATTTTATGGAGCATAGTTCTACTCTGATGCACATGGTTTTGTCATGAGTTGGAATAAACTCACCAGTCATTGGTTTGGTTTTTTTTTGGTTTAAGGGAGAGAAAGGGAGAGACCATGGGTGTCCCTCTGATGTGTTTCCTAACAAGTATCATTTAGTCTTTCCTTTAACTCTTCACCTAGAATACTCTCCTAAAATGCACTCAATCCCATATATGAGCATTTCTTTCCCACATCATTTAAACAGCCCTTGAAAGTATATCTCCACCACAAAACCTTGTGAAATTTCCTATACTTAATTCTATGATAAATGCACCTACCTTCTTATTCGTACTCAGTGAAAAAAATGTCACCTATCAGGTGGATCCAAGCTCTTAATTTTTCAAGTTACACATTTGTTTCATGTATTCCCACTATGAAATCATCTACAACATTAGAAATCCCAGGAGGGCAAGGAGTGGTGCAAGGTTTTATTCCCATGAAACAGCTCAGAATAACAACAGGTATTTCATTACTATCTTGATTCCAAGGATGACAGCGATACAGTTGATGTTATGGATGTCTCCATTGGCGATTTGTATTTAAATTCTTAATTTTGCATGATAAAACAGTTTTTCCACTTCTCTTGTTTTCCAGTAGTACTTGATTTGCAACTTTGGATCCCTTGTATCCATTTTCAAATATTTTTCAACAACGAACTAATATTAGGAATATCTGATACTTCCCATGTAAGGTGAGGGAGCTTGGGTGGCCTAGTGGATAAGGAGTTGCATTGCCAAAGGCAGGCAGTTTGACTCCATCAGCTACTCCATGAGATACAGAGGGGAATGTCCTCCTGTGTCATTTGCAGTCTCTGAAAATCTGTTGAGGTGTCAGCAATGTGTGCTTTCAACTCAATGGTATCTCAACGTATAACAACAGCATATAATGTGATCTTACTTTCTAAAACTATGATTTGCTGTTAGAATGGTTGTCTTTCATTGCTGTGCTTGGGTAAATGTGGGTTGTTGTGATGCTGGAAGATATTCTACTGGTATATCAAATGCCACAAGTGTCATCCATGGTGGATAGGCTTCAGTAGAGCTCCCAAATTAAGATAGACTAGGAAGCAGGATTGGTCATCCACTTCTGAATTAACAGGCCTCTTGAAAACTCTATGAACAATAGAGGAGCATGGGTAGCTATTGTGATTCAGCCCATACTAGAAGTCATTATAAATGAGGAGAAACAGCTGCAAACATTCTTTAATAATTGGAACATGGAATGTACAAAGTATGAGCATACGAAAACTAGAAGTTGTAAAAATGAAATGGAATGCATGACCATCAACATGCTAGTGACTAGTGACTAGTGAGATGAAATGGACTGGCATAGGCCACTGTGAAGCAGACAATCACACCATCTTCTGTGCTGGGAATGAAAAACTGAGGAAGTATGGTGTTGCATTCACAGTTAAAAAAGACAACTTCAACTTCCATCTAGAAGTACAATGCTATGAGTGATAGGATAATATACAAGGAAGATCTGTTAATACAACTATCATTCAAATGCACTATGCTGTAGATTAGGGTTTTTAGAGTTGTTCCTAGTTTTTCTCCTATGAACTCCATAGTCTTTGGTTTTATTCCTAGGTCCTTGAATAACTTTGAGTTGTTATTGTGTATGGTATGAGGTATGGATATTGAATAAGTTTTCTGCAGAAAGTTTTCCAATTTTTCAAAATCTATAGCATGAACAGACTTCTAAGCATAATGGGAAAAACTACAAAGAAAGGATAAAATAGATGAATGGAACCTTCTGAAAATCAAATCCTTATGTACCTCAAAAAACTTCTCCAAAAGGTAAGAAGAGTCAATATAGTGAAAATGACAATTCTACTCAAAGTAATCTACCTGTTCAAGACAATCTTGATACAGACACCAAATTCATTTTTCAAAGAGATAGAAAAGCCAATGCTATTGTTATTATTTACCATTGAGTTGTCTGTGACCCACAGCAATCCTATGTACAGTACCTCTGATCCCTGCCCTATCATGAGCCAGTTCCACTGTAACAAACACACCTACCCCCATTGTCCCAATTACTGTGTCAATGTATCTCATCCAGTGACTTCCTCTCCTCCGCTGTCTCTCCACCCTTCCAACCAAGCATGATGTCCTTTTCCAAAGACTGGTCTCTGCTGGTTTCATGCCCAAAGTATGTGAAATCTTTGCCTCCATTATGGTTTTGGATTTTACTCTCAGGTCTCTGATCCACCTTGAGTCGATTTTTGTGTATGGTATGAGATGTGGATCCTGTTTCCGCTTTCTGCAGGTTGAAGTTCAGTTTTGCCAACACCATTCGTTGAAGAGGCTGTCATTTTCCCCATTTGATAGTTTTTATTTCCTTGTCGAATATCAATTGACCATAGATAGCTGGGTCTATTTCTGGGTTCTCAGTTCTGTTCCACTGATCTATGTGCCTGTTATTGTAGCAGTACCATGCTGTTTTGGTTACTACTGCAGTGTAGTAGGTTTTGAGGTCAGGGAGTGCTGTGCCTCCAACCTCATATGCACCAGAAAGTTGGACAATGACTAAAAAAGTTGGACTGAGGCTTCGTCTGATGTACTTTGGGCATGTTGCAAGGAGGGACCAGTCCTTGGAGAAGGACGTCATGCCTGGGAGGCTGGAGGGGCAGTACAGGAGAGGAAGACCCTGGATGAGATGGATTAATTCAGTGACTGGGGTAATGGGGTTAGATTGGCACAGGATAGAGCAGGACTCTGGGCTATTGTTCATAAGGTTGCTATGAGTTGCAGACAACTCGATGGCACATAACAATAATAACAACCAAAAGATTGGCAGTTTGAGTCCCACCAGCTGATCTCCAAGATGAACAGTCTCTTCCCAAAAATATTTACAGCTCCAGAAACCCAAAGAAGGGTCGCTGTACACTGGAATTGAGCCTGACTCTATGGCAGTTGAGTTGTTTTTTGTCTTCTGTTTTTGTTTATCACAGCTTTCAATATGATCAGCCAGGTGATATGACCAATATCTTCTAATAGATGCTTTTCTCCTCATGTTCAAGAAATACTCATTGCCATCAAGGCAAAACTGACTTTTCAGCAGGTTTTCAAGAGGCTATAAATTGTGTAGGAGGAGATTGCCCATCTTTCTCCTGAGGAGCCACTAGTGGATTGGAATCTCCAGAGAAGTGTTGTTTTTGGGTTAGTAGCACAACGACCTAGAGAGTACACCACCAGAGCTTCCTTTTTCTCCTTATAGCAAGTCCTTAATGAAGAGAGATAAGGAGAAGACAGTCTTATCCTGGCCCTGTGATATGGCCAAGTTTATGTTCTAATGCTTCCAGTCTCCCTTTCCTCTCCTCCTTGTCTTTGCAAGTCCTTTCAGCTACTTACAGCTCCCTCACATTTCACCTCAAAACTTTTCCTGAATTAACCACTTGTTATCCTCCTCAGACCTACCTGCCATCTCTCTCTGCACTCTAGACCCTTCTACCCCACCCTGTTGTTGTTATTAGATGCCATCATTATGATTCACATACACAATGGAATTGGACCATTGCGATCCATAAGAGCTTGCAGTGGATGAGTTCTGTAAGTGGATTGGTAGGCTTTTCTCTCTTGTTCATCTTGGTCTGGAATCTCTACTGAAAACTGTTGTTTAGCATCACTGCAATAGGCAGGCCTCCACTGACAAATGGGTGATGACTAGGATTGAGGTGCATTGGTCAGGGATCAACCTGGAATCAAACTCAGACTTCTACTTGGAAGATGAGAATTCTATCATTGAACCATAACTGTCTCCACTGACTTCTTAGTCCTTACTAGTTTCTGCTTTAAGAAGTTATTTCGTAGTAAAACTCTATGTACGAACAGTGCTCAGGCCATTCGTTCATAGGGTCGCTATGAGTCATCTACAACTCGATGGCATCAAACAACAATAACAATGACGATGACCAAGAGAGAGCTACGTTGGCCTAGTGGAAAGGAAGCTATGCTACCAAGCCGAAGGTGGGTGATTGTCATCTGTGGCCCTCGACTAGGTTCAAACTGTTTTCCTGTCAAACATTCTTGTAGGTGATATAGCACTGATCTGTGCATTGCTGTACAGAGGTAACTCGTGGTTGCTGTGATCCTGAAGCCTGTGACCGTGATGTGCCAATCGTGGTAATGAGTACCCATGGTGGACAGTGTTGGCTGGAGCTTCCGGACTAAATCAAGCCTGGAAGCAGGAGTGGCATCCACTTCCGAAATGGCTTGCCTCCGGAAATTCTATGTACGAACAGTGCTCAGGCCATTCCTTCATAGGGTCGCTATGAGTCGTGTACGACTCGACAACATTTTGTAGTTAGCTCTTTCCTACAAAGAATTAACACTAGTGTTGAGAATTTCTCACACTACAACTGATCATTAGGGGATATCTAGGAGCAGAGGGACTTTCAACTACACTTCAAATGACTCTGTCATTGGCTATATATATATGTTGTTGATGTTGTTAGGTGTCATTGAGTCTACTATGGCTCATTGTGATCTTATGAACAACAGATCTGGACCTTGCCCTATCCTGTACCGTCCTCACCATCTCTGATATACTCAAGCTGATTACTAAAAATCATGGTGTCAAGTCATCTTCTTGGGGATATCCCTCTCTTTCTCCGATTCATCCCAGGATGGTGCTCATATGCAAGGACTGGCCTCTCCTGATGACATGCTTAAAGCATGTGAGATGAAGTTTCACCATCCTTGCTTCTAAGGAGCACCCTGGCTGTACTTCCTCAAGGACAGACTTGTTTATTCTTTTGGCAGTCCATGGGGTATTCAGTACTCTTCTCCAACACCACTGTGTGTGTGTGTGTGTGTGTGTGTGTGTGTGTGTGTGTAAGTCTGTATATTAATATTTATATCACCTTGTATAATTATATACCTACATTTTAAAGGATGAACTATATTTTCACATATATAGTGATGAATGCATTTTTCATAAATGTACATCTGTACAAACCATTCATTAAGACATCAATAAAAACATTTTCTCTGCTCATCTAGTATCCCTAGTTTATGGCAGTATTCATAGGGATCTAATAAAATTAATTGTTACTTTCATTTGGAGGAAACTGTGCTCAATGAAGACTTAATTAAATGATACCCAGAATCTCTGCATCTAAGCGTCACAGAATGGTTTATACTGGAATATAACCTTGTTGTTGTGGTGTGCTGGTGTCAGAACTGACGCATAGTTGAACCTCTGGTAGGTTTGCAGAAGCTGTTTAACTGCACGGGAGATTGTTCATCCCTTTTCTGAAGAGCAGCTAGCAGATTTGAACTTCGTGCTTTTGCAATTTTAGCGCAGCTTCTTATCACTAGACCACTAGCTCTCTGGAATACACCTTGTTGTTATGTGCCATCAAGTTGCCTGCAACTCATATTAATAGCTCTGAGCTCTGCCCTATTCTGAGCCAATCTCACTGTGTCCAACACACCTATTCCCCATGGCCCAAATTACTGTGTCAATCCATCTCATTCAAGGTCTTCTCCTCTGCTGTTCCCCCACCCTTCCTAGCAGGATGTCCTTCTTTAAGGACTGGTCCCTCGTGGCCACATGCCCAAAGTATGTGAGATAGAACTTCAAAATCCTAGCCTCCAAGGACAAACTTGGTTTTCCCCTCTCCAAGATAGACTTTTTTGCTCTCTTGGTGACCCATGGTATGTTCAAGACTCTTCTCTAGCATTACATCTCAAAGGTACAATTCTTCCTCTGTCATCCTTATTTATTGTTCCTCTTTCTGATGCCTAGCAATTGATTGTGAAGACCATGGCCTGGATCAGGCGCACCCTAGTCTCTAGACTGACATCATTGCTATTCAACACTCTGGAGAGGTCTCTGACAGCAGACCTTACCCATGAGCAAACTGGAGATCCTTCTTCGCACTTTTCTTTAATTTCAAATTGGGTTGGTGTAGGTTTATGGTAGATAGCTCTGAATGGACCCTCATCATGCTTTCCTTATGCTTGATTAGGTTTCTGATCCTAAGATGATCCACACAAGCTTCTGAGTCCAAAGTTTGATGTCAGTTATCCCTAAGCAATCTATAATCCTTATATTATTTTCTATTACTTCATTAATGTTCTGTTTATATAATTCTGGGAGCTCTGGTGGCCTAGGAAGCCCTGATGCTGTTGTTGTTGTTGTTGAGTACCATCAAGTTGGAACTGACCCATATCTGAAAATTTTCAGAGACAGTAAGGTGCATGTGAGATTGCAGCACATTTTCTTATAGTTATGACACCATAAACCCCTCTCTGACGACCTAGTGGTAAGGAATTGTACTGTTAACCCAAAGGCATGTGGTTTGAATG
>NW_006399833.1:7220364-7222360 GCF_000299155.1 Elephantulus edwardii
CTCCTACGATAAAAATAATGCCCTAAAATATAATACTTTTAGACTATTCTCTCCCCCATAGACTTCAATGCCGTAAACATATTTCATCCAGCTTTTCTCAGTCTTACCCCCACTCCAATGCCAGCCTCATTCTACAACAGTGGCACCATATAGCATTTGTCCCTTTGTGACTGAGATACCTCACTCAGCATAATGAAGAGGACCAATCTTATGTGAATTAAAGCCTCTGAAAAACTGCTGGAGGGTCAGCTTTGAGTTGGTGCCCACTCAACAGCACATATCAACAATTAGTGGCCTAGTGGATAAGGAATTGTGCTCCCAAACCAATGGCAAATACTTCAAACCCACCATCAAGAAAGAAAGATGGAAATCTTCTCCCAAGCAATTTATAGTCTCTGAAAATTCACCGGAGCTATGAGTCAGTTCCAACTCAGTTCCAATAAGTGAGTGAGTCTTGTAATTCACTTGTGTTCTCTAACTAGCTATATAATGAAACTTGAAATAAGAAAAAAAAAGAGAGCAATTGATGTCTCCAACAAAAATCTGTGCATTGTTTAGAGCAGATTCTTCCCAGTTAGAGAGTCTAGCCTTTTACTATCTTTGAGCTATTTTAAAATTGAATGTTTTAGATAAAAATGTTGTTGTTCTTATGTGCCATTGGGTTGCCTGCAACTCATAGCAACCCTATGCACAACAGCTTTGAACCCTCCTCTGCTCTGAGCCAAACTTATTGTCTCTGACCCACCTACCCCCATTACACATTACCCCAGTCACTGAGTCAATCTATCTCACCCAGGGTTTTTCCTCTTGCGCTGCCCCTCCACTCTCCCAATCACGATGTCCCTTTCCAGAGACTGGTTCTTCCTTGCAACATGCCCAAAGCAGGTCAGACAGAGCTTCAGAATCCTTGCCTCCAAGTAGCAGTCTACTTTCACCCTCTCCATGACGAACCTGAATGCAAAATAATTCTTGTCCATGTTCTTGTTGTTGTTATGTGCCGTTGAGTCACTTGCGACTCATAGTGACCCTATGTACAACAGCCCTAAACCGTGCTCTGTCCTGTGCCAATCTCACTGTCTCTGACACACCCACTCCGATTCCCTCAGTCACTGAATCAATCCAACTCACAGAGGGCCTTCCTCTCCTGTGCTGTCCCTCTACCCTCCCAAGCATGACGTCCCTCTCCAAAGACAGGTCCCTCCTTGCAACAAGTCCAAAGTATATCAGATGAAGCCTCAGAATCCCTGCCTCCAAGAAGCAGCCTGGTTTAACCCTTTCCAGAATGAACCTGTTCGTTTTCTTAGCAGTCCATGATATATTCAATACTCCTCTCCAGCGCCACAGCTCAAAGGCATCAATTCTCCTTCTAACCTCCCTAGTCATTGTCCAACTCTTTGATGCATAGCAAGTGATTGCAAAGACCATGGCCTGTATCATATATATGCAAGTAAATTCTGTTTGGTAAAGGTTCAATTGATTTCCCTCACTTCATTACCTTTCATGGAAGAAAACTAGTTTCCCAGTGATCATTTCCACTTTTTTATTAATTTTTTATTGTTAAAAACCTATCTGTGGATCCAAGAGGGTAAGAGGTGGGAGCAGAAGGCTGAGGATGAGTATGGATGAAATTAAAGGGTTGTACAATTTGGTGGATAGAGGGAGCGGGTAATTTGGTGGATAGAGGCAGCTGGTAAAGGAAATGAGAAAAGTCTAATGGGAACAAAAAGGGTAATGGTGGGCATAGTAAAATGGTGATAATTGTTTTTAAAAAGCAGATTATCTTTCTTATTTGTGGGTTTCCCATTTGAGAATAGGGGCACAGACTCTCTCGCTGCTTCATACTGAACAGGGGCATTGAGATGAAGGGAAAGGGGGCCCACTTTAACATATTAAGGAACCGCTGGAGAAGCTCAATATCAGCTGTGAAAACTAGGCCAGGGGCTGATTGTGGAACAGACCACCAATTATTCATATGCAAATTCAAGCTGAAGCTGAG
>NW_006399833.1:7224285-7231197 GCF_000299155.1 Elephantulus edwardii
GCGGTTGGCGCAGGATAGAGCCGGGTTTAGAGCTGTTGTGCATAGGGTCGCTATGAGTCGGAAATGACTCGATGGCACATAACAACAACAGCAGTGGTCTTGAATTGAAGCTGCACACCTTCTAGTTCAGTTAGAAGATATTTTTCCTAACGTTTTCTGCCCTCTGGACTGCAAGTTGTTTGCCAAATGAGCCCAGTGTGGGTGGCTGGCTGAACTTTGAGGTTCCACCCAACTTCGCTTCCTTGGCTGGCCGTTATATTTCCCTATTGTCTCTGGAAGTGGACTCAGGGTTCAGGTTCTGGAACGAGACTCAGTGTTCAGGTTACCTATAGGAAAGGGAGAAAATCTAGGGAAAAGAAACTTGTGAGTTGCAAAAAAAAAAGGGGGGGGCTTTGGAGGTGTTGCTTTCAGGTGTACTGGAGAAGGAGATGGAGGACTTTCAGGTGTACTGGAGAAGGAGATGGAGGAAATTGGCTTAAATAAAGTTCTCCATACACACCAGGCAGCTCTCCTCAGGGGCCAGGCAGCTCATTTTCCCATTAATTTATAAGTTCAACAATCCTTTATTCATATAGGCATCCCTAGTGACATGTTGGGCTGCTAACTTTATGATCAGGAGTTCAAATCTACAAGCCACTCCACAGGATGGCAATATCCCACCACAGGGATTTACAGCCTCAGAAATTTAATGCAGGGTTGCTATGAGTCAGATCCAACCTGACAGCAGTGGGTTTATTAATTTAAATGTGTGCTTTTTTTTTACTAATCATTTTAAATGATTGTAATATCTGATCAGTTCTCTCATTAACAATGAATTCATTAAAAATTTAACTCGTGTTGATTTTATATTTGTATGAGAGTGATGTGAGAGTCATAGGGAGATCTGGTGGCTTAGTGATAAGTAATTGTGCTGCCAACGCAAAGGTACACAGTTCGGATCCATCAGTTGCTTCATGAAATAAAGATGGGCAATCCTCTCCGATGTGATTTACTGCCTCTTAAAACCCACTGGAGGGTCAGCTTTGAATCAGTTCCGACTCCACAGCACACAACAACAACAAACAGTGAGAGTCATAATTAATAGCTTTAAGATGCTTTCCAGGCTTCTTATGCAGAAGCTGTAGTGAACATTGGTTTCCATTTACTGGCTCTCGATCTTGAACAAGGTAATTAACCACCCTACATCAGAATCCACCCATGGGCTAGAATAAGGAGGTCTTTTTTTTTTTTTCTTTTTTTTTCTGCGTGACTTAATTAACTGCTATGCATCAAAAAGCTGGACAAGAAATGAGGATGACAGAAGAAGAATCGATGCCTTTAAGTTGTGGTGCTGGAGAAGAGAACTGAATATTTCACAGACTGCCAAGAGAACAAATAGATACATCTTGGAGAGGGTGCAGCCAGAATGCTCCTTAGAAGCAAGAATGATGAAGCTTCATCATACTTTGGACATGTTTCTAGGCGAGGCTGCTCCTGGGAAAGGGGCATCATGCTTGGAAAGATAGATCAGCGAAGATGTATTGACATTGTGACTTCAATAATGGGCTATATAGTGTCTCAGAAATTATGAGGATGGGGGAACTCTGGTGGCCTGGTGACAAGACGCTGCACTGCTATCTCAGAGGTACGCAGTTCGAATCCACCAGATGCTCTGCAAGATCAGTTGATGGCAAGAAATTATGACGGACATTCCCCGCCAGGGGCGTCGGGTGAGGGGCGCGGGGAGGCAGCCCGGCGCATGCGTGCGCCCAGCATCTAGCGTTCCCAGGATCTGTAGGGGCATGAGGCTCTTCACCGCTGGTGGCGCCTTTCACTTTGCAGCCATGTCTGTAACTGTCGAGCGGGAGTTGGAGGAGCTGGAAGCTCAGAATTGCTGGCAGCATCTGTACTTGATGATCACTGTCGGGTTAAGATGCAGAATACTGAAAATTACTATATTAATGCCAGTTTAGTGGACATAGAAGAGTCTCAGAGGAGTTACATCTTAACACACGGTCCACTTCCTAATGTGTGTTGTACTTTCTGGCTCATGGTTTGGCAGCAAAAGACCAAAGCAGTTGTCATGCTAAACCGAGTCATGGAGAAAGAATCAGTTAAATGTGCACAGTACTGGCCAACAAAAAATGACCAAGAGATGCTGTTTAGAGAAACAGGATTCAATGTGAAGTTCTTATCAGAAGATGTGAAATCATACTATACAGTACATGTGCTACCATATCAGTAGTGGTGAAACCAGAACAATATCTCACTTTCATTATACCACCTGATCAGATTTTGGAGTCCCCGAATCACCAGCTTCATTCCTCAATTTCTTATTTAAAATGAGAGAATCTGGCTCCTTGAACCCTGAGCCCGGGCCCTAGCAGTGCGATCTGGCACTTTTTCCTTAGTAGATGCCTGTCTTATTTTGATGGAAAAAGGAATGATATTAACATTAAACAAATGTTCCTGAATATGAGAAAGTATTGAATGGGACTTATTCAGACACCAGATCAACTGAGATTCTCATATATGTCTATAATAAAAGGAGCCAAGTATATAAAGGGAGATTAAAATATACAGAAACTATGGACATAACTTTCTAAAGAAGATTTGTCTCCTGCTTTTGATCATTCACCAACCAAAATAATGACTGAAAAATACAGTGGGAACAAAATAGGCTTAGAAGAAGGAAAATTTATGAGTGACCAGTGTACAGGATTGCCCTTTGTAAAATGCAAGATACAGTAGAGGAAAAGAGTGAGAGTATTCTCCGGAAATGTATCTGAGAAGACAGAAAAGCTAACATGGCTCAGAAGGTGCAACAGATGAGACAGAGGCTAAATGAGACTGAACCAAAAAGAAAAGATGGTTATATTGGTAACCTATTCTTGCTAAGATTGCATTTGTGTCAGTCCTTTTGGTTGCCTCCTGTTTTGGCTGGACATGTTTTTTTCAGCAGAATGTCCTACAAGGAATTAATTTTGCCCAGCAGACTTCTCTACTTATAGCTGACAGTGCTACATTAATCACTTAGATTTTTTTTAAAATTTTATTAGTTTTAAGGAACATTTACAGAGATTTTGGGTTTTCACTAATCACTTAGATTTGTCTGTTAGCAACAAACTCCTCATATGCCAAAACTGATGTGCTAGACTAGATAGCATCTAGATAAGTACTGTTCACAATCCCAGCATCTCAGGTCAAGTTTCTCTGAATTCCAAACTGTAAACAGCTATATAAAATAAAGACATTAACGTTTGTTGAAAACTGGTACATCTTGCAGCTGTATTCATACATGTTAAATGTGGCATTTCACTCTGCCACATTGGGAATCTTCTATAAAAAGGATTTATAGTTTTGGAGACTACCTGAATTTTAACCTGCACTTGATAGAAGCAATAAATATTGTGGGGTTTTTTTGTTATTAATGGAAAGACATTTACCTTTAAATGGTGTGTATGATATATTTTACATTCTTAATCACATCAGGATAAATATATTTTATAGCTACCTAATTTCATTTTACTTTTGTAGTTAATTTCATTTTAAAGTCCAACTTGAAAGCTCTAAATTTTATGTGGATTTAATTGTATTGGATAAAACTTCCATTTCCTAAAGAGAAGTTTGATACAAGCAATTAAAAATCCAAATAAGTAGTCTTTACTATATTTTTGTATTTCTTTTATGTTTACAGTTTACACAGTTTTACAAAGTGAAAGTTTTCATTTAAAAATGTATTATTATTATTTTAAAAAATAAATTATGGGGATAAAATTAGTATATCTATGGAAAAGAATCATACAAACCAGAAAGTGTTAAGTATATGCAGAATCTTTACCCTTTTCTCATCCATATAAACACTTACCATCTAGATGAATGGGATCTTCTAAGACTCAAATTCCTATGCACATCCAAAAACTTCTCCAACAGGGTAAAAAGGGAAGTCACAGACTGGGAAAAAGTGTTTGGTAATGACATATCAGATAAGGGACGAATATCCAGAATTTATGAAATACTTGAGCACCACAACAAGATAAAGGTAAAGAATCCAGTAGAAAAATGGGCACAGGATATGAACAGGCACTTCACCGAAGACGACATTCAGATGGCTAACAAGCACATGAAGAAATGTTCAAAATCCTGAGCTCTAAGAGAGATGCAAATGAAAACAACTGAGACATCATCTCACCCCAGTCAAAATAGCAAAATTTAACAGAACAGCAAGCAACAAATGCCTGCAAAGTTGTGGAGAACCTGGAACCCTTATTCACTGTTGGTGGGAGTGTAAAATGGTGCAACCGCTACTCTCATGCTTCTCTAAACTCATATAGTACTTAGATGAGTTTATACGAGCAATATCATACCAATCATTATTTATCCCCCTCCAGTGCTTTCAAGTTGCCAATTGGAGAAACATCTCCAGATATGTCTTGGACAATGACTGAAGATGACAGAAGTTGAGTTGTGGTACTGGAGAATAGGTCACGGACTGCCAAAAGAACAAACAGATATGTCTTGGAAAAGGTACAATCCTTGGATGATGAAGCTTTGTCTCACATATTTTTGGCATGTTGCTAAGAGAAGCTATGTCTTGGAGAGGGACATTATTCTTGGAAAGGTAAAGGGGCCAGCCAAAATGAGGAAGACCCTCAACCAGACGGATTGACAGAATGACTGTATCAATGTACTCAAGTATGTCAGAAATTATGAAGATGGCACAGGAGAGGAGAGGGTTCAAGTCTGTTGCGCATAGGTTTGCTATGAGTCACTCTATTCATTGGCACCTAAAAATAACATTGAAGAAAAGACTTAAGATGTTAATTATTTCCTTTTTCTTGAATCTACAATCAGCACTCCTGGTAACAACAGTCAATAAATTTAAAAAAAAGTTGTATTGAGAAAATATAGTGTCTAGGACTTCGCCAATATGATAAAGAGCAATGATATCAGTTTAAAGACTAAGGTGAACCTGCTCGAAGTAATGGTATTTTTTATTGCTTCCTACACCAGCTGGGAGTTGAAAAATGAATAAGAATGGCAGAAGAATTAATGTCTTTGAATTGTGGTGTCATTAAAAAATAACATAATATTTCGTGAACTGCCAAAAGTACAAACAAGTCTGTTCTGGAGGAAGTACAACCAGTTGTTGTTGTTGTTGTTGTTGTTACGTGCCATCGAGTCGCTTGCGGCTCATAGTGACCCTATGTACAACAGCCCTAAACCCTGCTCTATCCTGTGCCAATCGCACCATCTCCGACACACCCATCCCGATTACCCCAGTCACTGAATCAATCCACCACATAGGGGGCCTTGCCCTTCTGCATGCGCTGTCCCTCTGTTTATATCCAGATAAGGCATATTATCTTCTAGGACAACATCTCAGCCTGAAGGCACTTCCTCTCCCACCCATCCCCACCGCTGGCATATGGAAAGCTATACTTATCTAACAAAATGAGGTGTTTGGTTTGTTTTTTTGTTTTTTTTTTTTTTACAAAATACCTTTGAAGATACATGGCCAAGATAAATTTTATCTTGGCTGTTTAGAATAGATATTTCACTGAATATTAAACATGCCTGGCATTGTTACAGTATTTTCCAGAAATTCTTTCCTAAATTAGAATCAATAAATATTAGTGTGGAAAGAAGAACCTAAATATTAATTAATTATTTTAATTCATGGATGAAATACTTAGAGCCACTGTTCTTCAAATCACATTTTTTTTTTTTTTTTGGATTTAGAACTTTTTCAAAGCTTCAAGAATTGCCGGCATCCTCACATTTTGCTTAATTCCTTGTACTTCTAACCCCTTCTTCGTGTCAACAGGCTTTGATCTTTTTAGAAATAGTATTTTATTGTTTTTTCAGTGAAGATTGACATATCTATTTACATTCCTGTTTAATAAAGTTTGTTGTTATTGTTGTTGTTACGTGTCATCAATGGTTACATTCTTCACATTCCCATTATTTCTGTTCTGGTTGTTTTGTTTACTTTAATAGTTTCTCTGTCTCTTTATACTTTCACCTTTTTAGTAGGGAACTTTAATGGCATCGTGGATAAGGAGTTATATTGCCAAACCAAAGGCAGGCAGATCAAATCCACTGGTTGTGTAGGTTCCCACTGACAATAGTGAGTTATTTTGTTTGGTTTTGTTTTTACATAATTGTTGACTATTTGGTTTCATAGATGTAATTCTTGTTTTTCAACTTTATACTGTGGCTTGAGCAGAGGTTTTTGGTTGTTGTTTTTTTTTTTTACATTGTTAAGGATTTAATTTTACTTGGATTCACAAGCAACATCCATGAAACTAGCAGCCAAGAAATAAAAAAATGTATTATAACAGCAAATCTGCTATCAAGGGCCTTTTCAAAATGCTGACAAACAAGGATGTTAGTTTAAAGACTAAAGTCTACCTGACGCAAGTTATGTGGTTTCTTTTGTTTTAGATTTCTTGTAGCATTTTCTTAAAAAAAATTAAGCTATTTTTAATTGTTCATGTTGTTGCTGTTGTTGTTATGCGCCATTGAGTCACTTGTGACTCATAATGACCCTATGTACAAGAGCTCTAAATGCTGTTCTATCCTGTGCCAACCTAGCCATCTCAAACACACTTATTCCCACCGCTCCAGTCACAGAATCAATCCATCTCATTGAAGGTCTTCCTTTCCTTCGCTGCCCCTCCACTCTGCCAAACATGATGTCCCTCTCCAAGGACCAGTCCTTCCTTGCCACATGCCCAAAGTATGTCAGGCTAAGCTTCAGAACCCTTGACTCCAAGGAGCATTGCGGCTTCAACCCTCTCCAGGTCAAACTTGTTCTTCTAGCAGTTTATGGTATATTCAACACTCATCCCCAGCACCACAGCTCAAAGGCATCAATTTTCTTTCATTATTATTATTATTATTATTATTATTATTATTATTAAATTTTAT
>NW_006399833.1:7231497-7235266 GCF_000299155.1 Elephantulus edwardii
TTTACCTCCTTGTTGCCTATTTGGATACCTCTTATTCCCTTCTCTTGTCTTATTGCTATTGCTAAGACTTCCAAAACAATATTGAATAAGAGAGGCGAAAGTGGGCATCCTTGCCTAGTTCCTGTTCTTTAACCTCTCTCCATTAAGAACAATGTTGGCTCTTGGGTTTTCATAAATACTTTTTACTATGTTGAAGAAAATCCCCTCTAATCCTATTTTGCTGAGTGCTTTAATCAGGAAAGGGTTTTGGATTTTATCAAAGGCTTTTTCTGCATCAATTGATAGGACCATGTGGTTCTTGTTCTTTGCCTTGTTAATGTGATGAATTACATTAATTGTTTTCCTTATGTTGAAACATCCTTGCATACCTGTTATGAATCCCACTTGGTCATGGTGAATTATTTTTTTTTATGTATCGTTGGATTCTATTTGCCAGTATTTTATTCAGGATTTTTGTATCAATGTTCATGAGAGATATTGGCCTATAGTTTTTCAGAAGACATTTTAATCACACTGAAGGAGATTGCCCATCTTTCTCCCACAGAGGAATGGCTGGTGGATTTGAACTCTGTACCTCTAGGATTGCAGCAGTGCTCCTTACCACATTAAATGTCCATGCTGGAGCCCTTGAAGGATAGGGAGCACTGGTGGTGTAGTCCCTAGGGAGCTGCAACACTGACTGACCACACTTCTCTGCCAGTTGGAATCTACCAGTAGAAAGATGGGCAGTCTCCGCCCCCCCCCCCGTGTAATTTACATTCTCAGAAAAATCCACGAGAGGATCAGCTATGAGTTGGTTTTAACTAGACAGCAATGAGAAAGAATCAGAGTTAGTTTATCCACCTACTTGTTAAGTTCTGTGAAAGTTAAAAGACATCGTGGCAACAACAGGTGTGTGTGTGTGTGTGTGTGTGTGTGTGTGTTACGTGAGCTTGGTGAATTATCAATTCGGAACTAAGTATTTTTAATGATTCCTAGGCTACTTTGGAAGATTTTCTAAGAATCAAATGAGCTAATGGTCATGGAAATTAATAATCATCATCATAATCATAATCATAATAAATAACCCCTAGCTGGCTCTCTTAGATCTTAGACACACAAAGGACCTCTGGTGGCTTTGTCTGGAGGAAGTTGCGCCAATTAACAGGAAGGTGGCGCCCTTTGACGGTTCTCTATAAGAAAAAGATGAGCAATCCTCTCCTGTGAGATTTGTAGCCTCCTAAACTCTGGTGGCCTAGTGGTAAGATTTTGCACGGCAATTCTGAAACCGTACATTTCAAGTTCACCTGCCGCTTTGCAGAAGAAAATTGGCCAATCTCCACTAGGGTCAACTTTCACAGAACATAACAAGTAGGTGGATAAACTAACTTATTCTTTCTCATTGCTGTCTAGTTAAAACTAACTCATAGCTAATTCTCGCGTGGATTTTTCTGAGAATGTAAATTACACGAGGGGAGATTGCCTCTGCCTGCTGGTTCCTTGATTCTATCTTGAGTTAAAAACAAACAAACAAACAAACAAACAAACAAACCTAAATTTACTTTTGTTTATTGTGCCTTTGCTTGGCAGTGCAACTCCTGAATCACTCCTTAAGCCATAAGAGAGCCCTTTATTTCAGAACTTAATTAATTAATTAATCCCCGGTTGTTGCCGTTGTTATGTGCCCTCAAGTTGCCTGCATCTCATAGTCACCCTATGCACAATAGCTTGGAATCCTGTCCTACCCTGAGCCAATCTCCTTGTCTCTGACACACCGCCCCATTACCCCAGTCACGGTGTTAATCCATTTCATCCAGGGTCTTCCGCTTCTGCGTGTCCCTCCACCCTTCCAAGCACAGATGTCCTTCTCCAGCATATCCAAAGCATGTGAGATGGACCTTCAAAGTCTTTGCCTCTAAAGAGCAACCTGGTTTCACCCTCTCCAGGACAAACTTGTTTGTTCTCCTGGAGGGGTGCGGGGTCCATAGTATGTTCAAGACTCTTCCCCAGCACCACAACTCAAAGAAATCAATTTTTCTTCTGTCATCCTTAGTCATTGTCCAGCTCTCTGATGAATAGCAAGTAATTGCAAAGACCATGGCCTGGATCAGGCGCACCTTAGTCTCCAGACTAACATCACTACGCTTCAGCACTCTGAAGGGATCCCTGAAAGCAGACTTTCCTAATGCAGTTAATCTTTTGATTTATAATTGCTGGTGCCAAAAGTGTTGATTGTGGAACTAAGAAAACTGAAATTGTTAACAAGGAATTGTTAACAATCTCAATCTCTTCTCCATCTATCATGGTGCTGCCAGATGGCCCAGTGGTGAGAATCTTTGTTTTCTTGATGTGGAGCTTCAAGAGATAGAAAATGTTTAATGAGTTGGAAAACCAGCCAATCTAGAGGTATACAGATGTATATAAACAGCTTAAGCTTGTATGTATATAAACTGCAAACAAAAACAATAAACAATGAATCAAAGGCTATCACAAACCTGAGTGGGATACCAAGGATACCAAGTCCATATAAAGCGGCTGGAATAGGAGAGAGTCCAAATTCTTTTTGCTAAGATTTTGTCAATTGAACACTCACATTGTTTCTTGTGATTACATCTTAGTCACATATCTGATTTAGTAATTTCATAGTACTAGGCCTTCTTTTTCTGTTTGTTTTTTTTTTCAAAAATTGTATTTGTTTGCTTACAAAGGTTGTATACATTGTGTTGGTACAAGTCCTTCAAATCCTGGGGCCCTGCCATTCTTTTCCTTTTTAAAATTTTTTAAAATTGTGATTTTAACAAAAGTTTACAAAATGTTGGATTTTTATTCATTCATTGTTGCACATTTCCCTCCCTCAACACCTGTTCACTTGTTTAAAAAAAAAGCCCTTCGTTGTTGCACATTTTTTTTTCTTGTGTTTCTGCTTAAACTATAGTCTCCACTACTTGTTTCTTGATATTCATATCCACAGCAGTTCTTTAATTATCCCCTCAATTTCCTCTCTCAGGCTACTGGAAAACTCATCAATAGTTCCTAGTGAGAGTACTCTGATGCCAATTATCTGTTTGCCTATTGCCTGTTGTCAGACTCTGTCAGTGTGTGATATGCTGATCCAGATGTCCACCTATTGCACAAGAAATGCTTATTGAATTTAACTTCCTGGAAACCTCCCAGATTGCCTGTCCTGCTCCAGTGGACCTCGCTCTCTCGGATCAGGTTTCAGGATTGCAGGTGTCTGATTTTACTCTGACAGCTTGACACATAAGCCTGTTCCCCTGTGAAAAATACCAGACGCATGACTGCTCTGTTTGACTAATAAATAACATTATTATTTTAGAGCAGAACTTATATATACGTAAGCAATACAATCTAATAAGAAAATAAAGATTATTATCAGTGGACTTTTCTATATTGATTAAATATTGTTGTTGTTGTTGTGTACCATCAAATCAGAACTCATAGCTCACCCTACAGAGGATTTTTTCCATAGGCAGCTTAATTGGATGGGAGGAGATTGCTCATTTTTCTCCTGGAGAGCCTGCATTTGGGCTGGCAGTGCAGCTCCTTATCACTAAGTCACCAGAGCTCCCTTTTGACTAAATAGGGCTTCTGACGTGTTTTTTTAGTGTCACCAAAGCTCCAAGTTGAAAGACAGGAACACCACAAGTGAGCACCTGCTTTAGTAATTTGAGCACAATTTTAGAGTAAATGCAATGATTGCTGATGTTTCCACTTTCTAAAGGAAGAAAACAAAGGGCTTTATCTATACCTTCCTTAGAGGACTTTCCTG
>NW_006399833.1:7235366-7238629 GCF_000299155.1 Elephantulus edwardii
CACACATCCACATCCTTCTGCTTCCAGCCTCTCCCACTCCTCTTGGATTCTTATACTCATTCTACAATACTGATTTAATACAATATTTATCCTTGTAGGACTGAATTAGTTCACGCAGCATAATGCTCTCCAGTCCTTCCCAAGTTAGGTAATAACTGCAAAGTCATGGCTCCTGTGTGGTGCATAGTATTCCATTGTGTGAATGTACCATAATTTCTCAATCCTTTTGGTCTGTTTCCATGTTCTTGCGATGGGGAATATTTTTAAAAAGATATGAAACTCTAAAGCTTCTGAATTAATGAATATATTTCTGAAGATCATTTGAAGCAAAGAGAGATTATTTTCTTTTTAAAATTATTTTCTAAATAGTAAATTACAATTTCATTTTCCTAAATTATATAGGTGATTTTTTTATTGCATTTTAATAATTTTAATAAACATTTCCAGATATTTTGTATTTCCATTCATTCATTGTTGCACTTTTCTCCCTGCCCAGCCCTCCCCCCACCATAAGTGATCTTTTTAAAAGTACACATTACTCATGGACTATATTAATTATATTTTGAGTCTATTCATTATTTAACTAAAATTAACCTTAGGGATTGGTTTCAGTTAAAATATGAAGATTTTCACAATAGTCATGGGGAGTCTTCCAGTATCAAGCTGTCTAGTGGATTTCTTTTGTTTAGGAGTTTGAAGTTGTGCTTCACATTTTTCTCCCATTCTATCAGGGTCCATCTCTTGTGGCCCTGATTAGAATGGTTAATAATGCTAATCGGACACTATCTAGTTTGTTCTGATCTCAGGGTAGAGGAAAACATGGTTTGTTTACGTAGACTATTTGTCTTGTAAACAATTTTTTTAAATTTTTTATTATTAATTTCAATAAAAATTTACAGAAACGTTGGATTTCCATTCATTCATTGTTGCACTTTTCTCCCTGCCCACCCCTCCTCACCACAGTTCATTCTTCTTTTGAAAAGTAAAAGAAAAATTTTTTCATTGTTTTATAATACCTCCCCCCAGGTCCACTATACTCTGCAGCCTTTGCTCTGGACTCCTGTCATGACTAAAACACCTAATCACATATCCCTTTTAAACAGTTTTCTCCCTCATCTGTTTCAATGCAGTATACATTATTTATCCCATATTTCTCAGTCTCCCCCCAATCCCGATGTCAATCCTGTTTTACAACAGTGGCACCATGCAGTATTTGTCCTTTGTGACTGAGATATTTCACTCAGCATAATGTCCTCCAGGGTCACCCATTTTGAATAATATTGCATGAGTTCGTTGTTTTTCAATGCAGTGTAGTATTCCATTGTGTGAATATATACCACAGCTTCTCTATTCATTTGTTGATGGGCACTTAGATTGTTTCCAACTCCTGGCTATTGTGAACAAAGCCACAATAAACATGAGTGTGCATATATCTGCTTGGGTGGCAGTTATGGTCTCTTTAGGTTATATTTCCAGTAGTGGAATTGCTGGGTCAAATGGTATCGCTATTTGCAACTTTTTGAGAGAGCGCCATACAGCATTCCATAGCGGTTGCACCATTTTACACTCCCACCAACAATGAATAAGGGTTCCAGTCTCTGCACAACCTCGCCGGCATTTGTTGCTTGCTGCTCTGTTAAATTTTGCTATTCTCTCCGGGGTGAGATGATATCTCATAGTTCTTTTGATTTGTATCTCTCTTAGAGCTAGGAATTTTGAACATTTCTTCATGTGCTTGTTGGCCATCTGAATGTCTTCTTTCATGTAAACAATTTTCTTCTTTAAGTATTTGGTTTCCTACATTCTCTTTTACTCCAGGCAATAATTGACCAACAATTGTATCTTAGATGACTTCTTGAGAGTTTTTAAGACTCTAGACACTACTCACGAAATGGGCACTCTCCCATGCGATTAGCTGCCTCTCAAAACCTGCTGGAGGGTCAGCTAAGAGTCTATTTAAACTTGACGGTACACAACACAACAGACACTATTCACAAAACTAGGGTGCAGAATATAATTTTATGACCTATATTATAACAACTGACTGAAAAGATTATAGCACTAAACCTTCAAACCCAGAAATGCAATCCCTTTAGATGTTTTGTTATGTCTATCTCTATGTTGACTTCTAATGCTTTCTCCCTTATCTCTTTCTGGATAGTTGCTCTGCTGAATGACCTCTGACTCAACACCACCCATACTCTGAAGTATAGGTAATCAGAGATAGTCTTTGAATACTCCAGGATGAAAAGACAATAGGCATTTGAGGTCTTTTGTAGCTTTGCTTCTTAAGAAGCAAAGAGAATCAGTATGAACCCCTAAGGTCATGTGTGTGTATATATATTGGCTTGTAGAAAATTGGTACAGGCGTCATTCATACAGGAGACAGCTTACTGTTGAAATTCTTCTTGAAATTGTAGACAAGTCATAGATATACAAGTTAATAATACAAAAGAAGATTAACATATCTGAAGAAGGTTTGGGCTTTTTTCTTCAGAATATCATGTGGCAAGGATGAGTAAAAGAAACCTTATTTAAAAGCCATCTCCTGGCTCCAGGGATTTACTCACATTCCTCTGTGACTCTGAGCTTCTTCACAGATGATTCAGAGTTTCCTTCCATAAAGGGTTCAAAAGTCACTCTGTCTGGGCAGGAAAACTTTCCTTCCGTCTTCTTGGTGTTCCGTCCCCCACTTCCAGCTTTAGTTAATGCGGAACGCATTTCATGTACTAATTAGAAAATGTTTATCCACTCATCTTAATTAAACTTAAAAATGCCTCTACAAAGATAATATCTTTATATCATGTGTCACCAAATGAAAATGAATTTAATAGTGTCTTTTATTTTATTGAAATGTGATTGTTGTTGTTATGTGCCGTCGAGTCGCTTGCGACTCATATAGCCCTAAACTCTGCTCTGTCCTGTGCCAATCACACTGTCTCTGACATTCCCATCCTGATTACCCCAGTCACTGAATCAATCCACCTCATAGAGGGTCTTCCCCTCTTGCGCCGCTGGGCCGCCCCTCCACCCTCTCCAAGGACCTGTCCCTCCGTATAACATGTCCAAAGTATGTCAAATGAAGGCTCAGAATCCTTGCCTCCAAGGAGCAGCCTGGTTTAACCTTCTCTCTCCAGGATAAATCTGTTTGTTTTCTTGGCAGTCCAGGGTATATTCAATACTCTTCTCCAGCACCACAGCCCAAAGGCATCAATTCTCCTTCTATCCTCCCTAGTCATTGTCCAACTCTCTGATGCATAACA
>NW_006399833.1:7247719-7253025 GCF_000299155.1 Elephantulus edwardii
TTGCTGATGTTTCCACTTTCTAAAGGAAGAAAACAAAGGGCTTTATCTATACCTTCCTTAGAGGACTTTCCTGATAGAATCAAAACCAAACAAAACCTGTTGCCATTGAGTTGTTTCTGATGCACAGAGAACAAATCTATCTTATAAGATTTCTAAGGCTGTAATATTTCTGGAAGCAGACTGCTATAATATTAAAAAAATCTGTTGTCATTGAGTTGGTTCTGACTCATAAAGAACAGAAGTTCCTTACAGGATTTTCAAAGCTGTAATATTTATGGGAACAGACTGTCATGTCCTTCTCCTGTGAAGCAGCTAGGGCCACTGGGATGCTTTCCTTGATGCCAAATGCACCAGGATGGACATGGTTAAAAAGATAAAATAGGGGAATCTATTCCTTGTAGAATGGAATAGACATGTTTCATTCCAGTTCCCTTTGTTGTGTATCGTGAAACATATAGATGAACATAATAATCTGATAGGTGAAAGGAGAAAGCAGACCATCTAGGGACTCTGGGACTCAAGGAACAACACATTTGGGAGCTCTCTGGCTTTGTTTTCCCCCTTATATATCCCAGACTTGGAGTTGAAGATACTGGCAGCTTAGAAATGCCAATATATGCAGGAAAACAATGTCTAAATGTTAAAGCCTGCTCAGTCTAGCCAAATGACAAGTTTCCTTAGCAGTTTAGTAAGCCAGGAAACTTTTAGATAATAACCATTTCACTCTAGCCAAACACCACAGAAAGCCTCTGGCCACACCCATGCCAAAAAGAACTATTTTGGGAGGGAGCATATACTTCACCCTTTAAAGATGTAATGGTTAGTTGTTGGTTGTGTGCCATCAAGTCTGAACTGGCCCATAGCTGACCCTCCAGCAGATTTTCAGAAGCAGTTAATTTCATAAAGCAGGCTGCCCATCCTTCTGCCCTGGAGAAGCTGGTGGATTTGAACCACGTGCTTTTGGGATTGTAGCACAGCTTCTTACTACTAGGCCAACAGAGCTCCCTAAAGATGTAATGAGGTACTATATTATACCTTTTAGGTAGCATTGTTGTTGATGTTGTTAGGTGCTGTCAAGTGAAGTACAACTCATAGTGATTCTGAACAACAGATCTGAGCCCTCAGCCGTATCCCTTGTCATCCTTATCATCTTTGACACACTAAAGCCTATTGCTGAAGTCATTGTGTCAATCCATCTTGTTGAGGGTCTTCCTTTCCTTCCCTAACCCTCCAGTGTTTCCAAGCATGATGCCCCTTTCCAAGGAACAGACTTGCCTAACTACATATCCAAACTATGAGAGACGAAGCTTCTCCATCTTTGCCTCCAGGGAACATCCAGGCTGCACTTTCTCCAAGACTTACCTAACTATTCATTCTTTTGGCCGTCCATAGGATACTCAGTACTCTTCTCCAACACATCAATTCTTCTTCTGTCATCATCATTAATCATCTAGCTCTTGGCAGCATCGAAAGTGATTGGAAAGATCATGGTCTGAATCAAATACACCTTAGAATTTATAATACATTGGATAATTACACTATACTGTGGATCATGGGCACATAACTATCACTAATGCCATCTCCCTATGGAGAACTCATGTGTATATATTTTAAAACATTCAAAATCATTGCCATCTAATTGGAACCGACTTATAGATGACCCTCCCATGGCCTTTTGGAGACTGTGAATATCATTTCACAGAAGGAGATTGCTCATATTTCCCCTACAGAGCTGCTGGTGGATTTGAACCAACCAGCTTTAGATCAGTAGAACAACTCCCTATGACACCACTAGAGCTAGTAAGGCCTGAAACAACTACACACACGGCTGATAGATAGATAGAGAAAGGAAAGAAGGAAGGAAAAGGGAAACAAAGATAGATGATGATAGAATGTGCTACACCAATAGACAAAAGAGCAGATAGATAGTTAATCATTTATATATGTATTTGAGCTGAAATACACTGGTATTAGAGTTTTTTTAACCAGATAATTAATTATATGACTTAAAATGCTGGGAATGACAAATTGAAGAGGAATGTTGTCACATTCATCATCAAAAAGAGTGTTTCAAGCTCTTTCTTTAAGTTCAATGCTGTCAGTAATAGGATAGTATCCATATGAATACAAGGAAGATCTGATAATAAAACTGTTGTTTAAATAGATGCACCAACTACTAAAGCCAAAGGTGAAGAAACTGAGGATTTAACCAACTTCTGCAGTCTGAGATCTATCCAATATGCACAGGGATCAAATTGACTGCATCTGAAAATAGAGAGACTTAAAAAGCTCAGTATCGGCGAGCTCTGGTGGCCTAGTAGCAGGAAACTGCACTGTAATCCCAGAGATGCGCAGTTCAAATCCACCAGATGCTTTGCTGAAGAAGGAGGAACAATCGCCTCCTGTACCAGTCAGATCCAATTTGACGGTAAACGCATAAAAAAATTTTAAAAAATGACAACAATAAAAATTCTTTTTTAAAAAGCTCAGTATCATCAGGCAGGACAAGATGTATTAATGGTAATAATTAGTGACTGGAATGAAAGGTTGGAAACAAACTATTTAAAATTTGATGCTGTTGAGTTGGAAATGATTCATAGCTGATCTTCCAGCAAGGTGTCAGAGGTGTAATTGCATCAGAAAAGATTGTCCATCTTTTCCCCTTGCAGCAACTAGTGGATTCAAATCAGCCTTTGGATTGGCAGCACAACTTCCCATCCACTAGGTCACTAGAGGAGCATTAGTAGTTTTAAAATATGTCCTTGGTGACAGAAATTAAGCTAGAGATCACATTATAGGATTTTGTACAATGGATGATTTTTTTTTTTGCAAATGCTTTTTCTGTAAAGAATAAACTGTAACTATGCACATGAACCTTGCCTGATGTAATACACAGGGATCAAATTGACTGCATCTGAAAAAAGAGACAAAAAGCTCAATATCATCAGACAGGACAAGACCAGAGCCTGACAGTTACTTACATGCAAGTTCACATTGAAACTGAAGAAAAAGAAAACAAGACCACAAGAACCAAAACATAACCTTGAGTTTATCTCACTTGGGTTAAAAAAAAATTCAAGGGTAGATTTGATTCACTAAACACTAATAACCAAAAACAACATGAATTGTGAGATGACATCAAGGACATTATATATAAAGAAAGTAAAATGTCATTAAAAATACATGAAAGAAAGAAAAGACTAAAGACGTCAAAAAAGATTCAACCTACTCTGGAATTTAGAGAAGCTAAAGCAAAAGGAAGAATTAATGAAATAAGAGAACTGAACTGAAATTTCGTAGGGCAACCCAAGAAGAAAAAGTGTATTTTAACAAATTGTACAAAGGCCTGGATTAGAACACACTTGATATCCCTCAAGCCAAAAACACTGTAGGGGAAAAAAAAAATCAAGCCTCAAGTTGCAATACTGAAGGATTCTATTGGAAAAATACTGAACCGTGCAGTAAGTATTAAAAGAATATGAAAGAAATACACAGAGACATTATAGAAACAAGTATTGGTCAATACTGAACCAATTCAGTGAGTAATCTATGTTTAAGAACCAGTGATTCTGAAAAAGGAAATCTAATCTTCACTAAAGTCTTGGCACAAAATAGGGCTCCAGGAACTGATAGAGTATCAGTTGAGGTGGTTCAGAAGATATAGCTTTGGATGTGCTCTTTTATCTATGCTAAGTTATTTACAAATCGTTGGAGAAGCTCGATATCAGCAGTCAAAGTGCTGACTGGTGAAACAGACCATCAATTACTCATGTGCAAGTTCAAACTGAGGCTGAAGAAAATGAAAGCAAGTCCATGACAACCAAAATGTGGTCTTGAATCTCTCACATGAATTTCAAAATCATGTTAAAGATAGGTTTGGGGGCTTGAATGTCAATGTTTGAAAACCAAATGAGTTGTGAGGCGATATCAAGGATAACATTCATGATGAGAGCAAGAGAAGACAACAAAGACAGAGGAGAAAGAAACAACCAAAATGGATGTCAGAAGAAACTGAAAATTTCACTTGAGTTTTGAGAAGCCAAAATGAGGGGGAGGACTGGTTGAAGTAAAAGTCTTCAAAGGGCTGCTTGAGAAGACAACCCAAACTATCGTAACAGAACATGCAGAGACTTAGAATTGGAGAATATAAAGGGAAGAAGTCGCTTGACATTTCTTAAGCTGAAAGAACTGAAAAACATATTCAAGCCTTGAGTTGCAATACTTAGAAATGCTATAGACAAAATCTTGAAAGGTCCAGGAAACATCAAAAGAAGATGGAGGGTATATGCAAGATCACTTAGCCAGAAAGAACTTGCCAACATGGAAATATTTCAGAAAATATCAAATGATCAAGAGCCAATGGTAATGAAGGAAAAAGTTCAAGCTACAATGAGGGCATTAGGAAAAAAATAAGGCCCCAGGAATGGATGGGATAGTGACTGATATGTTTCCAATGGCAGATGACTTTGAGAGGTAAATATTTGTTCCCATTCCCAAGAAAAATGATCCAACAGAATGTAGAAATGATCGAAGAATATTATATCTCGTGCTCGCTTCGGCAGCACATATACTAAAATATTATATCTCATGCAACCAAAATACTGTTGAAAGTCATGACAAAATGGCTAGAACAGTCCATAAACAGAGAACTTCCAGAAGTTCAAGCTGGATTTAGAAGAGGCCATGGCACCAGGGATATCATTGTTGGTGTCAGATAAATTCTGGCTGAAAGCAAATACCAGAAGAATGTCTGTTGTTATGTGCCGTTGAGTGACGTCTGACTTAAAGTGACCCTATGTACCACAGCCCTGAACCCTGCTCTGTCTTGAGCCAATTTCATTGTCTATGACACATCTATCCCCATTGCCCCAGTTACTGAGTCAATCCAGCTCATCCAGAGTCTTCCTCTCTTGTGCTGTCCCTCCACCCTCCAAGCATGATGTCCCTTTCCAAGGACTGGTCTCTCCTTGCAACACACCCAAAGTATGTCAGATGGAGCTTCAGAATCCTTACCTCCAAGGAGCAGCCTGATTTCACTCTCTCCAGGATGAACCTGTTTGTTCTCTTAGCATTCCAGGGTATATTCTTAACTCTTCTTCAGCACCACAACTCAAAAACATCAATTCTTCTATCATCTCTAGTCATTGTCCAGCTCTCTGATGCATATCAAGTAATTGTGAAAACCTTGGCCTGGATCAGGCACACCTAGTCTCCAGTACTCAGGAGAGGTCCCTGATGGCAGATTTTTCCCAGTGAAATTCATCTTTTTATTTCCCAGCTGCTGGTACCAAGAGTGTTGATTGTGG
>NW_006399833.1:7254036-7268346 GCF_000299155.1 Elephantulus edwardii
CCCAAAATCTCTGTAAATGTTTATGAAAATTAATAATAAAATATAATTATAGAAAAAAAAAGAAGAAAGACTGGAAAAAAAAAACCAATCTCAATCTCTTCACCATCTATCATGATGCTGCCAATCTCCCCAGTTGTGAGAATCTTGATTTTCTTGATGTTGAGCTTCAATTCATATTTAAGGCTGCAGTTTTTGACCTTCGGCAGCAAATGCCTCAGGTCCTCCTCAGTCTCGGTAAGCAGGGTTGTCATTTGCACTTTATTGACTATGCAAAGGCACTTGACTGTGGATCATAACAAATTTTGGCTGACACTGTGCTCACGTGAAACCTATACCTACACCAAGAGGCTAAGGGAACACTTTGTTGTTATGTACCGTTGAGTCGCTTACAAGAGCTCTAAATGCTGTGCCAACCTAGCCATCTGAAACACACTTAGTCCCACAACTCCAGTAACAGAATCGATCCATCTCATCCAAGGTCTTCCTCTCCTTTGCCGCCCCTCCACTCTTCCAAACATGATGTCCCTCTCCAAGGACCAGTCCTTTCTTTCAACATGCCCAAAGTATGTCAGACGAAGCTTCAGAATCCTTGACTCCAAGGAACATTCCGGCTTCACCTTCTCCAGGACAAACCTGTTTGTTCTCCTAGCAGTCCATGGTATATTCAACACTCTTCTCCAGCACCACAACTCAAAGGCATCAATGCTCTTTCTATCAACCCTGTTCACTGTCCAGCTCTCTGGTGCATAGCACGTAATTGCAAAGACTATAGCCCAGATCAGTCACACCTTAGTCTCTAGTCTGACATCGTTGCTCTTCAGTACTCTTGAGAGGTCCCTCACAGCTGACTTTCCCAATGCAATTCTTATCTTGATTTCCTGGCTGCTGTTACCAAGAGTGTTGATTGTGGAGCCAAGTAAACCAAAACTATTAACTATCTCAATCTCTTCACCATCCATACTGATGCTGCCAATTGGCACAGTGGTGAGAATGTTTGTTTTCTTGCTGTTGAGCTTCAGTCTATATAGGAGGCTGCAGTCCTTGATCTTCTGCAGCAAGCGCTTCAGGTCCTCCTCAGTTTCAGCAAGCAGGGTTGTGTCATCTGCATAACGCAGGTTGTTGATTTTTCCACCAATCCTGATGCCACCTTCGTCTTCGTATAGCCCAGTGCCCCAGATGATCTGTTCTGCATACATATTGAAAAGGTATGGAGACAGAATACATCCCTGACGAACCCCCTTCTTGATTTTGAATCATGTAGTGTCTCCTTGTTCTGTTCTGACAACCACCTCTTGGTCCAAGTATAGGTTTCGCATTAGCACAATCAAGTGTTCTGGGATTCCCATTCTTCTCAGAGTCAGCCACAGCTTGTTGTGATCCACAGAGTCAAAAGCCAATTTTTCAAGGGAACACTACATGGTTTTAAATTAAGAAAAGTGTGTGTCAGGGTTGTATCCTTTTTCCACACCTAGTCTACCTGAATGCTGAGCAAATATTTTAAAAGCTAGAATTCATTAAGATGAATGTGTTTTGGAGGACAACTCAACTTTGCTTGGTAAAAGTGAGGAGGGATTGAAGTGCTTGCTGCAGAAGGTGAACACTTCAGCCTTTTTCTATATGGATTGCATGTAAATGTCAAGAAAACAAAAATTCTCACCCCTGGACTGATATTCAATATCATGATAGATCGAGAAAAGACTGAAACTCTCAACAAATTAATCGTTCTTGGATCCACAATGAATATACTTGGTACCAGCGGTTAGGAGATTAGGTATTATCCTGCAGTGAGAAAGTCTGCAGTAATGCACCTCTCCAAATTTTGAGGACTTAGGTGAACCCCATTTAGGCCTTGGTCTTTTCAATCATTTGTTATGCTGATGATTGCTAGACAATGAATAAGGATGACAGAAGAAGAGTTGATGAATCCTTTGAACTGTGGTGTTGGAGAAGAGTACTGACTATTCCATGGACTGCCAAAAGAACAAACAGATATGTTTTGGAGAAACTGCAGCCAGAGTACTCCTTGCAGGCAAAGATGGCAAAGCTTCAGCTCACATACTTTTGGGCATGTTTCTGAAAGAGCCTGTTCTTTAAAGGGGACCTAATGCTTGGAAAGGTGGAGGGTCAGTGAAAGAGGGGAAGACCCTCAATCAGGTGGATCGACACAGACTGTAACAACGGGCTCAAGTGTGTCAGAGATTGTGAGGATGGCACAGGATAGGACAGGGCTCAGATCTGTATTTCCTAAGGTTGTTATGAGTCATACTCAACTTGACAGCACCTAACAACAGCAAGAAATCTGGCCAACCAATAGCAAGAGACTCTGATTTTTTCTGATTCACAAAAAAAAACCCACATAAAAATTAAGTAAATAGAATGTGGAAATTACTGAGGACCATCATTAATGTTACACCAGCAAGTAAAATCTTATCGAAGATCATTCAGTGATGACTGGTGCAGAGAATTGCTAGAAATTTAAGTTGGATTCACAAGAGGCTGTGAGATGTGGGCTATTTACACTGATGTCAGATGGATCCTGGCTGAAAGCAGAGAACACCAGAAAGATGTATATCTGGGTTTTACTAATTGAACAAAGACATTGGACTGTGTGCATGATAATAGATTATGGACAACACTGACAAGAATGGTAATTTCAGAAGACTTAATTGGGCTCATGTGGAACCTGTTCATGAACCAAGAAGCAATCTCAGAACTCAAGGGAGTTACTGCATAGTTTAAAATCAGAAAGATATGCATCAAAGTTGTATTCATTTACCATACCTATTCAAACTGTATATTAAGCAAATAATCTGAAATTATGTACTATATGAAGAAGACTGTGGCATCAGGATTAGAGGAAGACTCATCAACAATCTACATTATGCAGATGATACAACTTTACTCTCTGTGAGTGAAGAGCACCTGAAGCACTTATCAAAGACTTATCAAAGAGAACAGTCTTCCATATAAATTATATCTCATCAAAAAGAAAACAAAAATCCTCACAATTGGACCTATAAACAGCATCACGATAAGCAAAGAAAAGATTAAAATTATCAAGGATTTAATTTCACTTGAATCCATAATCAAAGAATATATGAAGCTGCTCTGAAGGAATTGGCAAAACACAAAAACCTAGGAATTGATGGAATACCAATTGACATATTTTACAAACAGCTGTTGCCCTGGAAGTGCTCACTAGGTTGTGCCAAGAAATCTGGAGGACAACTATCTGGCCAACACTTTGGAAGAGATTCATATGCATTCCCATCCCCAAAACAGGTGATGCACGAGTGTGGAAATTATTGAACGGTATCACTGATATTATACTCAAGCAAAATCCTGCAGAAGCGATTGGAACAGTACATCAACAGAACTATTAAAAATACAGGCTGGATTTAGAAGAGGTCATGGAACTAGGGACATCACTGCCAATTTCAGATGGCTTCAGGTCCTCCTCAGTTTCAGCAAGCAGGGTTGTGTCATCTGCATATCGCAGATTGTTGATGAATCTTCCACCAATCCTGATGCCACACTTCTCATACAGTCCAGCCTAATGGGTAATCTGTTCTGCATATAGGTTGAAAAGGTATGGAGATAGGACACATCCCTGGCATGTACCATTCCTAATTTTAAACCATGCAGTGTTTCTTTGCTCTGTTGTGATGACAGTCTCCTGGTCCAAATATAGGTTTCATATTAGCACAATCAAGTGTTCTGGGATTCCCATTCTTCTCAGAGTCAGTCAAAGTTTGTTATGATTCACACAGTCAAACGCCTGAATAATAAATTGGGAAAATCTAAAAGAATTTATGTCTTTAAAATGTGATATTGGCAAAGACAATCAAATATACCATGGACTGCTATGGTGTTGTTATGTGGTGTTGAGTTGCTTGTGACTCCTAACGACCCTATGTACGAAAGCTCTGAATCCTGCTATCTTAAGCCAACTTTAATATCTCTTACACATCCATCCCCATTGCCCCAGTCACTGAGTCAATGCATCTCATTGAAGGTCTTCCTCTCTTGCACTGTCCCTCCCACTCCCAAGCATGATGTCCCTCTCGAAGGACTGGTCCCTCCTTGCAACTTGCCAAAACTATGTCAGACGAAACCTCAGAATCCTTGCCTCCAAGAAGCAGCTTGGTTTCTCCCTTTCCAGGACAAACCTGTTTCTTCTCCTAGAAGTCCATGGTATGTATATTCAATACTCTTCTGCAGCACCACAGCTCAAAGTCATCAGTTCTCTTTCTATCATCCCTAGTCATTTTCCAGCTTTCTGATGCATAGCGCATAATTAGGAAGATCATAGCCTGGATCAGGAATACCTTAGTCTCCAGACTGACTTCATTACTCTAGAAATGTCCTTGACAACAGATTTTCCCAATGCAATTAATCTTTTAATTTCCTGGCTGCTAGTCCCAAGAATGTTGATTGTGGAGCCAAGCAAACTGAAGCTGTTAAAAAGTTCAATCTCTTCACTGTTGGCCCAGTGGTGATAATCTTTGTTTTATTGATGTTGAGCTTCAATCCATATTGAAGGCTGCAGTCCTTCACCTTCTGCAGAAAGCACTACAAACAAATCAATATAAAATTTTAAAAAATGAAGAAAATAATTATTTTATTTGTTTAAATTTCCATTCATTCCTTATTGCACACTTTCCTCTCTGTCCACACCTCCTCCCCAGTTTGCTTTTCTCTTTGACAAGCTAAAAAAAAAACCACAACTTTCATTGTTATACAACCACCTATCCCCTGTCCACTCCACTATTCAGGTTTCATTCTGGACTCTTGCATGACAATAATACCTATCCATACATTCCTCCTAAATAGTACTCTCCCTCATCTGTTTCAATGCAGTATATATTATTTATCTCCTTTTAGTTTTCCCCCAACTCCGATGTCAGTCCTACTTTGCAACAGTGGCACTATGCAGTATTTGTCCTTTTGTAACTGAGATCTTTCACTCATTATAATGTCCTCCAGGGTCATCCATTTTGTATGACGTTTCAATGGTTCCTTGTTTTTCAGTGCAGCATAGTATTCCACTGTGTGAATATACCAAAGCTTCTTTATGCATTCGTTTGTTGATGGACACTTGGGTTGTTTCCAACTCTTTGCTATTGTGAACAAAGCTGCAATAAACATGGGTATGCACATATCTGCTTGGGTAGCAGTTCTGGTTTCTTTAGGGCATATTCCTAGTACTGGAATAGCTGGGTCAAATGCTATTTCCAACTTTTTGAGAAAGTGCCATGCTTCTTTCCATAGTGGTTGCACCATTTAATACTCCCACCAGCAATGAATAAAGGTTGCCATTTCTCCGTAACCTTGCCAGCATTTGTTGTTTGCTGTTTTGTTAAATTTTACTACTCTTACTGGGATGAGATGATATCTCATAGTTGTTTTGATTTGTTCACCATCCTTAAAAAGAGAAATAAGGTAGGAGGCATCTCACTCCCTGATTTCAAATCCTACTACACTGCTGTGGTGGTGAAGACAGCGTGGTACTGCTACAATGACAGAAGTCAGCCCATCTACTTATGGTCAACTGATTTTTGACAAGGAGATGACCTCAGTTAAGTGGGGAAACGATAGTCTTTTTAACAAATGGTGTTGGCAAAATTGGAAAACTATCTGTAAAAAGATACACAACCCTGCTCGCTGAAACTGAGGAGGACCTCATGCACTTACTGCAGAGGGTCAAGGACTGCAGCCTTCAATATGGACTGAGGCTCAATGTCCAGAAGACAAAAATTCTCACTACTGGACCAATTGGTAGCATCAGGATGGGTGGTGAAGAGATTGAGATTGTTCACAGCTTCAGTTTGCTCAGCTCCACGGTCAACACTCTTGGCACCAGTAGCCAGGAAATCAAAAAACGTATTGCGATGGGAAAGTCTGCGGTTAGGGACCTCTCTAAAGTACTCAAGAGCAACGGTGTCTCTCTGGAGACTAAGGTGCACCTGATACAGGCCATGGTTTTTGCAATCACTTGTTATGCATCATAGAGTTGGACAATGACTAGGGAGGATAGAAGGAGAATTGACGCCTTTGAGCTGTGGCACTGGAGAAGAGTACTGAATGTACCATGAAAACAAATAGATTCTACCTAGAGAGGGTTAAACCAGGCTGCTCCTTGGAGGCAAGGATTCTCGGGCTTCGCGTGACATACTTTGGACATGTTGTAAGGAGAGACAGGTCGTTGGAGAGGGACATCATGCTGGGCAAAGTGGAGGGACAGCGCAGGAGGGGAAGACCCTCTATGAGGTGGATTGATTCAGTGACTGGGGTAATCGGGATGGGTGTGTTGGAGGCAATGAGATTGGCACAGGATAGAGCAGGGTTCAGGGCTGTTGTACATAGGGTCGCTGTGAGTCGCAAATGACTCGACGGCACATAACAACAAACAACAACAACCCCAAGTCCACTCCACTATGCAGCCTTCACTCTAGACTTCTGTAACGACAAGAATGCCCATTCATATGTCCCTTTTAAACAGTTCTCTCCCTCATCTCTTTCTGTCTTTCTGCAACCCCGATTATCAGTCCCATTTTACAACACTGGCCTTATGCATTATCTGTCGTTTTGTGACTGACATCTTTCACTCAGCATAATGTCCTCCAGGGTCACCCATTTTGAATAATATTTCATATGTTCCTTGTTTTACAATGCTGCATAGTATTCCATTGTGTGAATATACCACAGCTTCTCTATCCATTCGTTTGTTGATGGGCACTTGGGTTGTTTCCAACTCCTTGCTATTGTGAACAAAGCTGCAATAAACATGGCACATAACAACAACAACAACATCTGTAAAAAAACCTCAAGCTAGATCCACACCTCACTCCACACACAAAAACCAACTCAAAGTGTATCATGGACCTAGGACTAAAACCAAGGACCATAAATTTCATTAGAGAAAAGCTTGGAAGAACTCTAGAAGCTCTAATCCACAACATAAACAATTTTCCAAGCATCCTGAAAACCCTATAACCAGGAGAGCATAAAATAGATAAATGAAAGGGAGCTCTGGTGGCCTAGTGGCAAGACGCTGTACTGCAACCCCAGAGGTAAGCGGTTCAAATCCATTAGATGCTCTGTTGGAGAAGGAGGGGGAAATCTTCTCCTGTACCAGTCTGATCTGATTTGTTGGTACACGTAAAATAATACAATTTAAAAAAAAAAGAATAATGATGTGAATTCTACATAAAGAAAAAATATTAAAAAAATAGATAAATGAAACCTTCTAAGAATCAAATCCCTATGCACATCCAAAAACTTCTCCAACAGGGGCAAAAGGGAAGCTACAGACTGGGGGAAAATATTTAATAATGACATGTCAGACAAGGGAATTACATCTAGAATTTATAAAATACTAGAGCACTACAACAAGATAATGGTAAACAACTCAATTTGAAAACGGGCGCAGGATATGAACAGACACTTCACTAAAGAAGACATTCGGATGGTAAAAAAAAAAAAAATTAACTACCCTTTTTCCAATCCAGTAAAAAGAAAGTTCACAGACTGGACTTTCCAGTTAGTGTCCTTGCCACCTGCAAATGCAAACAATGTACATAAAGAATATTGTGAAACACAATGTATATTAACTTTGTAAGCAAACTAAAATTTTTAAAAAAACTTTTAGCAGTCAGGCTGTTGAATGTGGGAGGGAAGCAGATGTGGCTCTCTGTGGGTAGGTGTCTTGATTGTATCAATATCATTATCCTGGTTCTAATAGCAAGCTATAGTTTTGTAACATGTTTACCATTAGGGAGAACTGGGAAAAAAAGTGCAAAGGATCTCTATTATTCCTACAACTGCAGGTGAAGGTAGAATTCACTTAATATTAAGGTTTTATTTAAAATGATAGTGGAAGACTAGAACGTACTGATTAAAATATGAGGTCATACAGACCTAAATCAACAAATTGAAAAATAATTCTAGAAAGACTTAAAATGAAAACATCAGTCTATTCTTCCTCCTTATCTACTCACCACCCCAACACACTCATTGCCAAGTAACAATCGCCAGAAACAACAACTTCAAATGTTCTTAGCCAGGCTTTCCTAGTTATCTACCTACGTATTTCTATGTACAATCAGTAAATTTAAGTTACTATTTATCATGTTTTTATTCATTATCTGTTGACTCCTGATTTTGATAGGGGAGCATTTCTCCCACTCTCCTAACATAGTGATGTGGCTATTTTTTATTTTTATTTTTTTTATATATTTTTTTATTTTTGTTAAATTAATAGAACAATTTACATTTTTAGTTCACAATACTGCTTATATCATTTTTTGTTAAATTTGTATTATCATGACTATGTAAATATTTCTCATTGTTGAGTCCTATCTATTTCTTTCTTTATACAACTTTACCCCCCTCCTCCCAGAGCTACTTGAGTTGTTTTCCCCCTTTATTTTGTAACAGTTTTTATATCTTTCAAGATAGTTCATCAGATGAATTAAATATCTACCAGGAGTTCCTGTCCTCCCCACCCATTCCTTAAATTTCTCATTTGCGGTAAACTGGATTATTTGTTCCCAAGACCTGGGGTACATTTGTCATTCTAGTGGGAAGCCCACTATTTGCAGTTTTGGAACCTTTGTTTGCTGGGCCTCATGTCTCTTTTACTAAATTCATCATCTCATTTTTTGCATAGAAAATCCTCTAGCTACTCTAAGGAGGGAGTCAATGAGAGGTCGTTTTTGTTTTTTAGAGGGTTTTATTTTTTTGTGTGGTTTTGTTGTTGTTTGTTTTGGAAGTTTTCCTCCCCTGAAATTCGTCAGACCTTACCAGGTATTCAAACTGTAGAACTGAAAATAATACTACATTTTCTCCAGATTTCAAATAATAATGCTGCCAATTGCAGTGCAGTTCTGATTTCTACTCTTTACAAGAAAAACATGCTAAACACAAAAAGTAGAGATTTTTAAAAGCATTGTTGTTGTGTACAGTCGATTTGAAACTGACTCATAGCTGACCCTTCAGCGTGTTTTCAGAGGCAGTTATTTGCATAGGGGGGATTGCCCATCCTTCTCCAAGCAGTGGCTGGCAGCTGGTAAATTTGAATTGAATGCCTTTGGGGTTGCAGGGCAGCTTCTTACCACTGAGCCACCAGAGCTTCCTTAAAAAAGAAAAAAAAGTGTGAAAAACAAGGTATTCAAACTTTGTAAATAAATCAGAGTAATATAAAAAATTTTTTTTAAAAAAAGAAAAAACCCATTAAGGGTTAACAAACTACTTGGGACAAATGAGTATCAAGACAGAAGACGACTGACTTGCAAGATGCTGTGCTGTAATCCTGAAGGCAGACAGTTCAAGGCCAATCATTTCTAAACATTGTGTTTTAGAAAATTAATTGCCATTGGCCTATGCCCACCATTACCTGGTCTTTTTAGGTCTCTGTTGGATCTTTCCTATTTCCTTTACACCCCCTTGCTCCACCAACCAAATTGTGTAGAGAACCAGAAGAAATCTACTGATGCAGTTATTTGAAGTTGTAAATCTTTATGGGAATAGACTGCTTCCTTCCCACCCACCCCCCCACCCCGCCCTCTGGAATAGATGGATTGAAATTGCTAACCTTTCAGTTAGCAGTCCAAGACAACAACTGGCACTTAAAGCATAGGGTTCCTTACGCCTTTATTCTCCACAATAAAAACAACAACACAAAACCAAAAATACATTGAGTACAAACCAACTGATAGGTGACCCTCCATTGCGTTTCCAAGGCTGTGAATCACATGGAAGGAGATTGTTGATCTTTCTCCCACTGATGGAATCTAACCATCAGAGAGCCTTTGGTTTAGCAGTGCAACTCCCTACTACGCCACCAGAGTTCTTGAGAGAAAGAGAAGAAGTCTCTTCTAGTAATGATGTGCAGCTTTGGAAACTCAATAAAGGAATCCCTACTATTAGGAGAAATCAAATCTATGGTTGTGGCTTGGATTTGGTTTAGTATATTCTTAGATTGTTATTGTCTATCATACAGTCAGAACCAACCCATAGCCGACCCTCTGACTGGATTTCAGAGGCAGTTAATCGCATGGGAAGAGATTGCCATCCTTCTCCCATGGAGATCTTGGTGGCCTTGAACTGCCTGCCTTGTGTGCCATCGATTTACCTGTCACTCATAATGACCCTATGTACAACAGCTCTGAGCCCTGCCCTGTCCTGAGCGAGTCTCACTGATTCCAACACACCTAACCTCATTGCCCGGGTTACTGTATCAATCCATCTCATCCGGGGTCTCTCTCTCCTGCACTGTCCCTCCACCCTTTGGAGCATGATGTCCTTCTCCAAAGACTGGTCCCTCATGGCCACGAGCCCAAAGTATGTGAGACAGAGCTTCAAAATCCTTGCCTTCAAGGAGAAACTTGGTCTCACCCTCTCCAAGACAGATCCGTGGTATATTCAAATCTCTTTCCTAGCATCACAACTCAAAGGTATCAATCAAATTTTCTTCTGCCATCCTTAGTCATTGTCCAGCTCTCTGATGCACAGCAAGTAATTGCAAAGACCATGGCCTGAATCAGATGCACCTTAGTCTCTAGACTGACATCATTGCTCTTTAGCACTTTGCTAAAGAGCATAGTTGAGAAATGCTGTCTAACGGATTTAAAAAGCAAATTGGCTTAGATAGAAGTATATTCCACCATCCCAATCATCAAATTTTTATATGATTTTATATTATCTGGGGTCTTGGTAAGCTGTGCACTTTAATCAGCAATGTGAGATAGGGCCCAATGTCTGTATTTCTGAGACATTTCTAAGACCTTCCCTTGTCCACACTCATAGGAAAACTTTATTTTGAGTAAGAAGAGTGTAGAACAACAGCTGCAAGCTCAAATGCCTGGAAGGGTCAACCAAGTAGCAAAGATATGACGCTAGTGAATGACTTTGGTAGAATGATGTATGCACAATCTGTGCAGTGCGCGGAGCTACTACTCAGTCAAACTGAAGAATGTAGGTTCAGATCTCTCAGTTTCCCAAGTAATTGTTTTTTTGCACCATCGAGTTGGTGCCAACCCATAGCTGACACTCAACTGAGTTTCCAAACACAGTAAATTGCATGGGAGGAGATTGCCCATCTTTCTCCCGTGGAGCTACTAGTGGATTTGCACCACATGTCTTTGGGTTGGCAGCACAGAACCATACAATCAGGCTACTAGAGCTCCCTTTTCTCAAGAGAAGCCCGGAATTTGAGACTTATATGAAAGTTTTACTTTTCTAATGTTGACAGTTGTTTAAGAACAGAGCTAAGAAAAGCATGACTTTGGGCACAATATAATTTTCTGGCCTTCAACATACAACCTTTCATTTAGTGGTCAGGTAGTAACTAACAGAAAGTCTAAAATCAAACTATTAAGAAGTTGCCTTTGGTATGTGGGCCCAACATGCGAAGTGCAAAAACAGGAGACTTGCTTCTCATCAAAGATCTTCATGATCTGGTTTTTACTTTTTGTAAAAAATCATGTCTGAATTTAGAGCTGTTTCATATTTTCTTTAGAGGCCATAGCTATGATTGGGTTAAAACGGAATCTGGAACATGTCATTTAATTATAATAACATTCTTATAGTAAGTAACCTATTAATATACTTCACAATGATTTTCTATGATGAGATTTCTAGGAACGGTCTAGAGTGAAAAAGAAAGACAGCTGAGGTGAAGGTGTAAAGTTAATTAAATTTCATCAACAATCTTCTCAGGGTGTCTTATAATTATCCAGTAGTGCATGAAGCATAAAGAATCTAGGTTACCAAGACTGGATGTTCACAGAAGCTATCTTCTGTACTTTCAAATGGTGTACTTAATTGTATATGACTTGTATCTCCGTAAAGTTTTATTTTTAAATTTTTTTTAAAATTTATCTTTATGGTGAGCTCTGGTGGCCTAGTGGCAAAAAGCTGCATTGCAGACCCAGAGGTGTGCGGTTTGAATCCACCAGATGCTCTGCTGGAGAAGGAGGGACAACAAGCTCCTGTACCAGTCAGATCCGATTGATGGTACACACACACACACACACACACACACACACACACACACACACACATATTAATAATAATGATGATGATGATGATGATAAACTGGATGCCCTCAGGGGCTGGGGCTATTTAAAAAAATTCTCTTTAAAAGGCAATATGCTTATATCCCTACTCAATAAGGGCTTTAGGATTTTAGGGTTTTCTGTTTGCTTGGGATTTTTAAAAATTATATTATTTTGTGAAGGGTGTACGCCAGGGGTGCATCCTATATCCATAACTTTTCAACCTATATGCAGAACAGATTAGACTATCTGGGAGGCTGGGCTCTGTGCGGAGAAATGTGGGGTCAAGATTGGTGGACGATTTTTCAACAATCTGAGTTATGCGGATGACACAACCCTGCTTGCTGAAACTGAGGAGGACCTGAAGCGCCTGCTGCAGAGGGTCAAGGACTGCAGACTACAATATGGATTGAGGCTCAATGTTAAGAAGACAAAGATTCTCACCATTGGACCAATTGGCAGCATCAGGATGGATGGTGAAGAGATTGAGATTGTACACAGCTTTAGTTTGCTTGGCTCCATAGTCAACAGTCTTGGCACCAGCAGCCAGGAAATTAAAAGGCGCATTGCCATAGAAAAGTCTGCTGTTAGGGACCTCTCCAAAGTGCTGAAGAGCAATGGTATCTCTTTGGAGACTAAGGTGCGTCTGATACAGGCCATGGTCTTCGCAATCACCTGTTATGCATCAGAGAGTTGGACAATGACCAAGGAGGATAGAAGGAGAATTGATGCCTTTGAGCTGTGGTGCTGGAGAAGAGTATTGAGAATACCATGGACTGCTAGGAAAACAAACAGATTTGTCCTGGAAAGGGTTAAACCAGGTAGCTCCTTGGAGGCAAGGATCTGAGGCTCCGTCTAACATACTTTGGACATGTTGTGAGGAGAAACCGCTCCTTGGAGAGGGACATCATGCTTGGGAGGGTGGAGGGACAGCGCAGGAGAGGAAGGCCCTCTATGAGGTGGATTGATTCAGTGACTAGGATAATTGGGATGGGAGCGTCAGAGACACAGGACAGAGCGGAGTTTAGGGCTGTTGTACATAGGGTCGCTATGAGTCGCAGGCGACTCGATGGCACATAACAACAACAACACTTATTCATTTATGTTTAATATAATTTTAAACTTTGAATGAGAAGGGGAAATCTTTTCTCATTTTAGTGAAAGTTCACAAAGAGATTGCTTTTCATTCGTGCACATTTTCTTCCCTCTCCCTCCCACATTTACCTTTGTAATGCTTGTCCTGTTCCAAGCTATTAATTCTCATGCAGTTAGTTTATAATCATCAATTCCTTTCAGATTCCCTTTCTTTCGCCCATCCCAGTGCAGTGTTTGCTGTTGTTGTTGTTATGTGCCGTTGAGTCGCTTGCGACTCATAGCGACCCTCTGTACAACAGCTCTAAATTCTGCCCTGTCCTGTGCCAATCTCATTGTCTCTGACACACTCATCCCAATTAACCCAGTCACCGAATCAATCCACCTCCCAGAGGGCCTTCCCCTCCTGCACCTGCCCTCCACCCTCCCAAGCATGATGTCCTTCTCCAAGGACCAGTCTCTCCTTACAACATGATCAAAGTATGTTAGACAAAGCCTCAGAATCCTTGCCTCCAAGGAGCAGCCCGGTTTAACCCTTTCCAGGATGAATCTGTTTGTTTTCTTAGCAGTCCATGGTATCCTCAACATTCTTCTCCAACACCAAAGCACAAAAGCATCAATTCTCCTCCTGTCCTTCCTGGTCATTGTCCAGCTCTCTGACGCATAACAAGTGATTGCAAAGACCATGGCCTGTACCAGACGCACCTTAGTCTCCATAGACACACCGTTGCTCTTGAGTACGTTAGAGAGGTCCCTAACAGGAGACTTTCCTATCGCAATACTTCTTTTAATTGCCTGGCTGCTGGTGCCAAGAGTGTTGATTGTGGAGCCAAGCAGACTAAAGCTGTGAACAATCTCAATCTCTTCACCATCCTTCCTGATGCTACCAATTGGTCCAGTGGTGAGAATCTTTGTCTTCTTGACATTGAGCCTCAATCCATATTGGAGGTTGCAGTCCTTGACCCTCAGCAGCAAGCGCTTCAGGCCCTCCTCAGTTTCAGCAAGCAGGGTTGTGTCATCTGCATATCGCAGACTATTGATAGATCTTCCACCAATCCTAATACCACATTTCTGCTCATAGAGCCCAGCCTCCCGGATGACCTGTTCTGCATACAGGTTGAAAAGGTATGGAGGGAGATAGGACACATCCCTGGCGTAC
>NW_006399833.1:7269144-7285396 GCF_000299155.1 Elephantulus edwardii
TGGAGAACAACCACTTGGCCAACTGACTGGAAGAGATCTATATTTGTCCTCATTCCAAAGAAAGGTGACCCAACAGAGTGTGGAAACTATAGAACAATATCGTTGATTTCACATGCAAGCAAGATTTTACTGAAGATTATCCAAAAACGACTGGCACATCAACAGAGAACAGCCAGAAGTCCAGGCTGGGTTTAGAAGGTGTCGTGGTACTAGGGATAGTGTAGGTAATGTTAGATGGATCTTGGCTGAAAGCAGGGAGTACTATCTGTGATTATGCAAAGGTGTTTGACTGTGTGGACCATAACAAACTGTGGCTGACTCTGAGAAGAATGGGAATGTCAGAACACTTGATCGTGCTACTACAGTGTTTGTTATCTACGTCTTATTTTCCCACTCTCCTCCCACTCCATATTGGACCTATTGTTTTAATTTATACATGTATGACTGAGATATTTCACTCAACACAATTTCTTTTTTTTAATTTTTTTATTATTATTTTTTGTGTTTGTACCGGCAAATCAAATCTGACTGGTACAGGAGGAGATTGTTCCTCCTTCTCCAGCAGAGCATCTGGTGGATTTGAACCGCTCATCTCTGGGGTTGCAGTGCAGCTTCTTGCCACTAGGCCACCAGATCTCACCTCAACACAATTTCTTACAGTCTCATCCATGCTTGTATAGTGTTTCACAAGTTCATTGTTTTCCAATGCTCTCTAATATTTCACTGTGTGAATCCACCATAGTTTCTCTCTTTGTTGATTTGTTGGTGGGCCTTTGAGTTGCTTCCATCTTTTTGCTATTGTCAACAATGCTGCAATAAACATGGGTGTACGTATATGTTTGTGTCACAGTTCTCATGTTTCTCCTTTTTAAAAAATTTTATTTTATGAATTTTAATGAACATTTGCAGATATTTTGGATTTCCATTCATTCATGGCTGCATTTTTCTCCCTGCCCAGCTCCCTCCCCCCTCCCCAGTTCACTCCTCTCTTTGAAAAGCAAAAGAAAATTTCCCTCTTTGGTATGCAATCCCTCTGCACTCCTCCCACAGCCATGAGTACACTCCACTATGCAACCTTAATTCTGAACTCTTGTGATTTGTGATAACCATAATACCCTATCATATATCGCTTTTAAATTATTCTCTCCCTCATCTGTTTCAATGCAGTATACATAATTTATCCAGTTTTTCTCAGTCTTACCCCAACCCTGATATCAGTCCCATTCTACAACAGTAGCACCATGCAGTATTTGTCCTTATGTGACTGAGATATTGCACTCAGCATAATGTCCTCCAGGGTCACCCATTTTTAATACTATTGCATGAGTTCCTTGTTTTTCAATGCAGCTAGTATTCCATTGTGTGAATATACCATAGCTTCTCTATCCATTTGTTTGTTGATGGTCACCTGGCTTGTTTCCAACTCTTTGCTATTGTAAACAAAGCTGAGATAAACATGGGGGTGCATAGCTCTCGAGTCTTTAAGATATAGTTCCAGTAGAGGTATTGTATTTTTGTTGAGAACTATGGAGTCAGAACCAACCTGAGCTGACTGTCTAGCAGGTTTTCAGAGGCAGTAAATCACATGAGAAGAGACTGACCATTTTTCTCCTGCAGGGCACTTGGTGGAGTTGAACCACCTACCTTATCACTAAGCCATCAGCTGGGTCAAATGTTATTTCTATTTTCAATTTTTTGAGTAATCACTTTATGGAAGGATGCCTTCCATAGTGGTTATAGCATTTTACATTCCCACCAGCAGTGTATGAGAGTTCCAATCTCTCTACATCCTCACCAACATTTTTTGCTTCTTGTTTTATTGAAATTTGCTATTTTTGCTAGAGTGAGGTGACTGACATCTCATAGTTTTGAATTGCAGCTCTGTAATAGCGAGTGATTTTGAGCATTTTTTCATGTGTTTGCTGACCATCTGACCTTCTTTATGAAGCATCTGTGTAATTTCTTTTGTCAGTTTTGTAATTGGGTCATTTGTCTTTTTCTTATAATTTACTGTTGTTAGTTGTAGTTGTTATGTGTCATCGAGTTGCCTGCGGCTCAAAGTGGCCTTATGTACAACAGCCCTAAACCCTGCTCTATCCTGTGCCAGTCTTATTGTCTCTGACACTACTACCCCTATTACCCCAGTCACTGAATCAATCCACCTTATTGAGGGTCTTCCTCTCTTGCACTGTCCCTCCATCCTCCCAAGCATGACGTCACTCTCCAAGGACTGGTCCCTCCTTGCAACATATCCAGGGTATGTCAGATGAAGCTTCAGAATCCTTGCCACCAAGGAGCATCCTGGTTTAACCCTCTCCAGGCTAAACATATTTGTTTTCCTAGCAGTCCATGGTATATTCAGTAGTCTTCTACAGCACCACAGCTCAAAGGCATCCATTCTCTTTCTATCATCCCTAGTCATTATCCTGCTCTCTGATGCATAGCAAGTAGCTGTGAAAGACCATGGCCTGTATCAGATGCACCTTAGTCTCCAGACTGACATCGTTGCTCTTCAGTACTTTGGAGGAGTCTCTGACAGCAGATTTTCCCAATGCAATTTGACTTTTAAGTTTCTGGCTGCTGGTGCCAAGAGTGTTGATTGTGGAGCCAAGTAAACTGAAGCTGTTAACAATCTCAATCTCTTCACCATCTACATGATGTTGCCAATTGACCTGGTGGAGAGAATCTTTGTTTTCTTGATGTTGAGCTTCAATCTGTATCGACCTTCTGCAACAAGCTCTTCTGCTCCTCCTCAGATTCAGCAATTTACTATGTTGTTGTTGTTATGTGCCGTCGAGTCGTTTGCGACTCATAGCGACCCTATGCACAACAGCCCTAAACCCTGCTCTATCCTGCGCCAACCGCACTGCCTCTGACACACACATCCCGATTACCCCAGTCACTGAATCGATCCATCTCATAGAGGGTCTTCCCCTCCACCCTCCCAAGCATGATGTCCCTCTCCAAGGACCTGTCCCTCCTGGCAACATGTCCAAAGTATTCTATAAATTTTAGTTAAGAGTCCTTTATCAGATATGTCATTGCCAAATATTTTTCCAAGTATATAGTCTTGCTTTTTACTCTATTAGAGAAGTTTTTTGATGCACACAAGGATTTGATTTTTCAAAGGTCCTGTTCCTCTATTTTATCCTATCCTCATTGTAGATTTTTAATTATGCTTGAAAAACTGTTAATGAATGACATAGATTAGGACTTCTAAGTTTGTTGCTGTTTTTTCCCCTGATGAACTTTATAGTTTGAGGTTTTACTCCTATGTCCCCTATTCACCTTGTACTGGTTTTTGTGTGTCATGTGAGGTATAGATCTTGCTTCAATTTTCTGCAAATGATTGTCCAGTTTGCCAGCACCATTTGTTAAAGAGGCTGACATTTCTCCATTTAACAGATTTTGTTTGCTTTTCAAAGGTCAATTGACCATAAGTAGATGGATTGATCTCTGGGTCCTCAATCCTATTCCATTGTCGGTATAGCAGTAGCACATTGTCTTCATAACTGTGTAGTAGTTGTTGTGTGCCATTGAGTCAGAACTGACTCATAGCAGACCCTCCAGCACGTTTTCATATGCAGTAAATGGCATAAGAGGAGATTGCTCATCTTTCTTCCGTGAACAAACAGGTTTTAAAATCAGGGAGTGTGATGCCTCCTACTTCATTTTTTCTTTTCTAGTATTGACTTTTTTTATTCAGCGTCTCTTTCCTTTCCATAAAAATTGGAAATAGCCTTTTCCATCCTGTTGAAGAGTGGTTGTGGTGTCTGTACTGGGATTGTATTGAATTTGTAGATTGCATTTGGTAGAATTGTCAATTCTCATGTTATTGAGTCTTCTTATCCACGTTGTTAGATGTCATCAAATTGAGTATGACTCATTGTGACTATATGAAGAACAGATCTGAACCCTGTCCTATCTTGTGTCATCCTCATTATTTCAGACATACTTCAGCCCACTCACTGCAGCAGTCTCTGTGTCAAGCCATTGCTTTGAGGGTCTTCTGCTCTTCCAGGCATGATGTCTCTCTCCAAGGAATAGGTTCTTCTAACAACATACTCAAAAGTATGTGAGATGAAACTTTGTCATGTTCACCAGCAAGGAGCCCTTTGTTATTCTTGTTTTTTTAAAAGAAATGTTTTAATTTTAATTGTGGTTTTAATGCAAGTTTACAGAAAAGTTAGCTTTTCATTCATTCGTTGTTGCACATTTTACCCCCTCTGCCCCCTTCTCCTTCCCCAGTTCACTTTTATTTTTCATTATTTGTTCATTGTTGCTCAATTACCTCCCTCCACCACCTCCCCCACCAGTCCTCTTTGCAATGTACCTCTTATTCTGGGCTGTGGTCATTTGTATAATGCCTAACCATATATTCCTTTTAAACAGTCTTTCCTTCACCTGTTCCAATGCAGCGTTCATTATTTATCCCCTCTTTTCTTAGTTTCCCCTCAGCCCCCATGCCAGTCCTGTTGTTTTTTTGTTTGTTTGTTTGTTTTTACACAGAGGTCTTGGATTTCCATTCATTCATTGCAGCAATTTTCTCCCTGCCCACCCCTCCCCCTACCCCGAGTACACTTCTCTATGCAACCTTAATTCTAGATTCCTGTGCTAACCATAATACTCAATCATATATCACTTCTAATCTGTTCTTTCCCTCATCTGTTTCAATACAATATACATAATTTATCCAGTCCTGTTTTATAACAGTGGTTTTATGCAGTACTTGTCCTTGTGTGACTGAGATATTTCACTCAGTATAATATCCTCCATGGTTACCCATTTTGTATAACATTTTATGAGTTCCTCATTTTTCAGTGCTGTGTACAATTTCTGTGTGTGAACATATCATAGCTTTTCTATCCATTCATTTTTTTGATGGGCACTTGGGTTGCTTCCATATCTTTGCTGTTGTGAATAATACAGCAATAAACATAGGTATGTATATATCTGTTTGGGTGGCAGCTCTGGTTTCTTTAAGATATATTCCCAGTAGTGCAATTGTTAGGTCAAGTGGTATTTCTATTTGCAACTTTTTGAGAAAGCGCCATACTGGCTTCCAGAGTGGATGCACCATTTTACACTCCCACTAACAGTGAATAAGGGTTCCAATATCTTCATAACCTCACCAGCATTTGGTTGTTTGCTACGCTGCTGAACTTTGTTGTTGTTCCTGGGGTGAGATGATACCTCATAGCTGTTTTTTCCAAGGAGAACTTAGGCTGTAATTTCTCCAAAACATATCTGTCAGTTCTTACGGCAGTCCATGGCATATACAGTACTCTTCTCTAACATCACAACTCAAAGTTATCAATTCTTCTTCTGTTATTTATTGTTCAGCTCACAGATGCAGAGCTACTGTTTGAAAAGATCATAGTCTCAATGAGGCACACTTCAGTCCTCAAACTGACATTGTTGTTCTTCAGTAATTTGGAGAGGTCCCTAATTGCAGTCTTTTGTAATGCAATCCATTTCCTGACTGTTGATATCAAGTATGTTGGTTGTGGATCCAAGTAATATGAATTGTTGACAATTTTAATATTTTCCTCCATCTTGAATGATGTTGTCTATTGGTCCAGTGGTGAAAATGTGGCCTCATCAGTGCAGAGTTACACTGCTAACCACCGGTGGCCAGTTCTAATCTCCCAGCTGCTCCATGAAAGAAAGGTGGGAAATCTGTTTCTAGCAATTTGCAACCTCAGAAAACCTACTGGGCAGTCATCTGTGAGCCTGTTCCAGTGGCAATGAGTTTGAGTCCTATCAATGATCATAGTCTATTCTTCCATTTATCCCAATCTCTTTTTGTTTCTTATAATAATGTTTTGTAATTTTCTTTAGGTTTTCTGTGTCTCTAGTCAGATTTGTATTTTATCCTGTATTCATACTTTATCTGAGTATTTAATCTTGCAGTTGTAATTGGTATTCTTTTTCTTATTCCCTTTTCTATGTTCGCTTTGCTATTGCTACTTTAATGAATTGCTTTACCATATCCAACAGTTTTCTTGTTGAATATTTGGGATTTTATAAGTATACTATCATACATATCACCTACATATAGAGATAGTTTTACCTCCTCTTCATCAACTTGGATGCCTTTTATTTCCTTCTCTTACCTTATGATAGTGGGCATCCTTGCCTGGTTTCTATTCTTAGGGAGAATGCCCTTGATATCTCCTCAGGGAGAATGATGTTGGTTGTTGGTTTAGACTGTATGCTATTAATCATACTTAAGATATTCTCCTTTATTCCTATTTGTCGGGTAGGGTTTTTTGGGTTTTTTTTTGTTTGTTTGGTTGTTTTTTTTTTCTTTTCAGGAAAGGGTATTGGATTTTATAGAAAGCTTTTGCTGCATCAGTTGAGATGGTCATGTGGTTCTTGTCCTTTGTTTTATTATGTAATGCTGTTGTTGTTGTTGTTAGGTGCCGTTGGGTCGATTATGATTCATAACAACCCTATGAACAAACTATCTGAACTCTGTTCTGTTCTGCACCATCCTCACACTTCCTTATACACAACAGCCCATTGCAGCAGTCACCATGTCAATAGACCTGGTCCAGGGTCTTCCTTTCTTTTGCCTCCCTCCACCCTTCCCAGAATCATGTGCTTCTCCAAGAATAGCACCTCCTAGCAACATGCTCCAAGTATGTGAGACAAAGTCTCATCATTCTTGCTTCCAAAGAGCACTAAGGCTGCACCATATCCAAGACGTATTTGTTTGTTGTCTTGGCCATCCATGGGATGTTCAGTGCTCTTCTCCAACACCACAGCTCAAACGTGACAATTCTTTTCCCATCGTCTTTATTCATTGTCCAGCTCTTGAATGCATAGCAAGTAATCTGAAAGACTGTTGTTGTTGTTGTTGTTGTTATGTGCCGTCGAGTCGCTTGTGACTCATAGCGACCCTATGTACAACAAGCCCTAAACTCTGCTCTGTCCTATGCCAATCGCACCGTCTCCGACACACCCATCCCAATTACCCCAACCACTGAATCAATCCACCTCATAGGGGGCCTTCCCCTTCTGCGCTGTCCCTCTACCCTACCAAGCATGATGTCCCTCTCCAAGGACCTGTCCCTCCTTGCAACATGTCCAAAGTGTGTCAGATAGAGCCTTATAATCCTTGCCTCCAAGCAGCAGCCCGGTTTGACCCTTTCCAGGATGAATCTGTTTGTTTTCCTAGCAGTCCATGGTATTCTCAATACTCTTCTCCAGCACCAAAGCTCAAAGGCATCAATTCTCCTTCTATCCTCCTTAGTCATTGTCCAACTCTCTGATGCATAACAAGTGATTGCAAAGACCATGGCCTGTATCAGGCGCACCTTAGTCTCCAAAGAGACACCATTGCTCTTCAGTACTTTGGAGAGGTCCCTAACAGCAGATTTTCCCATGGCAATACGTCTTCTAATATCCTGGCTCCTGGTGCCGAGAGTGTTGACTGTGGAGCCAAGCAAAGTGAAGCTGTGAACAATCTCAATCTCTTCACCATCCATCCCGATGCTGTCAATTGGCCTAGTGGTGAGAATCTTTGTCTTCTTGACATTGAGCCTCAATCCATAAAGACCATTGCCTGAATAAAATACACCTTCGTCCTCAAACGGACATCATTACTCGTCAATAATTTGGAGACGTCTCTAACTGCAGATTTCCCCAGTGCAATGTATCTACTTATTTCCTAACTGCTTGTACCAAGGGTGTTAATTGTGGAGCCAAGCAAGATGAAGCTGCTGACAGTTTCAAACTCCTCTCCATCCATCGTGATGCTGCCTATAAATCCAGTGGTAATTATCTTTGTTTTCTTGACATTGAGATGCAATCCATACTGAAGTCTTCATTCCTTGATATCCTGTAACAAGTGCTTCAAGTCCTCATTTTCAGCAAGCAAGGTTGTGTCATCTGCATATTATGTGATGGATTATGTTTATTATTGTCTTATGTTGAACCATCCTTTGCCTGCCTGTTATGAATTGCACTTGATCATGGTGTATTAGTCTTTTAACATGTTGTTGGGCTCTATTGACTAGTATTTTGTTTAGGATCTTTGTGTTTATATTTATGAGAGGTTTTGGTCTGTTGTTTTCCTTTTTTTTTTTTTTTGTGGTATCTTAACCTGGCTTTGGTATCGGGGTTATGTTTGCTTCACAGAATGAATCTGGGAGTATTTCTTCTGTTTCTGTATTCTGTAAAAGTTTATGTAGATTTAGTGACAACTTTTCTCTGAATGTTTGGTAAAAATCATTGGTAAAGCCAGATGGTCCAGGGCTTTCTTTGTAACCTGCTTACTATCTTCTTTTGCAATGTGTCTGGCCAACTCTTATGTTATTCCTCTTGATGGTGTCCCACATATTTCTTAGACTTTCTTAATTTTCCTTCTTGTTTGTTTCTGCTTTTTGCTCTAGCATATCAGTGGTGAGAGCTATCTTCTGTTTCACTGATTCTGTAGTATATCTCTATAATTCTGCTCATCTGCCCCTCCGACAAGTTGACAGCTTATTTTTGTCTCATTTTTCTGGATTGCTGGTTTTTTAAATTATTACTTCTAGTGCTTCACTGGTTTCATCTGCTTTGTCTTGTATCACTATCTTAAAGTCTTCTAGGATTTTGGTTGTAGTTAATTGTAATACTTTGTTTTGGTTTTGTTTGTTTTTCTCCCCAGTCCATGATAACACATGAATTCCATGTCAGGAAATTCCACCAGCCTTTTCTTCAGGAAATCCATTGACTCTACATTTTGATAACTTTTTTCAGGGGTAAAAACTTGCTTTGGTTTTTTGTGTGGTTTGAGGTAGTCTGGTTTTTTCTGTGTCGTTGTGGTTGATGATGTTCTTGTAGAAAGAAAAGGAAAAGGTGGATCTTTTTTCTCTTCTTAAACTTTTACTTGATCTGTTGCCTTCTTACTTGTGTGTGATGACTGATAGGGTATTGTGTTTATCTTTTCATTATTTGTAGAATGCTTAACCTCCTACCCCATTTTGGAAGGGGTCTTTGTGTCTCCTTTTCACTGTGTGACTGATTTTCTGACTCTCTGGCCCTGTGTATCAGGGACTTTCTGTAGAGCAGCATCTCTTTTCCATTCAGATGGAAATGTTCTCGAGTTGGCTATCTGTGGAACGCAATGAGATGTAATCATATATTCTGTTTGTTGGTAGGCTGGCAGTGGTAGGTTTAGTACCTTTTTGGGTTTGGAAATAGAAAAGAAGGCTTTGACTCTGTAGGGAGTTGTTCACCCACTCTGGGTGTGTCAAAGTGGAACTTCAAAGACTAGATAGTGCAGACAACCTCTTCCATTTGGATGATATTGTTTATTAGTTTAGAATCTTAGCTGGCTGGGCCCTCAGCAGGAATGCATGGGACTCAAGTTAGACAGGGTCCTTGGGAATGAGATGAGCCCCCCACCCCCATCCCAAGGCCTCTCCTCCTCTCTGCCTGAGTCACAGGGTGTGATTGTCTGGCTGGGCCTTAGGCAGGGAGGCAGGGTTTCCCAGAGCTCTATTCACTACAAGGTCAGAGCATGAGTCTCAAGCCAGGCTGGGACCTTGGGGATGAGGACCCCAAGGCCTTTCTTCTCTGCTTATATCACCAGGAGTGAGTACCTGGCTGGGCTGTTGGCGTGGAGACAGGACTTCCCGGAATTCTGCTCACCACAGAGCCTAGAATATGGATCTCTGATTGGGCTGGGTCTCTGTGTGGCTGTGGTAAGACCACCCTGCTGTGGACCTATCAAAGCAGAAGTTCAGGGTCTCAGGTGGAGCAGTGCTTCCAGTGTGTGTGTGTGTGTGTGTGTGTGTGTGTGTATGTGTCTCCACTATGAAGGGGTGGCAGTGCCCCTTGGGGGTGGGGGAGTGGCTGCTCTGGGTGGTGTGGAGGTCAGGGTAGTTGCTCTGCACGGTGTCATTGTACATAACTTACATCTCCAGAAAACGATCTTTTAAAAATTGCCTTCAGGAAGCAATGTGAATATCTATCTCCCTACTCAGCATGTGCTTTATTTTTTTGTAATTAAAAAAATTTTTTTTAAATTTTGTGTATGTGTGTCTGTGTACCGTCAGATCAGATCTGACTGGTACAGGAGGAGATTGTCCCTCCTTTCCTGGCAGAGCATCTGGTGGATTTGAACCATGCATCTCTGGGGTTGCAGTGCAGCTTCTTGCCACGAGGCCACCAGAGCTCCCCCTTCAGCATGTGCTTTAGATTTTGAGCGGCTTCTGTTTTGTAGGTTTGTTGTGTTTTTGTTTGTTTTCAAAATCTATATGCCTCATTCCTCACCTTCCCTGTCTTTGCAAGCTGCTCTGATTATGGACCTTGGTTCTTACTTTTTGGTTTTCCTCTTGGATTTTGAGAGACAGCGGTTTGATTTGGGAGCTCTGGTGGTATAGTCCATGCCATGGGGAGTTGTAGGGCTAGCCCAAAAGCTATGTATGTCTCTCTGGCAGTTCGAAACCAACAGCAGATCTGCAGGATGAGCAATCTCCTCCTATGCAATTTACAGCCTCAGAAACCTGCTGGAGGGGGTCAGCTGTGATTCAGCTCCACTCAGTGGCCATGAGAATGAGGCTCTGTAGTGACTATTTGTGGTTTAGTGTTACTATGATCCTCTCTCCTTTACTGAAACAGGGTTTTTGGGGTTTTTTTGCTCTGAAGGAATTGTCTCTCCTCTCACGTGTAGTATGTAAAACCCAGATTCCTGAAGCACAGCACATGACCTGGGCTAAACTAGTCAGTACATTTCATCAGGCTGGCCACAGACTATCAGGTCAATTAGTACCGACAAGACTCAATTTAGGGCATTCCAACTGCTCTGCCAGGAAAATGAACTCTGCTGCTGGACCAGGTATTCTTTTCTAAAAGCCTCAAAATGGGAATCAGTCGAGGAGAAATAAATTACACCTTGGTACAAGTTACACATGAAGTTTGCTTTCCCCGTGAACATTTCAGCATAGACCACAGCAGTCGCAGTTGAATGAGCTCATAGCTGACCCTCCAGTGGGTTTTTAGAGGCTGTAAATCACACAAGAAGAGACTTCCCATCCTTCTCCTACGGGGCCACTGGTGGATTCAAACTGATTGCTTTCGAGTTGGCAGTGCAACTGCCTATTTTGCTTAAACCAATTTGGATCTCTTCATTTCCCCCCCCTCATTACTTGCAATGAAAGAATGTTAGATAACGAGCTGTTTTACTGGCTCCCAAGCCATTTCAGAACATCATTCCTTTTTTTGCCCGTTACAGGGTTTTCAGGCCTATCATTTGTTTTGTTCCTGCTTGTCAAAGAGAGGTATAAAGCAATGCTTAAAGAGATAATCTCTCTATTGACCCACCTATTTCAGTCAAGTTGGTCCTGACTCATAGTGATACTACACTGAGTTTCCAAGTTATTATGGGAGGAGACTGTCCATCTTTCTCATGAGAAATCAGTCACCAGAGGATCTGAGTGGGTGATATATTTGAACCAAGAGTGAATTCCTTCTGTTAGAGACCCGTGACCTTTTAATTAGTGGCACAGTATGTGAACTCCACAGTATGTGGCATAGAAAGAAATGGGTGTCAAACCGTTGCTTCTCCTTACACCAAGACGTTAGAAAGGAATTGGTAATTGGTAGGACAATGTTACCCAGCTGAGGAGCTGTTCACTCAAATCCATTGAAACAGATGAGGGAGAGAACAGTTTGGAAGGAATATGTGAGAGCTTCATGGGGGAGAGGTTGGGGGGAATTGGATAATAATGAAAGGTTTGGTTTTTGTAACTTTTCAAAGAGAAAAACCAACTGGGGGAGGGGTGGACAAGGAGGAAAATGTGCAACAATTAATGAATGGAAATCTAAAGCCTATAAACTTCCATTAAAATTTCAATTAAAAAAAAGAGAAAGATACTTGCTTTTCAATTTTTTTTCATTTTAATTCATGTCACTGGAAAGTCTATGAACTTTGATAAATGATGATAGTATAGAAACGGCTCAGGCCTTTCCTTTATAGGGTCACTGTGAGTCGTGATGGACTCGACGGCAATCAACAACAACAATTGTGATTTTAATGAAAGTTTGCAGAAAAATTATATTTTCATTCACTCATTATTGCACATTGCCCCCTTCTCCCAGTTCACTTTTTAAAACCTATTTATTCATCATTGCACAATTACCTCCCCCTCCAGTGCTCTTTGCAATATATTTCTTATTCTGGGCTGTTGTACACATAATGCCTAACCCTATATTGCTTTTAAACTGTTCTTTCCTTCATCTGATCCAGTGCAATGTTCTTTTTCATTCTTTTTTAAAATTTTTAAAAATTTAATTTTGCTGTTTTTCTGTGTGTGTACCATCAAATCGGATCTGACAGGTATAGGAAGAGATTGCCCCTCCTTCTCCAGCAGATCATCTGATGGATTTGAACCGCACACCTTTGGGACTGCAGTGCAGCTTCTTTCCACTAGGTCACCAGAGCTCCCTTTTCCATTTTTTAAAAAATTATTATATAGTGGCTTGCTTACAAAATTCATATTCATTTTGTTTCACACCATCCTTCATTAACATTATGTTTCATACAATCATTCCTATTCATTATGTTTTATAAAATTAATCACCATTGAACTATGTCCTCCTGTCATAACTACTACAGCTAGGAAATCCCCATGTTGCAGCTCCACTAGATTACATAGATGTACTATGAATCTGAATCAATTCAATGGCACCTAACAACAACATCTCAAAAGCCAGAGAGATTTATTACTAATGCACAGAGTAAAACAGTGTGCAGACTTCAAGAACCTAGAGACCTAGAGAAAGAGTAAGGAAGGTTGGTTTCTGAGAATCAAAGTGGTAGTAAACAGTTGCATTGCCTGCCCAAAGGCATTCATTTTGAATCCACTAGCAGGATAAATATGGGCAATCTCCACCTATGTAATTTACAGCCTCTGAAAACCCACTGCAGGGTAAATCTATGGGTTGATTCCAACTTGATGGTACATAACAACAACATAACCACACATAAAGGATGACATTCTAGGTGAAACAACTAAAAGAGTGCCTATAAACATGTGAATTGAGATTTAGAAACATCTAAACTCCAATCAGGGAGATCTGGCAGCTTAGTGAATAGGGAGTTGTGTTGCCAATTCAAAGGTACCTAGGTTCGAATCCACAAGCTGCTCTGTGAGAGAAAGCCGAGCAATAGTCTCCTGTCTGGAACCTGCTGGAGGGTCATCTATAAGTTGGTTCTGACTTGATGGCAATTAGGAAAATAGAGGGAAAAATCCAACCAAGCCAGTCATGTCAGAGAAACTCAAATGGAACTTTATTGTAACTGAGTAACCTGAGAACTAATTATATGCTCCAGTACACCTAGTCTTATGCTTGACCCATGGCAGTGCCATTAAATATTTGTGAAGTGAAGGGAAATTTAAGGAGGCTGAAACAAGCATTTTTCACATGAATTCCAGGGGCCAGCTATTTTACAAAAGTATAGCTATACTTATAGACATGGATGTAGATATGATAGAGACCTAGAGACCTAGATCTGTGTGTTTGGTTAGCGAACAGGTATCATTAGATCGCAGACCCACTCTAGCTCCAAAGACCAGACCTTGGATCCTACTGCATTGATCAAGGTACATTTCACCTTCTGTGATCTTTTGACAACCCACCAGTTGCCTTTGATGTAGTGATAACCTCTCTGTTTTTTTGTGAACTAAGACAGCTTTAGCACTATAACTATTGTACATTTTTGCAAAACCCTGAACAGGGTTTTGAAACTATAGCATCAGGGAAGATGTTTAAAAAGTAGAAACCATTCTAGATAATCAGTATATGTCAGTCTTGTTGTTTAATTCCCTTTTCTACAATTGAAAATGCTAGACAAGAGATTGGTTGTGAATATATTGCCTGTACAACAAATTATCTTCAGTCCTTACTGTTAAACAAGAAAGGCTCTGTAGCATCCCAACCCCCACCTCCACTGCCCACACTATATTCAAATAGGCATTGTTGCATCTTGTGCTCTGGCTAAAACAATGTAACAGATGAAAAGCAAAAAACAGGTTTCCAACTCTCTACCACCACTTAGGTCACTGACAATCCTTGCTTTGCTCTGCTCTGTGGTTTATACCTTCTTATTAAAAGGAAACACAGGGACCTCATTGATATCTCCTGTCAGTCATAGCTAGAAAAGGGAGAGTTTGATCCTTCTTTAATTTATTCCTTTTTTTGTCAAAAGGTTAACAAAATATGTTTACTCAGGAAGAAAGGATATTATGTAAATAATTAGCCCACTCTAAGATTATGTTGCACATAATATAGTAGAGTGGAGAGCTTGAGAAAACAACTCTCATTCCTCCGGAGCAGGGCAGAGCTGCTCACAGATGTGGTGTCTGCGATTCTCCTGATCCAGAGTGCGTGAAGAATGGACTAAGAGGGTTCCTGGAATGGCCTCCTAACCCAGATCTGGATTGTCCACTGGCCAAGAAGCAGAAATCAGTAAGTGAGACTTAAATGTTAGTGCCATATTGAACTAAATGAAAACTCTTTCTTGTTGGCTAATGATAATGGTAATGTATTACAGAATTAAGTGGTGTCTCTGCGTCATTGGCATGTACACCAATTTTTCCACGACAAGCCACTGAGGAGAGAGTTTAAGAAGAAACTTTGACAGTGCATCTCTAGGACATCTATCTAGGTAAGTGTCTGTTCACATTGGCACGCAGAGGTACTGGATCTATCTCAGTGATTTCACAGGCTCTTTCTCTGTTTTTTACAGACTCCAGCAGAGATTTCTCACCTGTGACTGTGCTACTGAGGCTGAACTCGAAGCATCAAAAGGTAACAATATGAAAATATTTTATTTGATCTTTTAAGTTATGTCCCAACACCCCTTAAGAGTACCTGGGTGGGAGGAACGGTGGGACATTCAACTGCTAATAGAAAGATAGATAGTTTGAACATACTTAGAAATGTCTCAGAAGAAAGGCCTGGTGGTCTGCTTCTGAAGGGTTCAGAAGACACTTTCAGAGAATCCTGAAATCCTTATGGAGTGCAGTTCTGCTTTGCAACACAGGGGATCTCCATGAGCTGACACTCACTCAATGGCAACTAGTTTGGTGTGGGTTTCTCATGTCCCTTAAGGGCAAATGGGAATATTTCTCCAAATACCTCAATGGCACTGTTTTCAGTGTGTCTCTTTGGAATGTAGAGCATTCAAAGAAGACAGTAATGTTATCACAGTGAGAGCTCATGTGCATTGAACAATCATGCAGTATCCTGAGGGCATGCAGGGCCCTCCTCAGTAGATCTGCCATGCAGGGAGCATGGGCCCTCCTGTGCGTTAAAGAGCCGATAAGAACAGGTGTCTGGCCCCCTCACTCTGTTAATGAGCTCCTCCACCTGCTCCATTCCTTTTCCTCACTTGTTTCAGGGATCCTGTACTTGGTGGTCCAATCTCAGTCTCAATCCTTAGATAGACTTAAAAAAATATTAATGTTCCAGTCAGAACCAACTCATAGCTGACCCTCTATAGCAGATTTTCCAAGACAGTAAATTGCACCAGAGGAGACAGGCTATTTTGTACTCCCCACCCCCACCCCCACCCCTGGAGTGACTGGTGGATTCAAACCTCCTGCCTTTGGGGCAGCAACACAACTCCTTACCACAAAATCCATTTTGCACCATGGATTTATTTCTGCTCCTTCTCTGTCCCAGGTAAACACACGATCTTGAGACAAAAGCAATGAGAAGATTGGAAATGGAGGGATTCAAGAGAAAAGACATTAAGGCTCACAGGAAAACACCGCTGGTCCAGGCAAGGGACTCGGATGCCACTGAAGTCTCAGCAGCACCAGCTGTGGCAGCTCCTCCAGTTCTGACTCCGCCAGCTGCAAGTAGTGGGGTGGATGTGGGGCTCACAAGCAGGGGTCCAGAAGGGACTGTTGAGGAAGGGGAAATGTCACGTCTTGCTTTGGATTCCAGTGCACAGGGGAAAGCACTGTGCCCAGATGTGGCTCAGGTTGGTGATGCCTCTGAGGGGGATTCCCTTGCTGCTAGTGGTGGGGTGAATAGAGGGAAGAAAAATAGCCGGAAAGGGAGGAATAAAAAGGAGAGAAATGTATACCTCCCATGGCCTCTGACTATACACACTCGGGCCTCTTCTGCGGCCGCATTTCTGGGCCACTCTCCTCTTGTGAGGCAGTTGACAGACCCTCCCAGTAGAGGGCTTGAAAAGAAGGATCAGGGTGCCTCAGTTCTGGGCCACTCTCCTGTTGTGAGGCAGTTG
>NW_006399833.1:7285924-7289306 GCF_000299155.1 Elephantulus edwardii
GTAGAGGGCTTGAAAAGAAGGATCAGGGTGCCTCATTTCTGGGCCACGCTCCTCTTGTGAGGCAGTTGACAGGCCCTCCCCGTAGAGGGCTTGAAAAGAAGGATCAGGGTGCCTCATTTCTGGGCCACTCTCCTCTTGTGAGGCGGTTGACAGACCCTCCCAGTAGAGGGCTTGAAAAGAAGGATCAGGGTCAGAACAGTGAGAAAAAGATCTCCATTCTTAAGCGGCCCTCAAAGGCATTACCACCTGTCCAGTCCTCCGGAGCTCAGGCTTCTCTGGGGAAGGTCTCTGTGGAATGCCCTGGTTACCTAAAAGTGGCACAGCAAAGCAGCTATGAAGGGGGAACCAACAATGATGGCAAGGTTCAGTGCCCCTCAAAGGCGATGGCAGTCCAGGCCTCGGCTTCCTTAACAGAAGCTCAGAGGGTAGTGGCCGCTAGCTTAGGGCCTCGTCCAGTCCCTATTGGCGGGGACCCTGTGAAGGCTCCAAGGCCCAGTCTGAAGGGCGAGGTGAAACGAACGCCAGGCCTTCTTCCTGCAGCAATTCTGAGAGAGACACCTGTTGAGGAGTCTTCCTCTGCAAATATATGGAGGCAAATTAAACCTAAGAGTAAGAAAGATAAGAGTGTGGCGGTGCACCATTGGCCTACATCAGGCCAAGTTTGGGCCTCCAGGACAAAAACATATTCCGTTCAGGCTCCTGTTGAGGAGGAGACTTCTGCTGCAGGCGCAGAGGGGCATGTAGGGCAGAGAAGCAGACGTGAGCTGAGCACTAAGGAAGAAGTAAAGTCTGTCATTCCTAGGTATAAGTGGGCCCAGGCGGGTCCCTCCCACTCAGTAGCTCCTGAGGAGACTTCATCTGAAGGAGCCTTTTATGTGAGAGATACCCACCACAAGTTTAGCAAATCCTGGATAAGGAGGCCAATAGGGAGAGGTGGGAAACTGCCCCAGAGCTGTGTGAAGCCAAGCCTGGAATCCTTTCAGGGTTCTGGGAACCCTGGAGGACTTCCAGGAGATGAGCACATGTGGCACTGCAGACAGAGGGCTGTCTCTGGGAAGGGTGACTTTGAGGTGCTCCACACACAGGAGAGGATGAAGGCTTTGTACTTGACCAAAGCTCACACCCACATGGGTACTTCAGTAATGAAAAATCAGAAATCAGAGAGTTTGGGAAGCGAGACCTCTCAGACGACCCAGCCAAGGAAATGAGGAGCTTTGTAAGCTGGAACTGGAAGTGTGGCTATCAATATTTGAGTGGGAAAGAGTGTTTAAAACACTCCTCTGAGGAAAGGGAAGATTACTACATATATGGGGAATGTCCCCTTTGTTATGTGGTGGTGTTACTTTTGCTCTCTTGATCAACTCTTAAGCTGGTTTATTTTGTTTGTTTAAAAAAAGAAAAAGAAAAGCCAAAACCATTCCCAGGCCTTTGTTCCAAAACTTGTGTAGATAGATTTACTCTGAAGATAGATGTAATAGTTAGAAGGTGGTCTCTTTTAACTGTTTGCACCAGTTGTGTAACTGGCACGTTCAGGGTAACACTTCAGAGAAGCAAAAATGTCTAGCCTCGTTCCCTTGTGCTTCCTAACAGCTTTGGTACAGGTTTCTTATTTTTGGTTAATAAACAGTGTTATGAGTCTAGATCATTTTTGTTAAAATGTCAGCCTCTATATTAGATCTAAAGAATATCTCCATTGGCCTGGGAAATATTATTGTATATTTCTTAATAGATGGTAAGATGCCTTAATGGCCACATTTAGTTTGGGGAATGTTTCATTTACTTAGAGTCTGGTTTCTCGAGTTACAAGGCCTGAATTCAAAGCCTTGATTTTCCACTCTACCTGTATTACCTTGAGTAAATTAGTCATCTCTTCTGTATCTTAATTTCTCCTACCATAGATGAGAATAATAACAGCATCTACTTCATAGAATTAGTGTGAGGGTTAACTGAAATAAAACGTATGGAGCACTTAGAAGAAAATCTGGTATAGATAAACTCTCTAGGTGTCGTTGAATATTACTTTATTATTTCAGTGCTAAATCTTATGGTAGAATCTTATCCTGTGGGTTTGTGTGTTCTGAAAATTATATCGTTTAAGCTGTATTCATAAAATAGAACATGATGCCTTTGTTTAAAATGATGACAGTAAAGTTTCCAAAAGGGACATTAAAATAGTTGTGATAAAACTTTAGGGGGAGAAGGCAGGATATAAAATGGCAGTTATCTCTTTAAGAGAATATAACTTGCAACCTAAAAACCTAAAAGCCTCGAAGTCTGTGTAGCAATAAAGGTTAGGAGAGACAGATGATTTATGTTAACATTGGCTACTTCTGGGAGGTGGGGTCATAGGGTGATGTTTTTTGTTTCTTAACTCTTTTCTGTAACTTCCAAATTTTTACCTTTTTGTACCTTTAGAATAAAAAACAGTTAATGAAGATAAACATAAAAGACAACTTCTCCAAAGGGATTTTAGGGGACATAAGTAATTCAGCCTTGAAGGAATTGAGAGGAGGAGATCTTTCCTAGTGCAAGACTCTGCAGCCTCTAGTTGTTACTAAAAAGATACAGCACCTTTGCTGGAAACTGGTCAGAACACCAATGGTTACATTGCGAAGGAGGGCAAGAGATTTAGTTACTTTTCTATTGTTGTAACCAACCATTGCCTGATTTTACTAGAACTGTGCTGTTTTTTGCTGTATCTGTTACTGTTATTTGCTATGTTTGCTGAACTCTTATCTGGGAAGCTTGCCTGAACAAGTAGGTTGGATAAAATTTAAAGTTGACAAATAAAGTTCTGATTCCACATTTTGTGTAGCCTGATTTTATTTATTTATTTATTTATTTTAGGGCCTTCCGGGAAAACCCGGAAGACCTGCTAGACAAATTCAAAAAGAGCTGTAACACTTGTAGCCTGATTTTATTTTATTTTTTTTTCTTTAAAAAATTTTATTGGGCAAAACATGTTGGGGATACAAGGAGGTGAGGGTGGGGAGCAGAAGGGTGAGGATGGGCAGGGATGAAAATTGCAGGGATGCAGTTGCAAGGTTGTACAATTTGGTTGGTGGGGGAAGCAAGTGAAGGAAATAAAAAGGATCCAGTGGGGACCAGATGATACAGGGCAATGGTAAGCATAGTCCAATGGTGATTAAACAAACTGTCTTATTTACTTGTGGGTTTCTCATTTGGGAATTGGGTGCAAACTCTCTGGTTTCTTCATGCTGAACAGGGGCATTGATGTGAAGGGGAAAAGAGAGCACTTTATCACCTCACTGGTGGTCTTGGGTTAAAGCTGCATGCCTTCTTGTTCTGTTAGAAGATATTTTCCTGACATTTACTCCTCTCTGGACTGCAAAGTGTTTTCCCAGGTGGGTCCCGTGGGGAT
>NW_006399833.1:7291166-7295448 GCF_000299155.1 Elephantulus edwardii
CACACACACACACACACACACACACACACACACACACACACTCAAACCTCAGTAATGCTTCAAACTGGTATGCTTCAAAGTTACAATAACAGGGAACTAGTGGATTGGGGCTTTCATGGATGCTTGATCTCTCCCTAATGAGTTCTTTCCTTTACTGTCTACCATGTTAGCAGGGAAGCTTTCCCTGGGTGCACCATTCCCTGGTGAAACCCAGAACAAGAGAACTAAGCAGAGCAAGATGGAGTCCAGAATTGAAAAAAAAAAAATAGGAGTAACTCATTGCCAAGAGGTCTGAGATTTGTCTTCATTGTTCAACTCATTTTACCAGGCTAAGAAAATTGAAATAGATTGGAGGCAGAAAACTGTAACCAGGAATAAAGACCATAATTTGCCTTTGTTCCATTGGTAACTAAGAATAAAAAGCTATTTCCTGTGTCACATTGGTTTTGGGGTGCCTTCAAGTATAAAAACAGGCAACTCCCAGGAATCTCAGTCCTGCGTTTTGGCATGAACGCACACAAATGAGAGGTATAATTAGCTCCTGAGCTCTGTATCCCAGCACCGCCTCCTAGACTCCTTTAAAAGAGGAGGGTCCAGGAGAGGAGTGACTGAAAGTCCCATGGTGAACTGCTCTCCACTTACAGAGCCAACATGGGGCACACTTTGTAAGCTGGGATTTCTGATGACAACTCCCTATTTTAAGGAGTTCTTGACATGTTGCAAGGAGAGACCAGTCCTTGGAGAAGGATGTCATGCTTGAGAGGGTGGAGGGACAGTGCAGGAGGGGAAGGCCCTCTAGGAGGTGGATTGATTCAGTGACTGGGGTAATAGGAGTAGGTGTGTCAAGAGATTGATTGACACAGGACAGAGCAGGGTTTAGGGCTGTTGTACATTAGGGTCACTAAAAGTCACAGGCGACTCGATGGCACATAACAACAACAACAACAACAACAACAACAACAACAACAACAACAACATTATTCTATCAGGAGTTGCACTGCTAACTGAAAGGCCGCTGTGCCTTTCTGGCAGTTTGAATCCTCCATTTGTTTCCTGGGAGGAAGATGAGCACCTCCTCCCATGTGATTTACAGCCTGGGAAAACCAATGGAGAGTCGGTTTCAACTTGATGGCAATGAGTGAGTGAGTGAGTGAGTCTCAACCCTTCTGCCTGCTCTTCCTTCTAGCTCTCTCTACCACTGCTCGCCAGCAGGAAACACTTGCTTCAACCAAGCTGCTTGCTTTTTGTGTCCTCCAAATATGTTGTGAACATGCCACCTCCAGGGCTTTGCCCAAATTCGCCCCTGGCCTGTCTTTCTCTCCAGCAAGAACAGCCAATTCTTTTCCCTGCTTACAAAGCCCCACTGGACATGCACTTCAGTACAGGGGTGCATATTGATTGCTTCATCCGGGTCTTTTCACTTGAACCATACTTGTTTATTGTGTGTTGCTCGAAGGGCTCAGAGAAGTTGGGTAACAGAAAGTATTCCACAGAATATATATTGTTCTAAACTCAAGTAAAATACTGCGGAAGCCACTGTAATTTCTTTACAGTTAGTTAAAGAAATTGCTAAACACTGTTCATTCTCTGTAGTAAAATAAATGGGCCTCCTGGGAAGTGGTAGGGAGCCCTGTGAAGCACAATGTCTCTTTCTAGGGACCTGCCTTAAGCAAGAAACCTGGAAGTACCAGGAGTGTATATAGCCTATAGCTTTCAAAAGGTTCACGGCAGTACTTAACATCACAACAGGCTGTCCTTCCTTTATATGAGCATGACCATCTATGACCCATTTACAGTAGCATATGGGATTGATGTTGTTCTGGCACAGGAGGGATGAAGTTGCACTCAATATTTTCATCTCTTACTCAGGCTCCTTATGACCAAGGGGCAGCCATTTTCCCACCAGGGTCAGGCCTTGAGAGGGAAGAAAACTAGTTGCAAAACAACTATGAGATATCCTCTCATCCCAGTAAGAATAGCAAAATTCAACAGAACAGCAAGCAACAAATGCTGGAGAGGTTGTTGAGAAACTGGAACCCTTATTCACTGTTGGTGGGAGTGTAAAATGGTGCAACCGCTATGGAATGCTGTATGGCGCTCTCTCAAAAAGTTGCAAATAGAAATACCATTTGACCCAGCAATTCCAGTACTGGGAATATACCCTTAAGAAACCAGAACTGCCACCCAAGAAGACACCCATGTTTATTGTGTTGTTGTTCACAATAGCAAAAGAGTTGGAAACAACCTAAGTGCCCATCAACAATCGAATAGATAGAGAAATGGTAGTACAGTCACACAATGGAATACTATGCTGCATTGAAAAATAAGGAACTTGTGCAATATTATTCAAAATGGGTGACCCTGGAGGAAAATATTACATAGTGCCACTGTTGTAAAACAGGACTGACATTGAGATTGAGGGAAGACTGAGAAATAAGGGATAAATTATGTATATTACATTGAAACAGATGAGGGAGAGAACTGTTTAAAAGGGATATATTATTAGATATTATTGTCATGACAAGAGTCATGACAGTGGAGTGGACTTGCACAGTGGAGTGGACTTAGGAGGAGGGGAGTTGTATATAACAATGAAAGAATTTTTCTTTTACTTTTCAAAGAGAAGAATGAACTGGGGCGGAGGGGTGGGCAGGGAGAAAAGTGTAACAATGAATGAATGGAAATCCAAAGTCTCTGTAAATGTACATTAAAATTAATAATAATAATAAAAAAGAAAAACAAAAACTCATTAAATATACAAATGTGTGACCCTGAAGGACATTGTTGTTGTTGTTATGTGCCGTCGAGTCGTTTGCAACTCATAGTGACCCTATGTACAATAGCCCTAAACCCTGCTCTATCCTGTGCCAATCGCACTGCCTCTGACACACCCATCCCGATTATCCCAGTCACTGAATCAATGCATCTCATAGAGGGTCTTCCCCTCTTGTGCCATCCCTCTACCCTCCCAAGCATGATGTCCCTCTCCAAGGACCTGTCCCTCCTTGCAAGATGCCCAAAGTATGTCAGACGAAGCCCCAGAATCCTTGCCTCCAAGGAGTAGCTTGGTTTAACCCTCTCCAGGATGAATCTGTTTGTTTTCTTGGCAGTCCATGGTACATTCAATACTCTTCTCCAGCACCACAGCTCAAAGACATCAATTCTCCTTCTATCCTCCCTAGTCATTGTCCAACTCTCTGATGCATAACAAGTGATTGCAAAGCCCATGGCCTGTATCAGGCGCACCTTAGTCTCCAAAGAGACACCGTTGCTTTTGAGTACTTTAGAGACGTCCCTAACAGCAGACTTTCCCATCGCAATACGTTTTTTTGATTTCCTGACTGCTGGTGCCAAGAGTGTTGACCGTGGAGCCGAGCAAACTGAAGCTGTGAACAATCTCAATCTCTTTGCCATCCATCCTGATGCTATCGATTGGTCCAGTGGTGAGAATCTTTGTCTTTTTGACATTGAGCCTCAGTCCATAAGTGAAATATCTCAGTCACAAAAAGACAAATACTGCATAATGCCACTGTTATAGAACAGGAATATAACGGGGTTGGGGGGAAACTAAGAAAAGAGGGGATAAATAAGGTACATGGCATTAAAAGATACAAGGGAGAGAACTGTATAAAATGAATATATGACTAGGTATTATTGGCATGACAAGGGCCCAGAATAAGAGTTGCATAGTAAAGTGGTCGGGGGCGGGGAACTGTATAACAATGAAAGAATATTTTTTCCAAAGAAAAAAGCTAACTGAGGGGGAGAGAGGCAGGGAGGAAAATGTGCAACAGTGAATGAATGGAAATCTAAGTTCTTTATAAACTTTCATTAAAATATATTTTTAAAAAATAGTACTAGTTGATAGACAATGTCCATTCCTCTTAACATTTTTGTCTCCAAAGAGCACTCTGGCTACACCCTTTCCAAGACATATTTGTTAGTTCTTTTGGCAGTCTATGGGATGTTCAACACTCTTCTCCAACACCATAACTCACAGGCATCAATTCTTCTGTCACCTTTATTCATTGTCCAGCTCTCAGACACAGAGTCAGTGATTGGAAAAGACTGTGACCTGAATCAAAATAATCTTCTTCCTCAAACTGACATCATTACTCCTCAATAATTTGGAGAGGTCGCTAACTGCATACTTAACCAATGCAATATGTCTCCTGATTTCCTGACTACTGTTACCAAGGCTCTTAATTGTGGATCTAAGTAAGATGAAGTTGTTGATAGTTTCTTTTTTTTCCTCTATAATTATATTTTATTAATTTTCATA
>NW_006399833.1:7296263-7305862 GCF_000299155.1 Elephantulus edwardii
GAATAATATTGCATGAGTTCCTTGTTTTTTAATGCAGCATAGTATTCCATTGTGCGTATATACCACAGCTTCTCTAGCCATTCGTTTGTTGATGGTTGTTGATAGTTTCAATCTCTTCTCCATCTATCATGATGTTGCCTATTGGTCCAGTGGTAAGAATCTTTATTTTCTTGACATTGAGATGCAATCCATATTGAAGGCTGTATTCCTTCATCTTCCGCAACAAGTGATTCAAGTTCTCGCTTCACTTTCAACAAACAAGCTTGTGTCATATGCATAATGCAGGTTATTGAAGAGTCTCCCTCCAAGCTGGATGCCACATTCCTCTTCATTGAGTCCAGCTTCTCTAATAATATGCTTAGCATACCAATTGAATAGTGAGTTCCCATACACTGTGTTTTATAAAATTAATCGCCATTGGATTATGCCCACCCTTATTCTATGTTTTCAGGTGCCTGCTGCATCTTTCTCATTTCCTTTACCCCTTCCTCCATCCACTAAATTGTGTGACCCTGTGATTTCCCACTTACACATTTTACTTCAATTCTTCTAGTTTTTCCTTTTCCCCCCTCTTGTCATGTACCTTCGAGGCAGATCCAACTGGCACAGGAGGAGATTGCCCCTCCTTCTCCCACGGACCATGTGGTGGATTTGAACCGCATGTCTTCAGGATTGTGGCACAGCTTCTTGTCACTAGGCCACCAAAGCTCCCTTAATTTTTCTATTTTTGAAATTTTATTTTATTTCTATTTTACTACTATCCTTTATTTTTACAATAATTTTCTATTGGTTTGCATGCAATCTTTAATAGACATTGTTTTTGTACATGTACTTTGTGTTTTGTATAATCATTCATGTACATTTCCCATTCATGTTCATTGTGTTTCATACAATTATTCATATACATTATTATTTTATAAAATTGGTTACCATTGATGTATGCCTATTATCACCCTATCCGCATTGAACTTTTCCCATTCTCTCACCCCTCCTCCACCTAACAACCTCTGCTATCACAATGATTTCCCCCTTTGTCCTTTTTCTATCTCCTTTTCCCCTTTCCCTTTCGAACATGTATACATATTATACTCAGTTATCTTCCTATTTTCACAATAGTGGTTTTATGCAGTATTCCTCTTTATGTGACTGAGTTATTTCACTCAACGTAATCCTCGCTAGACTCTCCCATGTTATGTAGTATTTTATTAAATACTTGTTCCTTACTGCTGTGTAGTATTCCATTGTGTGAATGTACCAAACTTTCTCAATGCAACTGTTTGTTGCTGGATATTTTGGCTGTTTCCGTTTTCTTGCTATTGTGAATAATGCGGCTATGAACATCGTTGTACATATCTCCATTCATGGCTCTGTTCCGATTTCCTTGAGACATAGTTCTATTCATGAGACATTTTTTTAGCAGTGGAATAGCTGAGTCATATAGGATTTCTGTGTTCTGCTTCTTGAAGAAATGCCAAATTGCCTTTTATAATGACTATACCATTTTATAATCCCACCAGTAGTGCTCTGGTCAGGAAGCTCTTGTGGCCTAGTGGTAAGAAGTCGCACAGCAATCCCAAAGGCACATAGTTCAAATCAGCCAGCTGCTCCTCGGGAGAAGGATGAGGAATCTCCTCCTGAGTGATTAAACTGCATCTGAAAACCTGTTGAAGGGTCAGCTGTGAGTCAACAACAACAATAACAACAACAAAGCAGTTTGTAAGAGTTCCAATCTATGCATCTTCTCCAACATTTATTATTTGCTGTGTTGTTAAACTTCACTACTGCTGCTGTGGTGAGATGGTTTTTCATTGTTTTGATTTGCAACTCTCTGATTGATACCGATTTTGAACATTTGCTCATTTGTTCTTGGCCATCCACTGTCCTCCTTTGGGAAGAGACTTTTCACAAATCTTTTAAAAAAGTCTTTCCACAAAGAAAAATCAAACCCAAACGTGTTTAGGTTAGTAACCACCTATGGATGCATACATATGTGTCTCAGATGAAATGCCTGGTGATCTTCTGAAAGCTCATAACCTTGTAAACCCTGTGGTGCAGCTACACGCACCTTAGTCTTTAAACTGATATCATTGCTCTTTAGCAATTTGGAGAGATTCTTGACAATAAATGTTCCCAATGAAAACTAAAGGAAAAAACAAATCCATTTTTCCCACTAAAAAAAAATTATATTTTAATGAAAGTTTACAGAAAGATTGTTGGAACAGGAGTGGCATCCACTTCCTAAACAACATGCCTCTGGAAACTCTATGAACGTTGATAAATGTTGATGGTTCTAGAAAAGCTTCAGGCCTTTTGTTCATAGGGCCACTATGAGTCGTGCTAGTCTCTACTGCAATCAACAACAACAACAAAACAGGAAAGTTGGGTTTTCATTCATTCTTCAAGCAAGGGTGTGTCATCTGCATAAGCAAGTTATTGATGACTCTTCCTCCAATCCTGATGCCACATTCTTCTTCATAGACTCCAGCTTCTTGAATGATTTGCTCAGCATACAGATTGAAGAAGAATGGAAAAAGAATATAACTTTAACACACATCTTTCCTGATTTTAATTCATATAGTATTTTCTTGTTCTGCTTGAACAACAACTTCTTGGTCTAGGTGTAGGTTTAGGGTGAGCACAGCTAAGTGTTCTGGGATTCCCATTATTTTCAATGTTACACATAATTTGCTATTATTTACATAGTCAAGTGTCTTTGTATGGTCAGTAAAACACAAGAAAATATCTTTTTTTATATTCTCAGCCATGATCCAATGATCATTGTTGGGGTTCAAACTCAAGAAGGAAAGTCCTTCAGTATAAATGTTTTCTGAGAGTAAAAAAATCTGACCTGGGGTGAAGCTGAAAAACATGGATTTATTGTTTAAGGGGGAATCTACAGACTAGGGGGAACAGGGCTGTGTCCAGAGGTGACAATCTGCATAAGAATGAATTCTACACCCCATCCAGAAAAGGAGAAGATTATACAGAGAGTACATGACCAATAGAACAGATTGTGATAATAAACCACAAATAAAAAACAAAAGATGTCATGAGAACAAGAAAGGAGTAGAGTCACAAGATGCTAGGAAGTTGGTCCAAACAGCTCATTTTAAGGTCATAAAGAGGACCCAAAAAAGTGCATTTAGACCAGTTAGTGGAAAAGAGAAGTAAAAATACCCTTCACCTTGTTCCAGAAATAAAATAAAGACCTTACCTCAGTTTAGCCAAAGAAAGCCATATTTGTTTTTCTCATACAGACATCACCAATTATTATAACCCTTGTCCCATGTCCTCTTCTGAATCTGGTTTAAATTTCTGCAAGTATCCTGTCAAAGTGTAGCTTCAACCATTTTTTACACGTCTTCAATAAGATTTTACTTGCATGTGATCTTCCCCCCTTTTTCATTTTCATTATTGCATGTTTTCTCTCACTCTTTCCTTCCCCTCCCCTAGCCTACCGCGCAATGTACTCCTTATTCCAAATTGTTATCATACATATAATGCATAAGCATATATTCCTTTTGGCAGTTCTTTTTTTTCCCTTTTGGCAGTTCTTACACGCATCTGTTTTAATGCAGTGTTCATTATCTATCCACTTTTTCCCATTCCTACTCCTACCCTCCCATGTTTGTCTCATTTTATAACAGCTGTATTATGCATTGTTTGTCTTTTTGTGACTGAGGCATTTCACTTAGCATAATGGGAGGGGTCTTCAAAGCTCCCCTATGTTGTGTAATGTTTTACTATTTCATTGTTTTTTGATTATGTGTAGTATTCCTTTGTGTGAATGTACCATAGTTACTCTGTCCATTCATCTGTTGATGGGCACTTTGGGTTGCCTCCATCTCTTTGCTATTGTGAATGTAATAGCAGTAAACATAGGTGTGTATACATCTGTTTGAGTCATGGTTCTGATTTCTTTAGGGTATAGTCCCGGTAGTGTAATTGCTGGGTCAAATGGTATTTCTGTTCTAACTTTTTGAGAATGTGCCGGACTGCCTTCCGTAGTGACTGTACCATTTTACCACCAGCAGCGAATACAAGTTCCAATCTCTCCACAATCTCCCCGGCATTTGTTGTTTGCTGCCCTGTTGAACTTTGCTATTGTTGCTGGGGTCCTACATGTGATCTTAATTAAACTGTTTGGTGATTTCTGCATTCTTTTGCATTCCCCTTCCCCCCACCCTCAATAGGCAAAATACAGATCTCTTCCAGTTGTTTAACCAGCTATCTTCCAATATTTTTGCATAAATGACTAAACATGTTCAGGACAGCATCTGTTTGCTAAAATATCTCAAGTGGTATTCTATCAATTCCTGAAGCCTAATATTTTACCAATGCCTTCATTGCAGCTTGTATTTTTTCCTTCATAGTATAGTGACTCTGTGTGTTCCTTCTATTTTCTTGTATGTGTGTGTGGGAGGAGCTGGTTAGAAGCATGACTCTCTCACCACTAGGCCCCCGGAGATCTCAATTATGTCTTAACTGACCTTTCAGCAGGTTTTCAGAGACCATAAACTGCACAGGAGGGAGCTGTGCCTCATTCTACTGCAGAGCAGCTGATGGACTCAAATTGCCTGCCTTTGGATTTTCCATTTTTCTGTCTTCTTTTGATGCTTCATGCACCATTCTATATTTTGCCCATATATTCCTTGAGAATTGAAACTTGGCATTTTCCCCCTTCACTTGTTTCAGCTTGAGAAATTTTGAGCATGTTCTTTACTTTTGTTTACTAACTCCAGTTCTTTGCACATTTTACTATAATATTTCTTTTGTCTTCTTGAGCTGCCATTTGAAATCTTCTACTCAGGTCTCTTACTCATCATTTCTTCCTTTTCTAAGTTCAAGAGAAATCTCAGAGACTCATTTTACCTCACAGTAGCAGGTGGATTCAAACTGCCTGCCTTTGGCTAAAGTCAGAGAACCTATAAGTAGACCTCACAAGTTATTCTGATTAAATATTTCTATCCTGTCTCTTATCTTATTTATAGCCTTTTAGCTTCCCTAATAAACCCCATTCCTTATTTCCTGACTGCTGGTACCAAAGGATGTTAATTGCGGATCCAAGCAAGATGAAGCTGTTGAGAGTTTTCCCTTGGCACCAGCAGTCAGGAAGTAAGAAGATGCATTGCACTTGGAAAATTTGCAGTTAGCGACCTCTCCAAATTATTGAGGAGTAATGATGTCAGTTTGAGGATTAAGGTGCATCTGATTCAGGCCATAGTCTTTCCAATCACTTGAGAGCTGGACAATGAGAGAAAAACATCCCATGGATGGCTAAGAGAACAAACAGATATGCCTTGGAGAGGGTGCAGCCTTGGAGGGAAGAATGATGAGGCTTTGCCTCACATACTTTGGACATGTTGCTAGGAGAGGCTATTCCTTGGAGAAGAACATGATGCTGGGAAGGGTAGCGGGTCAGTGAGGGGGAGGAAGACCTTCAGCCAGGTATATTCACACAGTGACTGCTGCAAGGGACTCTTGTGTGTCAGGAAGTAGGAGGATGGCACAGGATAGAACAGGATTCAGATCTTTTGTTCATAGGGTTGCTATGAGTCATACTAGACTTGATGGCACCTAACAACAACTAACAATAAACCCCATGATCACAAATATTGCCCATGAGTTCTGTGTAGCCATTGCACTGGGCTAACAGATCCAGTAGAAGAGTAGCAAGAGCCCTAGTTGGGACAGTTTAATTTAGAATAAGTTAATTTAGAATGGATCGCAGTAGGTAAAGTAACATAAAGACATATTTGATCTCATCACTCACTCATTTCAATAGAGTTGGGACGAACACATAAGTTACCCTCCAGTGGGTTTTTCAAGGTTGTAAGCCACACAGGAGAAGATTCCCCATCTTTTCCTCACAGATCAGCGGGTGGACTTGAACCAGGTGCCTTTGAATTAGAAGCACAACTCCCTACCACTCGCCACATGACCTCCCTGTCAGATCTCATAGGAACTGGAGCTTTTTGTTGCTGTTTTTGTGGATATTGTGGGTGTGGACGGTACCTCCTTGTGGAACAAAGTAAAGGTCAATCCAGATGTCCCTGTGCTAGCTGAACTCTATTTACAGGTCCAGAATTTAAAAAATTCTATTTTGGTTTTCATTTTACCCCAGTAGGGAGTGGGGGGGGAATTTTTCTTTCAATTTTGATTTTCACTTCAATTTCGGTTTGAAGCCCTGTTTAAGCAGTTAAACTAGAGCATATTCTTTAGGAATATAGAACAGCAACATTTCGAAAGGCTTGTAGTCTACATTGTGGGCACTGGATTAGTTAGTCATCTGCGGTGAGTGGGCATTAGCTGTATGATGTGCCTGCCTTAATGATATTGGTGTTGTTATTGTTATTGTATTTAGAATGGATCGCAGTAGGTAAAGTAGCATAAAGACATATTTGATCTCATCACTCACTCATTTCAATAGAGTTGGAACGAACTCTTAACTGATCCTCCAGCAGGTTTTCAGAGGCGGTGTATCACAAGGAAGGATATTGCCCGTCTTTCTCTCACAGAGCAGCTGGTGGATCCACACCATTGGGAGGGACTGGAGAGCATTATGCTGAGTGAACAAACTCAGCCCCGTAGGACAGATACTGCACGAAGCTATTATTGTAGAATGAGTATGAGGATCCAATGGGGGGGGAGGGTGGAAGCAGAGGGCTGAGGATGTGAGGGGGGGATTAATCATGGGATAGCACAGTTTGATGAGCCAGGGGGTGAGGGAGATGGGAAAGAACTGATGTGGAAAAACAATGTATTAGAATTTTATAAATAAATTAGCATAAAAATAGTGTAAAATAGAATGTATATGAATGACTGTATGAAACACTATAAATGAAAGACTGTATAAAACAATGTGTATGCCTGATTCAAGTCCATTGAAGTCTATGGGGGAGAGAATAGTCTAAAAGTATTATATTTTAGGGCATTATTTTTATCGTAGGAGTACGCAATGAGGGTTGCAGAGTGGATTATATTTGGGGGTAGGAGGTGGGGTTTGGGGAGGTGCGGGGGAATTCTGTACCAATGAGGGAGTTTTTCTTTTGCTTTTCAAGGAGAGGAGCAAATGGGGTGGGGGGGTGTGGTGTGCGGGGAGAAGGGTGCAACAATGAATGAATGGAATTCCAAAATCTCTGTAGATGTTCATTGAAATGAAAAATAAACAAACTAAATTTAAAAAAAATGTGTATGAATGAAACATACTGTAAAGGTATTATTGTATGAAAATCAATAAAAAATATTTTAAAAACTGAATGCTGATAAGCAAATGTTCTTTTTATTTCCTTCTTTGTATTTATTTTTAAAGAACACAGTGACTTTGTGTGAGTAATGAGCAAAGGACTTGGAGGATACATCTTTTAAGATAATTTCTTTTAACAGGTAGTTAGGCCATCTTTACCTATCCCCAGAGTTGATGAGCCACTGGGAGTAAATCAAATTACTTGGACTATTGCCAGGATACAGGCCAAAAGAGGAAGTGCGGAAGTTAAGAACCAGAACCTCTTTTCGCATTCTCAAGTTCCCGCTGGCTGTTCCGAAAGTTTATCCCATTCATCTCTTTTGGTTTTTTACTTCAGTATTTCTTTCAGGGGCCCTGGGTTCCTGCGGTCAGTTTATTTTCTGTCTTGCATAGCAGCTGGCTTCCTTAATGCTTCAAAGATAGCTCAATTATCTTGATTGTTTCAGTTTGGGCTGCGGAATTAAAACAGCTGGTCATGAATACACAGAGGATTCATTCCGTAATAGCTCAACTGCCGGGGTCAATATGAAGTGGGAGAACAGCCCAGCAATTGTAACTCCTGAAGAAAATGTAACAAGGGCCATTTGCTTCCTGGTGTATTCTTAAGTTTCCACACTGTTGAAAGGATGGCTTGTGTTTTGCCTTTTTGACCTTAAGGTTGAGAAATACTGTCTGGAGTGAGGTGAGGGACATAGCAGTACGATGGAGAGCAGAGGGACTTTGTTTTGGACCTCCTCAAGCAAGCTGTGCCCCATTTGGTTTTTGCATATCTCCTCTGCCTAGTGTCCTACAAACTTCCTCTGAAGGTATTTGCATTATTTCTTTATCACTAGATTTGCATTCACTGGGGCAGGTACCTAGGTCCTAATCTTTCCCAGTAATCCTGAATGGTTGTAGCGATGAAAAGAGGGAGTTTTCCAAAGGGATTCTGAGCTTTAATGCCTTCTTTCATCAACTGCAAAGTTCTGTGCCTGAACTGATGGCTCGAAAAGGGTCTTTGAGCTGACTTACATCAGTGGATCTGCAGAGAAAAAGATTTATTCCAACTTTGGGGGGGGAGGTAAAATTTTTTTAAAACTCCACCACCTCACAGCCCACTCTACTGTGAAACTGCTGAGAGTGAAGACAGAGCAGAAGCGATTTGGAGACAGAAGAACCCATTGAGAAGCACCAAACTGCTGAGCCATCTGACCACAGAAGGACTTGAACAGTAGGCCTAGACATTTGAAGCCTGGATGCATAGAATTCATTGTACTGTTTTGTTGTCTTGGTAATTGTAATGAGCTAAACAATTTCCTGGCTTTAATAATTGACAATAGTTATATAAGATATCACCATTGAGTACAGTAAGGGACAAAGGATGTGTGTGTGTGTGTGTGTGTGTGTGAGAGAGAGAGAGAGAGAGAGAGACAGAGACAGAGACGGAAAAAGAGAGAGAAGGAGAGGGAGAGGTTTGGGTGAAAGAGTGCAAAGCAAATTGGTTTTCCATTTAACAATTCATACACATTTTGCTTTGTAACATTGATTACAATTCCCACAAGGAACTCTTCCACTTCCTTTCTGTTTACCATTTCTATCCATCCTGCTTTCCTATCCCTTCCTGCCTTCTGAGGTTTATCCTTGGGCAAATAATATCCTTTTGTTCTTGTACGGTTGACTATTCTAAGGGGCATGTACCTCCTTGGTGTTATTGCTAACCCTTTTGCTATTGTTTGGTTAAAAGTTGAACCACAGGTTTGAGTTTAATTCCTGGCATAAAGGGTGAATAAAGGAATAAAGTCTATAGTATCGAGGTTCCACTAGACTTTTTCAGATCAGCAAACTTGGCTGTTCTTATTATTTCAAATTTTGTCCCACAATTATTTTCCCACTCTATGTACAATCTTTAGGGAGCTCTGGTGGCCTAGTGGTGAAAAGTGGTGCTACAATCCCAGGCAGTTCAAGGCCACCAGCTGCTCCGCGGGAGAAGGATGGGCAGTCTCCTCCCATGCAATTAACTGCTTCTGAAAACCTGTCAGGGTGTCAGTTATGGGTTGGTTCCGACCCTACAGTACATAACAACAACGTCCTATTTATGATGTCTTTCAGAGCAGTCAGCATTAGTAGCTGGTCACCCTCGAGTTCTTCTCATCACAAGGCTGTGGAGACTGGGGGTCATGTGGTGTAGATAGCTCTGGTGGCTTAGTTCATAAGGAGTTGCCCAAAGACTAAGCCTCTCTGGAAGGTTTGAAGCCATTAGTTACTGCTCAGGAAAAAGATGGCCAATCTCCTCCATGTAATATATAACCTTATAAGTCCAATGGAAGGTTAAATATGAGTGGGTTTCAATTTGACAGCAAGGTGTTGAGTTATT
>NW_006399833.1:7307679-7339779 GCF_000299155.1 Elephantulus edwardii
CAATAATACCTAATCATATATCCCTTTTAAACAGTTCTCTCCCTCATCTGTTTCAATGCACTATACATAATTTATCCCATCTTTCTCAGTCTCCCCCCAACCCCTATGTCAGTCCCATTTTACAACAATGGAACTATTCAATATTTGTCCTTTTGTGACTGAGCTATTTCACTCAGCATAATGTCCTCCAGGATCACCCATTTTGTATAATATTTCATTAGTTCCTTGTTTTTCAATGCCGTGTAGTATTCCATTGTGTGAATATGCCACCGCTTCTCTATCCATTCGTTTGTTGATGGGCACTTTGGTTATTTCCAACTTCTTACTATTATGAACAAAGCCACCATAAACATAGGTATGCATGTATCTGTTTGGTTGACAGTTATGGTTTCTTTGGGGTATATTCCCAGTAGTGGAATTGCTGGGTCAAATGGCATTTCTATTTGCAACTTTTTGAGAAAGCGCCATAGTGTCTTTCATAGTGATTGCACCATTTTAAACTCCCACCAACAGTTGTCCCCTCTTCTTTGTTGTGGACAGGGAGAGACACCAATAGTTGTACTTTAGGTGTCTTCTAAGAAGATTGTAAGACTACAGTCAGGATTTACCAGTGTAGGATATAGAAATTGTAAACGATACTATATCAATTTACGGTTTTGTCTCCTGTGGCTATAGTACTGGGCCCCCAGGCTACAAAGGAACATCTTGCTTTTAGAATACAATTATTTAAAAATTAAAAGGTTTTTGGGTGATTTTTTTAAAGCTAAGTTTTGAAAGATTACTCTGTCATCTGTATACATGGTAGTTTGGAAGGAAAAGAAATCTTTTCAGTCACTGGTTGTTGTTCTGTGCCATCAAGTCGCCTGCAACTCATAGTGACCTACATACAACAGCCCCAAACCCTGTTGTTATCCCTTGCCAATCTTGTTGTCTCCGACACACCTATCCCCATTACCTCAGTCACTGAATCAATCCACCTCATTGAGTTCAGTCACTGGTACAGATATAAAAATTTGGAGTTGACAAAGAAAGGAATTACAGTTTTTAGTTTGCTTGCAAATTCACTCTTTTTCTCTTACTTTTCTCTGTGTAGGAATATTAGGAAGCACTGGAATCTCTTTATGTGCCCAGGTGAATGCAAATGGAATTAGAACAAAATCATGCTGATATTGTTATCACAAAAAAAAGTGAGATTTAAATACTCAGTATTAGAGTTTAACAAACCTTTTATTATGTGTGGGTCAAGAACATCAGCTTTTGCTCAAGCCATTCGAACCCGGAGGGGAACCATAGATTGGGTTTATATACAGAGATTGGGCATGAGGATTACATGAAGTTCATTGCAGTTGGCAGTTGAGATTTCTTTCCATTCAGGATTCATTATTGTTTCTGATTTTTCATGGGTGTCCAGGCTCCAGGCCAGGTACAGGATGTAGTCAGTAGCCAAGCTGGGTCAGCATGTACTGGGAAGCATAAACCTTAGCAATACATGTTATTGCCAACATTACTGAAGCATACATTTCTTAAAATGGCTATCGGAACAAAATGGCTTCTCTGATGCTAACATATAAAATGGCTTCTCTATTGCTTGGCATTTATGCTGCTACTACAATATAAGTATCTCTGTCTTCCTTTCAGCATGCTGCTCCATCTCCTCTGAATACAATGAACTTAGAGCTGGCCCTGTAATGAAGAGGTGTGAACCACTTGAGGCAAGAAATGTGTTTCATCAGGAAAGTCATGTCTGCACCTTTGTGAAGGCACATCTCTAGAATCTTCTAAAGCTCCTGAAAGAGCACGTGGGACATATAGAAAGAGGACTTGCCACCTCAGAATCCTCCATGAATATCAATCTCTTTAGTGTTGCAAGATAATTAGCCAAGGTACCGTTTGAACTAAATCAACCCATAACCAAGTTGTTTGAAGGACCAAAACAACTATTTCCTGTTGAACTCAAGTTGTACACAATTCTGGGTAAGTTTTCCAAATCAGATTTCAACAAGCATAGCAGGTTACAGGGACAATATAGCCAGAGCATCACAATCCTTGCAAAATTAGGCTACGGTTGGTTGTAGTATAAGAAAAGTAACTGAAGTTCCTGTACTGCTTCCCAATGTAGTTACTTGTCTGTGTTTTCTGTTCAGTCCTTGGAAACATGCGGGATCTCCTTGTTAGCAACTTTGGGCTGTTGGAGTCTTTCTCTAAGAAACATCACATCTCCTCCGATCCTCCAACACTGGGCTATCCTCTTCCACTAAATTCTCTCTGGAGAAGTCATCCTTTTCATTCCTTTCTGCTTTCATTTTTTTAAAAAATATTGTTTCTCAATTATAAATTGCTATGTGGTAAGGTAGATATTTGAGGTTACACTAAACTCAAACCTACAGCCATGAAGTTGGTTTTGACTCATAGCGACACTCTATCTTCAGGACTTAGCTCAATGCTTTTAGTTGGTGCCCAGGAAATATTTGTTGAGTGTCAGTGTAGAATAAGGTATGTTGCAAGATAGATTACAATGAAAACATCATCTCCAGAGGTTGTTCGGATTGTGTTGGTGAAGAGTATTGACTAGATCTACAATGAACTGCCAAAAGAATAAACAAAGTCTGGCTTGGAGTAAGTGCAACCAGAGTGCTCCTTGGAGGCAAGGATGGTGAAACTGTCTCACATACTTTGGGCATGTTTTCAGGAGGGACCAGTCCTTGGAAACAACCAGAATGCTGGGAAATATAAATAGTCAGTAAAAGATAAGATGACCACCAAGGAGATTCACACAGTGACTGCAAGAATGGGCTGAGCATGGAAGAAATGATAATGATGGTGTAGGATGGAGCATGGTTTTAATCATTTGTTCATAGGGTTGCTGTGAGTTGTAATCGACTTGATGACACCTCATAGCAATCGCAACAGTAAGTTGGTAGGTGCTCTCTAGTCGGGTATGACTCATAGCAACAAATGTGAACCCTGTCCTATCCAGTGTCATCCTCACAATGTCTGTCATACTCGAGCCCATTGAAGCACAGTAATATTCTGGGATTCCCGTTCATTTCAAAGTTGTTGTTATGTGCTGTTGAGTCACTTGTAATTTTGATGAACCTATGTACAACAGCTCTGAAACCTTCTCTATCTTGTGCCAACATTATTGTCTCTGATACACCTACCCCCATTACCTCAGTCACTGAATCAATCCATTTCATTGAGGGCCTTTCTCTCTTGTGCTGTCCCTCCACCCTCTTAAGCACGACGTCCCTCTCTAGGCACTGGTCCCACCTTGCAACATGTCCAGAGTATGTCAGAAGGAGCTTCAGAATCCTTGCCTCCAAGGAGCAGCCTGTTTTCACCCTTTCCAGGGTGAAAGTGTTTGTTCTCCTAGCAGTCCATTCAATACTCTTCTGCAGCACCACAGCTCAAAGGAATCAATTCTCTGTCATCCCTAGTCATTTTCCAGTGTTATTTGCATAACAAGTAATTGCAAAGACCATGACCTGGATCAGAAGCACTTTTGTCTCCAGACTGAAATCTTTGCTCTTCAGTACTCTGGAGAGGTAGGTCCCTGACAGCAGATTTTCCCAATGCAATTCTTCTTTTGATTTTATGGATGCTGGTAACAAGAGTTTTGATTGTGGAGCCAAGCAAACTGAAGTTGTTAACAGTCTCAATCTTCTCAGTCTATCATGATGCTGCCAATTTGTCCAGTGGTGAGAATCTTTGTTTTCTTGATGTTAAGTTTCACTCCATATTGAAGGGTGCAGTCCTTGAGCTTCTGCAGCAAGTGCTTCAGGACCTCCTCAATTTCAGCAAGCAAGGTTGTGTCATCTGCATAACACAGGTTGTTGAGGAGTCTTCTCCAATCCTGATGTCACATTCCTCATCATAGTGCCCAGCCTCCCATATGATCTGTTCTGCTTATAGATTGAAAAGGTATAGAGATAGGATGTATTCCTGGCATATACCTTTCCTGAACTTGAAACTGCAGTGTTTCATTGCTCTGTTCTGACAACTGCCTCCTGGGCCAAGTATAGGTTTCACATAAACATAATCAAGTGTTCTGGAATTCCTGTTATCCTCAAGGTTAGCCAAATTTTGTTGTGATCAACACAGTCAAATGCCTTTGCATAAATGAAACACAGACAGACATTTCCCTGGTACTCTCTGCTTTCAGCTAAGATCCATCTAACATTGCCTATAATGTCCCTATAATGCCTCTTCTAAACCCAGCCTGAACATTTGGCAATTCTCTGTTGATGTTCTATTCCAATCATTTTTTTATCATTTTCAGCAGGATCTTGCTTGCATGTGATAATAATAATATTGTCTAATAATTTCCACACTGTTGGTCACTTTTTTTTTAAAAATGCGAACAATTCTAGATCTCTTCCAGTCCGTTGACCAGGTGGTTGTCCTCCAGATTTCTTAGCACAAGTTGGTGAGCACGTCCAGGATAGCATCTGTTTGTTGAAATGTGTCAATTAGTATTCCATCAATTCCTGGGGCCTTGTTTTTTTGCCAATTTCTTCAGAGCAGCTTGAGATTCCTCCTTCACTGCCACAGGCTCTTCCTTATACGTTGTTTCATGAAATTCTTCTGTGTCAGTCAATTCTTTTTGGTATATTGACTCTGTGTACTCTTTCCATCTTCTTTTAATACTATCTGGATCATTCAATATTCTACCCATAGCATCCTTAAGTATTGCAACTTGAGGCTTGAATTTGTTCTTTAGTTCCTTCAGTTTAAGAAATGCTGAGCAAGTTTGGCCCATTTGATTTTCTGACTCCAGCTTGTTGTACATTTCATTATAATGTATAATATGTAGTATATATAAGATATAACTTTGTCTTCCCAAGCTGCCCTTTGAAATCTTCTGTTCAGCTCCTTAACATCTTAATTTCTTCCCTTCCCTTCACTTTAATTCATTATAATATACACAGTCAAATGCCTTTTCTTTTTTAAATTTTTTATTATTTTTTGTATGTGTATCGTCAAATCAGATCTGACTGGTACAGGAGATTGTCCCCTTCTTCTCCAGCAAAGCCTCTGGTGGATTCAAACCGCATACCTCTGGGATGTCAAATGCCTTTTCATGGTCATTAAAATACAAATAGACATAATTCTGGTATCCTCTGCTTTCAGCCAAGATCCATCTAATATCAGCAATGATATCCCTAGTGCAGTGTTGTTGTTTAGTGCTATATAGTCATAGATGACCCATAGCGGCCCTATGAATGAAAATCTTGAACACAAAACTTTCATCTTTTCTCCAAGTTCATAGAGTTTCTGGAGGCAAGCTTTTCTGGAAGTAGTTGCCACTCCTGCTTCAAAGCCTGTTTAATTCAGAAGATTCACAAAAACCAGGCCCAAGGGCCAAAAGCCTTTTTGAATACAAGGCCAAATCCCATCAGCTCACACCCTAATGCGATCAATAGCCACACCCTAGTCTCAACCCCAAACCAGAAAAAAACACCTTTGCAGATTCTAGACATTCTGCTCATCTTCCCAGCCTAGAAATGGCCCCAGACTGGCTGTCTCTTCTAAACTCAGCCTGAACTTCTGGCAATTCTATGTCAATATACTGTTCTAGCAGTTTTGGGATTATTTCAGTAATATTTTGCATGCGTGCAGTATCAATTCAAATATTGTTCTAAAATTTCCACATTCTGTTGTATTACCTTTCTTGATAATGGCGGAAAAAATACAGATCTCTTGCAGTCAGTTAACCAGGCAGCTACCCTCCAAATTTCCTGACACAGACTCATGAGCACCTCCAGGACTGCATCTATTATTTGAAACATGCGAATTGGTATCATACTGATTCCTAGGGCCTTATTTTTTTGCCAATGCCTTCAATGCAACTTGAACGTCTTCATTAAAATTTGCTCTTGATCTTGGAGAGGGTGGGCAGGGAGAAAAGTGCAACAATGAATGACTGGAAACCCTAAGTCTCTGTAAATTTTCATTAAAATTAATTTTAAAAAATTGTCTCTTGACATATTTCAATGTTGATCAATTCTTTTTGGTGCACTGACTCTGTATTCCCCCTACCTTCTTTTAGTGCTTCCTGGATAATTAAAGACTTTTGCCATTGAGTCTCTCAGTATTGCAATTCAAAGCTTGAATTTGTTTTTCAGTTCTTTCAGCTCAAGAAATGCCAAATGAGTTCTTCCCTTTCTATTCTCTGACTCCAGCTCTGTGCATTTTCTAAGACTATGATTTGTCTTTTCAAGTTGCACTTAGAAATCTTCTGTTCAGCTGCTTTATTTTAGTAGTTCTTCCCTTTGTTTTGACTTGTTGAAGCTCTGTTGCAATTTTCAAGTTCTCTTCTGACATTTTGTGGTTTTTTTCTTCTCTGTCTTTGTAATGACCTTTTGCTCTCCTCATGGATGATATTGTTAATGTCCTCCCACAACTCTTCTGGTCTTTGATCATTGGCACAGGATAGAGCAGGATTTAGGGCTGTTGTACATAGGGTCATTATTAGTCGCGGGTGACATGATGGCAAATAATAACAACAACAACAACAACAACAATGCATCTGAAAGTTGGATAATGACTAAGCATAGCAGTAATGGAATTGATCCTTTGAGTTGTGCTCCTTGGAAGCAAGGATGGTGAAACTTTGTCTCATATATTCTGCGCATGTTGTCAGGAGGGGCCAGCCCTTGGAGAAGGACAGCATGCCTGGAAAGGTTGAAGGTCAACCTAAGAGAAGAAGACCCTCGATGAGATTGGTTGGCAAAGTGACTGAAGCAAGGGGCTCAAGTGTTTCACAGTTGGTAGGGAGGATGGAATAGGATAGGGCAGGGTTCAAATCCTTTATTCATAACATCACTATGAGTTGCAGTCAACTTGATGGCACATAACAACAGCAGTTCATTGTATGGTGCTTCTTGTTGTTATGTGCCGTTGAGCAGTTCTAAATGCTGCTCTAGACTGAGCCAACCTTATTGTCTCTAACACACCCACTCCCATTACTACAGTCACTGGACCAACCCACCTCATATAGGGTCTTCTTCTCCTGTGCTGTCCCTCCATCCTCCCAAGCATGATGTCTTTCTCCAAGGACTTGTCCCTCCTTGCAACATGCCCAAAGCATGTGAGACAAAGATTCAGAATCCTTGCCTCCAAAGAGCAGGCTGTTTCATCCTCTCAAGGATGAAGCAGTTTGTTCTCCTAGCAGTCCATGGTATATTTAATACCCTTCTCCAGCCCTGCAGCTCAAAGGCAGCAATTCTCCTTGTATCATCCCTAGTCATTGCCCAGCTCTCTGATGTATAGCAAGTAATTGCAAAGACCATGGCCTGAATTATGATCACCTCAGTCTCTAGACTGACATCATTGCTTTTCAGTACTCTGGAGAGTACCAGCTGACTTTCCCAATGCAATTTGTCTTTGATTCCCTGTCTGCTGGTACGAAGAGTGTTGTTTGTGGAGCTAAGCAAACTGAAGCTGTTAACAATCTCAATCTCTTCATCATCTATCATGATGCTGCCAATTGGCCCAGTGGTGAGAATCTTTGTTTTTCTCATGTTCTTAAAATGTGGAAAATGAGCATGACTAAAGTGGAATGCCATTAGCTGCAGGGTTTCTAAACCCATGTTGCAGTGCAGGCAGTAGTTCTCTCCATGCTTTGAACATGCAGCTCTGTTCTCTATGTTATCAGGTGACCAACTCATCCAGGTTTACCTAGAATTTTCTCAGATTTATCACTGAAACAGCTTCAGTCTAAGCAGATGTATTGGTGACTGGGTTAGCTGGGAACTGTATTTTAGCACTAAACTGGAATGGTTGGTTGTCCTCTATAAGATTTCATGGTTGATCTTTGGTTTGAGGCATTCTTCATGTATGAATGACTAAGTGTGGGATCTCAGGTACTGGGACAGGCTGTTGGGAAAGAAATGCTTAGACAAATAGTCCACTCCCCCGCTGTCCCCACTTGCCTCTCAATTATCATTCAAATGACTGCCTACATTGCCAGCTATAATCAGCAATGTTCAATGTCCTGTTACAATTGTTGGTGGATGATATTCCCTGGGGTCACACCATTGCTGTCAAGTGAAGTCTGATTCATAGGGACCCTGAAAGACTTAGTAGAACTGTCATGAAAAGTTTCCAAGGCTGTAAATCTCTACAGATTGCAAATTGCAACATCTTTCTCTTATAGAGCATTTGGTGGGTTCAAATCATCAAGCTTTGGGTTAGTAACCTAATGCTTTAACTGTTGTAACACCACAGATTTGATAGCATAGGATCTACTGCTGTCATATGGGTCTCATCCTGAAGCAATAATTCTTTATGGGAGGAAGCTGTTCCTCTTTCTCCTGAGAAGCAGCTGATAGATTCAAACACTGACCTTTCAATTAGAAGCAAAATATATTAAGCATTACAGTACTGGAGCTTCTTTTCCCCAGGACAGTGTCTCTCTCTCAAACTGGAGCTTACATCAGAGTCTCCTGGAGAACTTGGTAGAACATATGGAGTTCTCAGTTCAGGAGGTAGGGGGTGGGGCCTGATAATTTGCATTTCTAGCAAGTTACGAGATAATGCTGATGCTCCTGGTTCCTGGCCCACACTACCACTGATGTACTTTAAAGGAAAAAAAAAACCAAGCCAACACCAAAAGAATAAACAAACAAAAAAAAACCCACCAACAACTTCTATCCAGTAGGATCTGACTGATAGAGATCTCTATCTAAGTCTTTATGAGAAGAGGAGATTACTTATTTTCCGGCTAAGGAGGGGCTGATGGTTTGGGAGCACCAACCTTTTGGTGGTAGTTGTTGTTGCTGTTGTTGTTATGTACCATCAAGTTGCCTATGAGTCATACAGACCCTGTGTACAACAACTCTGAACCCTGCTCTATCCTGGGCCAACCTCACTATCTCCAACACACCTATCCCCATTACCTCAGTCATTGAGTCAATCCATCTAATCCAGGGTCTTTCCCTCCTGTGCTGTCCCTCCACCCTCCCAAGCATAATGTCCCTTTCTAAGGACTGGTCTCTCCTTGCAACCTGCCTAAAATATATCAGATAGAGCTTCAGAATCCTTGACTCCAAGGAGCAGCCTGGTTTCACCCTCTCCAGGATGAACATGTTTGTTTTATTTTGGTTAGCACCCTATTATATACAACATGGCTAATATCACACACCAGCAAAATCCTACTGAATATTATCCAGAAACAACTGGAACAGTACATTGACAGAGAACTATCAGAAATGCAAACTGGATTTAGAAGAGGTCTTGGCACTAGAGACATTATCACCAATGTCAGATGGCTCTTGGCAGAAAGCAGAGAGTACCATGGGGATAACTATCTGTGTTTCACTGACTATGCAAAGGCATTTGACTGTGTGGATCACAAAAAATTATGGCTAACCTTGAGGAAAATGAACACTTGAACCCTTAATTGTGCTCATGTGAAACCTATACTTGGACCAGGAAGCAGTCCTCAGAGCAAGGAAACACTGCAAGGTTCTAAATCAGGAAAGGAGTATGTCAGGGATGCATCCTGTCTCCATAGTTTTTCAGTCTATATGCAGAACAGATCATTCAGGAAGCAGGGCTTTATGAGGAGGAATGTGGCATCAGGATTGGAGGAAGACTCATCAACAACTTACGTAGATAATACAACCTTGCTTGCAGAAACTGAGGAGAACCTGAAGCACTTGCTGCAGAAGGTCAAGGACTGCAACCTTCAATATGAATTGAAACTTAACATCAAGAAGACAAAGATTCTCACCATTGGGCTGAATGGAGATTGAGGTTTTTCGTTACAGCTTGCTCGGCTCCACAATCAACACTCTTAGCACCAGCACTCAGGAAATCAAAAGACAAATTACACTGGGAAAATCTGCTGTCAGGGACCTCCCCAGAGTACTGAAAAGCAATGATGTCAGTCTAGAGACTAAGGTACGTCTAATCCAGGCCAAGGTCTCTGCAGTTACTTGCTATTGCTATGTATCAGAGAGCTGGACAAATACTAAGGATCAAGAAGAATTTTGAATTATGGTGATGAAGAAGAGTCTTGGACAGCCAAGAAAACAAATAGGTCTGTATTGGAGAAAGTGAAACCAAGTTTCTCCTTGGAGGCTAGGATTTTAAAGCTTCATCTCATGTACTTTGGTCATGTGGCCAGGAGGGACCGGTCCTTGGAGAAGGACATCATGCTTGGAAGGGTGGAGCGACGGCACAGGAAAGGAAGACCCTGGATGAGATGGATTGATACGGTGACTGGGGCAATGGAGTTTGGTGTGTCAGAATTAGTGAGACTGGCTCAGAACAGGGCAGGCTTCAGAAATGCTGTACATAGGGTCGCTATGGGTCACAGGCGACTCAATGACACATAACAGCAACATCAATAAGAACAACTATACTAATGTTATGAGTCAATATAATAGAACTGACCCACAGTAAGCTGTATAAGTACTATCATTACTCCTCATGTTCCTAAAAATTGACCTGTTATTTCTTCTTCAGACTTAAATCAAGCTGCACAAACATTAGATGCACTCTCCCAAGCATTCTTTTGATATCGCACCACTGGACAGGAGTTACAGCTTTCCTGGTTCCCCCTCAGATGATGGCCTTTTGGAAAAGGTTGTCTGAGTTACCAAAAAATAGTATTCTCTTTACTTTTGCCATATAAACTCTTAGAAAGTTTTCAGAATATTTTCCTGGAGAATATGCATCAGTATAGTCATGAAGCAATCCAAAGTATTTGAATAACACATGACCCAATAAACTCCACAAAGTCTTGACTGTTGTAAAAGAAATACAGATTAGTTGGAATGAACAATTTTAGACTTCCCTTTCTGAGGAGAAATAAGATTTTAATAAAGAGGAAAACATTCAGTATTTTTACATAACCAAAAAATTGAACTCAGTGATGTTCAGTCATTTCTGATGCATGATGACTTTCCATTGAGATTCAAAGGCTATATATTTTAATAGGAGGAGATGTGTCTCTCACAAGGTGATTCAAAAGCCAAACCAACTCACTGTCATTAAGTCATTTCCCATTCATAGCAACTTTGGATTTTCAAAACATTATATCTTAATATCTGGAAACTGCCTATCTTTCTCCCAAGGAGTCACTGGTGGATTCGAACCACCAGAGATACAGTCTTTCAGTTAGTGGTGCAACACTTCTACCTGAATGTTGCCCATCAAGACATAAATTTGGAGGAGCCACAGACAGACAGTTTCATAGCAGTGAACTTCTTCATGTCTTAGTGGTGGCAAAGACAAATTTGGGACAGTGAATGATACTTGGTTTCAAGTCTTTCCCCTACCCCTGCCTTCCAGGGACTCAGGGCTTCCATAATATTCAGTGGTCCTCAAACTTAGGTAGACTGTGCCCCATCCCATGTGTAGACATAACAGACAAGATGAATGGGAAGTCTGATCCACTGCATGGTTGTGTCATAGCATCTGCTGGGTTGCCTTCTCTGGGACCCCTAGGCACACTCAGTGGCTATCCATGATGAGAATATGTCGGCTGGAAGCTATTCTGGGTAGACCACTTTATCAGTTTTCTCACGGTTCATGTAGTAGACTCTTCCATAAGAACCACTATCCACTCCCCTAAGTCCTCACTTGTAACTTAACTGTGTGGAACAACTTCAATGTAGCTCTTTTTCCTAGAAAATATCAGGAAAATTTGCTTTGGACCTGTGTTACTCTCTTTCCATAATGTATTTCTCTTGATTTATAGCCCATTTGCTTAGGGCCCTTGTGGGAGACTGAAAAAGATCACGTAATCAAATTCAGGTTGGAATGGCGATGGCAGATAAATAATGGCTCATGCTACTGTTGTTCTCAAGCAACCTAAACATTTTAATAAGACCCTTCAATTTAATAGCTCAGGAGTCAGCACGTATTCTGTAAATTGCCAGACAGTAAACATTTTAGACTTTGAGGGCCATATGGTCTCTGTTGCAACTATTTAACTCTACCTTTGTTGCATAAAAGCCTAAACAGACAATGTGTAAACACATGGTACGGTCTGTCTTCTCATAAATAAACATTTAAATTTCAGGTAATGTTCACATCTCCCACAATAATATTCTCCATATGATTCCTCCCCCACACCATTTCTCCCTCACCATATAAAAACATAAAAACACTCTTACCTTGTGGGACAATAAAAAAAAAAAATAGGTGGTAGGCTGGACTTTGCTTGTGGATTTTTTTTTTTCATTTTTGCCCTAATACCATGATGTTATAAGTTGAATGGAATACAGAAACAGTATTTTAACATGAGATTGAGGTTAACCTTACATCTTCTTCAAATTACACACACAAGATGGACTGTTGTATATTTGCTATTTTATTCACCATATTATTCAGTAACTAGCTAGAGCTCTATAATCCTGAAGGCACACAGTTCAAGGCCACCAGCTGCTTCACGGGAAAAGGATGAGCAATCAATCTCCTCTCATGCTTCCTCCTAATCGAAGGTTCACCTATGATGGGTTGGTTGTAACTCTATGGTACACAACAACAACAACAACATATGTACTAGGGAGCTCTGGTAGTCTAGTGGTAAGGAGTTGTACTGCAATCCCAAAGACACAGGGTTTGAACTCACCAATTGCTCTTCAAAAAATGGAAAGTTTCCTCTTGAGTGATTTACAGTCTCTGAAAACCCATTAGAGGGTCAGCTATGGGTCAGATCTGACTTGAAGATATTTAAGAACAACAATATCATGTACTAAATATTCTGCTAAATAATTTCAAATCACCTTTTTTTTTCTTGGTGAGAAAAATTTGTATTTAGAATTAGCCAGCTGGACTCAGTTTAGATGATCTCAATTTTGTTGCAACCTCCAAAGCACCATAGTCAGGAGAAAGCTGAACATACGTCTTCTTCTTTCCATCAGGCCTAATCAAGGTGTTGACCTTGGCCACATCAGTGTCATAGAGCTTCTTTACAGCTTGTTTGATTTGGTGCTTGTTGGCCTTGACATCCACAACGAACAAGTATATTGTTAGTTCTGTCTTCAGGGAAACTTGATGTTGCCATTGTGTTCAAGCTTAATTATCCTGTGGGTGCTCTCCCTGGGGGGCGGGGGGTGGTGGTGTATGGGCTGCCTTCAGAGTCTCAGCATCTTAGGCTGCTAGAAGATGTATGACATGTGGATTTTTTTTTTAACTTTATGGCTATAGATGCCATTCAGGACTGCCTTCATGGCCTTTAATGCCTTTGCTTTAGCTTCCATTTGGGGAGGATAGAGGTTTCCTTCATTGCTTCCTGTACCATCTTCATAAAAAAAAAGGCTTTCTCCAACTTTTCACATTTATGACAATAGAAACAAAAATCTACTATCCATCTATTTGCATATTAAATTCATACTTCCTGAATGAATACTTCTTGAATGCTGAGGTGAAAGTAACACTGGCTGTGAGTGTTAAGGGGATGTGTCAGTCAACTTGACCAGGCAGTGATTCTCAGCGGTTTGTCAGGTATGTTGTTGTTGTTGTTAGATATCATAGAGTCAGTTTCAACTCATAGCAACAGAACAAAATGCTGGCTGGTTTTGTGTCATAGCACAATCTCTGTAAGTTATATAATGATAAAATTTTGCAGTTATGTAATGACAGACTCATACTCCATTTTGTGATCTGATTAAGTCATTCTCCATTTTCACATAGCAACCTGACCTTTAGAATCTAACCATGTCTCAAAACAACTATGAGATATCATCTCACTCCAGTCAGAATAGCAAAATTTAACAGAACAGCAAACAACAAATTCTGGAGAGGTTGCAGAGAAACTGGAACCCTCAGTCACTGTTGGTGAAAGTGTAAAATGGTGCAACCACTATGGAAAGCAATATGGTGCTTTCTCAAAAAGTTGCAAATAGAAATACCATTTGACCCAGCAATTCCACTACTGAGAATATACCCTAGAGAAACCATAACTGTCACCCAGGCAGATATATGCACACTCATGTTTATTGCAACTTTGTTCAGAGTAGGAAAGACTTGGAAACAACCTCAGTAACCATCAACAAACAAATGGATAGAGAAGCCCTTGTATATTCACACAATGGAATACTATGCAGCAGTGAAAAAACAAGGAACTAATAAAGTATTCTTCAAAATGGGTGACCATGGAGAACATCATGCTGAGTGACATATCTCAGTCACAAAAGACAAATATTGCATAGGGCCACTGTTGTGAAATGGGACTGACATCAGGGTTGAGGGAAGAGAGAGAAGGAGGCAATGGATTATGTACACTGCATTGAAACAGATGAGGGAGAGAACTGTTTAAAAGGGACATATGATTGGGTATTATTGTCATGATAGGAGTCCAGAATGAAGGCTGCACAGTGTGGTGGACTTGGGGGGGGGAGGGATTGCATAACAATGAAAGGGTTTTTCTTTTACATTTCAAGGAGAAGAGTGAATTGGATAGCTGGGTCATATGGAATTTCTCTGTTCAGCTCTTTAAGGAAGCATCAAACTGCCTTCCAGAATGATTGGACCATTTTACAATGCCACCAACAATGTATAAGGGCACAGGACATGAACAGACACTTCACCAAAGAAGATGTTCAGATGGCCAACAAGCACATGAAGAAATGTTCAAAATCCCTAGCTCTAAGAGAGATGTAAATCAAAACAGCTATGAGATATCATCTCACCCCAGTAAGAATAGCAAAACTTAGCAGAAGAGCAAACATCAAGCATACCAAAACTGGAACCTATTGTTGATGGGAGTGTAAAATGGTGCAACCACTATGGAAGGCTGTATGGTGCTTTCTAAAAAAAATTGCAAATAGAGGGAACTCTGGTGGCCTAGTGGCAAGAAGCTGCACTGTAACCCCAGAGGTACATGGTTTGAATCCACCAGATACACACAAAAGAGGTTTTTTTAAAAAAATTTGCAAATAGAAATACCATTTGAATTACATGATGCCACTGTTGTAGAATGGGACTGTCCTTGGGGTTGGGGAGAGACTGAGTAAGATGGGTTCAATAATGTATACTGCACTGAAACAGAGGAGGGAGAAAACCGTCTAAAAGAGAGATATAACTAGGTATTTCTGTCATCACAGGAGACTAGAGCGAGGGCTACATGGTGGAGGGGACCTGGGGGAGGGTTTGTAAAACAATGAAAGAATCTTTTCTTTTACTTTTCCATAATTTTTGGACTCATGTACTTATAACTTGTTAGTCAAATTTGTGTCTTCTAGGTTGCAACACCCCCATGATACATCTTGAAGGATATGTACATGTACAGCCAAGCACAATCAATAAGAGTGCATCTGAATTCCAAAATCAATCTCCATAATAGTCTATGTGTTTCCTACTGCCAAAGGGGCCCTTTAGAGTAGTGAGAGAAGATCTTCACCCTGAAACCCACAGCGTCCCTTTTCAGCAGGAAGTAGCTAAGAGAATACGCTGTCCCCTTTTCCTTATGACTCAGGGTGAAGTCTCTCTCAGGGAGGAGTGATAGGGAATGGCAAAGGATACACTGACAAAGAAGATTAATCAGAACTGGCTTTGACAAGCACTGTGGCATTTGGATACGAACAAACTGGGAGGAGGGTAGAGAGAATAGTGCAACAATGAATGAGTGGAAGCCCCCCCCCAAAAAAAAATAAAATAAAATGTAAAAAAAAAAAAAAGAAATACCATTTGACCCAGCAATTCCACTACTGGGAATATACCCTAACACAACCATAACTGCCACCCAAGAAGATATATGCACATCCATGTTTATTGCGGCTTTGTTCATAATAGCAGAAGAGTTGGAAACAACCCAAATGCCAATCAACAATCGAGTGTCAAGTGAATAGAGAAGCTGTGGTATATTCACACAATGGAATACTATGCTGCATTGAAAAACAAGGAACTCATGAAGTATTATACAAAATGGATGTAACTGGAGGACATTATCTCAGTCACAAAAGGACAAATATTCCATCGTGCCACTGTTGTAAATCAGGACTGAAATTGGGGTTGAGGGGTGACTGAGAAGGAGGGGATAAATAGTGTGTACTGCATTGAAACACATGAGGGAGAGAATTGTTTAAAAGGGATATATGATTATGTCATGGCAGGAGCCCAGCATGAAGGCTGCATAGTGGAGTGGACTTGGGGGGAGGGATTGTAAAACAATGAAAGAATTTTTCTTTTACTTTTCAAAGACAAGAGTGAATTGGGGAGGAAGGGTGAGCAGGGAGAAAAGTATAACAATTAATGAATGGAAATCCAAAGTTTCTATAAACTTTCATTATAATTAATAAAAAAGAATTTAAAAATGTTTGCCAAGGTTTTGCCCATTTTATTGACTTTTTCGAGAAATCAGCTCCCTGTCTTGTTGATGGTTTAACTGTTTTTCTAGCTCATTGATTTCAGCTCTTGTCCTTATAATTTCTTTTCTTCTAGAGGTTGTAGGATTAGTTTGTTAATCTTTTTCTATTTGCTCAAGGTGTTGAGTTAGATCATTGATTCTTCTTTCTTCCTTTTTAATGTGTGTGCCTATTGCTATGAACTGACCCTTAAGGACTGCCTTAGCTGTGTCCCATAGGTTTTGGTAAATTGTATTTTCATTATGATTTGTTTCAAAGACCTTCCCCCCCCTTCTTTATTTCTTTTATAACCCAATCATGTTCTAGCAGAGGGTTATTTAGTTTCCACGTGGGTGGTTTTGTACGGTTCGCTTCGTTCTTCTGTGGTTAATTTCTAGTTTTATGCCATTGTGGTCTGAGAAAATACTTTGCATTATTTCAATGTTTTTTAAATCTGTGACCTAACATATGATCAATTCTGGAGAACTGAGCCATGTGCACTTGAGAGGAAAATGTATTTAATTTTAGTTGGGTGCAGTACTCTGAATACATACACAAGTTCGAGTTGGCTTATTATATAGTTTAGATCTTCTGCAGTTTTATTGCCTATGCAAAGGCATTTGACTGTGTACATCATAACAAATTATGGTTAACATTGAGAAGAGTGGGAATCTCAGAATACTTAATTGTGCTCATGCAAAACTTAAACCTAAATCAAGAAGCTCTGTTGTGTGAACAAAGTGAAGGAAGACTGAATGGCTTAAAATCAGGAAAGTGCATCAATGTTGTATTCTCTCTCCATATCTATTCAGTCTATGTGCTGAACAAATAATTTGAGAAGTTAGATTCTATGGGAAAACATGTGCCATCAGGATTGGAGCGTGTGTTATGCAGATGACATAACTTTCCTTACTGATAGTGATGATGACTTGCAGCACTTGCTGCAGAGGTTCAAAGATTATATAGCCTTTAATTTGGTTTACATCTCATGAAAAGAGCCAAAAATTCTTACTGCTGGACCAATAGGCAACATCATGATAATTGGAGAAAAGATTGAAATTGTCAATTAAGGTAGCTCTGGTGGCCTAAGTGGCAAGAAGCTGCGTTGCAATCCCAAAGGAACACGGTTTGAACCCACCAGATGTTCCACTGGAGAAAGGAGGGGCAATCTCCTCCTGTGCCAGTACGATCCGATTCGACAGCATACAACATGTAAAAACAATAAAAATTAAAAATAAACAAACATACACACACAAGAAATTGTCAATTCCTCTTACTTGGATACACAATCAACACACTTGGGAAAAGCAGTCTGGAGATCATATTGCATTGGGAAAATATGCAATCAGGGACCTCTCCAAATTACTGAGGAGCAATTATGTCAATTTGAGGACTAAGTTACACCTGAGGCGATATTTTCAATCACTTGCTATGTATGTGAGAGGTGCACAATAAATAAGGATGATAGAAGAATTGATGTCTTTGAGTTGTGTTGGAGAAGAGAACTGAACATCTCATAGACTGACGAAAGAATAAACATATATTTCTTGGAGAAAGTGCAGCCAGAGTGCTGCTTGGAGCCAAAGATGACAAAGTTTCATCTCACATGTTTTGGATATGTTGTTAAGAAGTATTATTCCTTGGAGAGGGACATCATGCTTGGAAAGGTAGAGGATTAGGGAAAGGTAGAGGATTAGTAAAAGAGAGGAGGATTCTCTACCAGACGAATTGACACAGTGACTGCTGCAATGGGTTCAAGTATGTATGAAATAATTAGGATGGCACAGTTTAGGATAGGGTTCAGATCTGTATTTCCGTTAGGTCATTGTGAGTCATATTTAACTCAACAGCACCTAATAAGCAACAATAGCAATAAGAAGATATAAACCTATGAGTGGGATTGCTGCATTACAGGCTAAATCTATTTTTTTTACAATAAATTTTTTATTTTAATTGTGATTTTAACAAAAGTTTATAGAAAATTTGGATTTTTATTTATTCATTGTTGCATATTTTACTCACTCTGTTGTACATTTTTCTCCCTCCTGCTTCCTCAGTTCACTTTTTTCCAGTTCACTTTTTTAAAAGTTCCACAATTTCCTCCTCCTTGTCCTCTTTGCAATGTACCTCTTATTCTGGACCATTGTCTTACATATAAGACTGATATATTCCTTTTAAACAGTTCTTTCCTTCATCTCTTCCAAAGCAATGCTCATTACCTATTCATTAATCTCCTAGTTTCCCCCAACTTCCATGTCAGTCCTGCTTTATAACAGTCGTGTTATGCAGCATTTGTCCTTTTGAGACTGAAATATTTCACTCAGCAGAATGTCTTCCAGAGTCACCATGTTGTGTAATGTTTTACAAGTTCACGAATTTTCAGTGCTGTGTATTATTCCATTGTGTAAATATACTATAGTTTTCCTGTCCATTTGCTGATGGGCACAGGGATTGCTTGCATTTCTTTACTCTTGTGAGCATTGCAGCAACAAACATGATGTGCTTACATCTGTTTGGATGGCAGTTCTGTTTTCTGTAGGGTATATTCCCAGAAATGCAATTACTGGGTCAAATGGTATTTCTGTTTCCAACTTTTTGAGACAGAACCAAATTGCCTTCCATAGTGATGCACCATTTTACAATTCCACCAGCAGCAAATAAGGATTCCAATCTCTCCACAACCTTGCCAGCATTTACTGTTTGCTGCTTTATTGAACATTGCTATTGTTGCCGGGGTGAGATGATATTTCATAGTTGTTTTTATTTGCATCTCTGTGATAGCTAGGGATTTCGGATATTTCTTCATGTGTTTGTTTGCCATCCAAATGTCTTCTTTGATGAAGTATCTATTCATATCCTGTGCCCATTTTGCAATTGGGTTGTTTATCTTTTTCTTATTGAGATACTGAAGTATTCTATACATTTTAGATATAAGACCCTTCTCAGATATATCATTACCAAATATTTTTTCCTGGTCTGTGGCTTTCTTTTTTTACCCTGTTTGAGAAATTTTTTGATGGGTATAGGGATTTGAAGAAAAGATGTATTGAATTGGGAAAGTCTGCTGTCAGAGACCTGTCCAAAGAAATGAAGAGCAATGATGTCAGTTTGGAGACTAAGGTGCACCCGATTCAGGCCATAAGCTTTGCAATCACTTGCTATGCATCAGAGGGATGGACAATGACTAGGGATGGTAGAAGGAGAATTGATGCCTTTGATCTGTGGTGCCATAGAAGAGTATTGAATATACTGCTAAGAGAACAAATAGGTTCGTTCAGGAGAGGACGAAGCCAGGCTGCTCCTTGGTGGCAACGATTCTGAAACTTCATCTGACATACTTTTGACATGTTGCAAGGAGGGACCAGTCCTTGGAGAGGAATGTCATGCTTGGGAGGGTTGAGGGACAGCACAGGAGAGGAAGACCCTTTATGAGGTGGATTTATTCAGTGACTGGGGTAATGGGGGTAGGTGTGCCAGACAATAAGATTGGCACAAGATAGAGCAGCGTTTAGGGCTGTTGTACAGTGAGTCACAGTGAATCACAGGCAACTCGATCGCACATAACAACAACAACAACAACAACAACATAGGGATTTGATCCTTAGAATATCCTAGTCATCTATTCTCTTCTCTCCTGGTTGTAGAATAACTCTATTTTTAGTTTTCGGGCCAAGCACCATAATATGTTATTATATTATTTTAAAGTAGAACACCATTCTATAGTCCCATCAGAAGTGGATGAGAGTATCAATTTCCATATATTCTTGCCAACTTTTGTTCTCATCTTGTTTTGAATTGTCTTCTTATCACTGCAATTTTTGTGACCATAGGGACTTGTATCTAAAAGGAATCAGTAGGAAAGACAGAAGTTTAACAAAAGAGAGGAAGACCTTCAATGTGGTGGATTGACAAAGTGACTATAACAATGGCCTCAAGCATAGTACAAATTGTGAGGATGGTAGAGGATAGGGCAAAGTTTCCATATTTTTTTCATAGAGTCACTATAGGTTGTAGTCAATTCAACAGCATCTAACAACAATAACAATAATATATGCCTTTCATTGAACCAATACTATGCCATTTTTTATACAGTGGCTACTTTGATATCATGGAGTGTATGCTCTCCAGCTTTGTTTATTGTTTGAGAGTTTTTTCCTTTTAAAAATTGTTTCTATGGCCTTTTTGTTGTCCTCATATTCTGAGCTTACAAGAATTCTAATGTTGGATACCTTAATTGAATCTGTGGGAGCTTTTTCATTTCCCTCTTGTTTCTCATGAATCTGTGTAAATTGGGGTTTTTTTTCTAGGTCTGTTTTGCTATTTTCCATCTTTTTATTCTATTATTGAGTGTTTCTCTTCCTTTTTAAAAATTAATATTTTCCTTATTTGAGAGACATCATGGACACTGAAAAACAAAAACAAACACAATGAGCTACTGGAATTGAATTATAATTGAATTTTTAAAAGCAAGAACGAGATATGAGATTCAACATCATTGAGTTGTTCATACAAAAATATGAGTTGTCAAATGTTTTGTTTCATATATTTTAGTACAACAAAACAATCTTTCGAAAAAAGAATAATTTGCTGGCTTCTTTCAGAAACTCAATAGATATATCTTGTATTTTTTTAAAATATGGAATGCTTAATGAATTTTCCTTTCATTCTTGTGTTGGGGCCATGCCAATCTTCTCTGTATCATTCCATTTTTAGTATATGTGCTGCTGAAATGAGAACTTGTATATGTTTAACAAAACCTAGAAGAGAAGCAGTCATATTTTGGGGATGTTTCATTATATAGTGCTGCTTTTAAAGAGTAAGGGTGTCAGTTTAATGACTAAAGTACACCTGACCCAAGTCATAGTATTTTAATTGTTTCATATACACATGAAATTTAGACAGTGAATAAGAATTACAAAATAACTGAGGTCTTTGAATTATGGTGTTGGAAAAAATCCTTGAAATATCATGCATTGTTCAAATAACAAACAAATAGGTCTTAGAGAAAGTATAACTAGGGAGCTCCTCAAAGGCAAAGGTTGTGAAACTTCATCTCAAGTACTTTGGGCATGTTTTCAATAAAGTCCAAGCATGATGCTTGGAAAAAAGCGTCATGCTGGTAAAAGTATAAGGTCAGAGAAAGAGGAAGACTCCAACAAGACAGATTGGAACTATGACTGCAACAATGGGCTTGAGCATATCAGAGGATGGCGCAGGAGAGGGAAATGTTTCTGTTGTTGCTATGAATCATGGTGGACTTTACAGCTATCAGAAAATACCATAAGTGGATGACTTTAACAAACAAAAATTTCTTTTTCAATGGAATACTATGTAGTACGATTGGATTTGACCTCACATTTAAAAAGGCTTTTGACCACGAGTCTGGGGCTATTTCTAGGCTAGGAAGATGAGCAGAATGACCAGGTTAAGGAAAGGTGTGTTTTCTGGTTTGAGGTTGAGACAAAGGTGTGGTTCTTGCTCACAACAGCGTGTGAGCTGATTGGATTTGGTCTTGTATTAAAAAGGCTTGGGCCTGGTTTTTGTGGATCTCCTGAATAAAACAAGCTTGGAAGCAGGACTGGCATCCACTTCCAAAAAAGCTTGCCTCAAGAAACTCTATGAACTTGGTGGTTGTTGTTATGTGCCATCGAGTTCCCTGTGACTCATAGCGACCCAATGTAAAACAGCCCTAAACCCTGCTCTATCCTGTGCCAATCTCACTATCTCCAACACACCTACCTCGATTACCCCAGTCACTGAATCAATCCACCTCATAAAGGGTCTTCCTCTCCTGTGCTGTCCCTCCACTATCCCAAGCATGACATCCCTCTCTAAGGACTGGTCCCTCCTTGCAACATGCCCAGAGTATGTCAGATGAAGCCTCAGAATCCTGGCCTCCAAGGAGCAGCCTGGTTTAACCCTCTCCAGGATGAGCTTGTTCATTTTCTTAGAAGTCCATGGTATATTCAATACTTTTCTCCAGCACCACAGCTCAAAGGCATCAGTTTTCCTTCTATCATCCCTAGTCATTGTCCATCCCTCTGATGCATAGCAAGTGATTGCAAAGACCATGGCCTATATCAGGTGCACCTTAGTCTCCAGAGTGACACCATTGCTCTTCAGTACTTTGGAGAGGGCCCTAACAGCAGATTTTCCCCGTTGTGATACTTCTTTTAATTTCATGGCTGCTGGTGCCAGTAGTGTTGACTGTGGTGCCAGGCAAACTAAAGCTGTGAACAATCTCAATCTCTTCACCATCCATCCTGATGCCGCCAGTTGGCACAGTGGTGAGAATCTTTGTCTTCTTAACATTGAGCCTCAATCCATATTGAAGGCTACAGTCCTTGATCTTCTACAGCAAGCGCTTCAGGTCCTCTTAAGTTGCAGCATGCAGGGTTCTGTGTAATCTGCATAACACAGATTGTTGATTCTTCCACCATTTCTGATGCCACACTTATCCTTATAGAGCCCAGCCTCCCGGATAACCTGTTCTGCACATAGGTTGAAAAGGTATAGAGATAGGGCACATCCCTGGCGTAAACCCTTTCCAATTTTGAACCATGTAGTGTTTCCTTGCTCTGTTCTGACAACTGCCACCTGGTCCAAGTACAGGTTTTGCATTAGCAGGATCAAGTATTCTGGAATTCCCATTCTTCTTAGAGTTAGCCACAGTTTGTTGTGATCCACACTGTCAAATGCCTTTGTGTAATCAATGGAACACAGATAGACATTCCTCTGGCACTCTCTGCTTTCAGCCAAGGTCCATCTAACTTTAGCTACAGCATCCCGAGTACCATGACCCCATCTAAACCCAGCCTGGCATTTGGGCAGTTCTTTGTTGATGTGCTGTTCCAGTTGTTTTTGGATAATTTTCAGAAGAATCTTGCTTTCATGTGATATCAATGATACTGTTTGGTAATTTCCACACTCTGTTGGGTCACTTCTCTTTGGAATGGGAACTAATATAGATCTCTTTGGAGAAAAGAGAAAAGTTTTGTGTTCAACACTTCTGTTCATAAGGGTTAATATGGGTCGTCTATGACTCTACAGCACTTAACAACACAACAACTATGCAGTGCACAGGAGCAATGATTTTGTAAATCACTACCTAGTTTGGAAGGGACTGGAGAGCATTATGCTAAGTGAACTAACTCAGTCTCCTAAAACCAAAAACTGTGTAAGACCATAATTGTTGAAGGAGTCACAGGATCCAAGGAAAGGAGGAGGGAGCAGAGGTGTCAGATTGGGCAGAACGGTGGGGGGTGGGGAAGAGGGGCTTAATCATAGGGCCTCACAATTTGATTGGTGAAGGAAGGGGTGGGTAAAAGAAAGGGGAAAGATCCAGTGTGGGAAACAATATATATAAACTTTGTAAGTAAACCAGTATAATTTTTTTTTAAAAAATCCTTTTTCATAGTTTAGAATTAACCCTGAGAAGTCAATTCCAGATATGTGATTTATGATACATCACTTGGTGGTTTGGTAGTCTCCAAGGCAACTAATCCCTCAGGCTGCGCTTGAGTAGTTTGGCCTCAGTGGCATGGCGTGGCTCCTTCCACTCTTTCAAGGCAGATTCTACCTTGGGGAAAAATTTTCTTTTTCACAGAAAGAAGGCTAAAAATAAAGATCTCAAAATATTCAGTATAGGGGATGGTGAGTGATTTTACCTATATTTCAATTAAGTTTTATACAAAGAATATATACTTCTTTCATAATCTGAAAAAAGTCAGATAATTAGAAAAATACATTTCAAATTATTTGTAAGAGTTTCTAATAGAAACCAGGTAATATCTAATGTTATCAAAATACTATATATATATAAACATATGGCCTAGTGGTAAGAAACTGCACTCCAATCCCAATCCACCACCCACTGCACAGGAGAAGGATAGGCAACCTCCTTTGAGGTAAACTGCCTCTGAAAACCCGATAGAGGGTCAGCTATGGGTTGGTTCGCACTCTACAGTACACAGCAACAACATATGCTGTTTTTGGAAAGGTGATATTTATCATCTTAATGTTTCTCTCAGAATATAAAAAGTGAAAGTTCATGGGCTAGGAATTAATTTCTACAAATGAACTATTAATAAATTAAATTCTTATTTGAAAGATAAGAAGAAAAGGGTTTTAAAAATGACAAAATGCTCATTTGTTTATTGATTTAAGAGACATTTCTTGAGCAATCAATAAATACAGGGCACTTTAAATCCTGGAGATATACCAGAGAATCGACAGGGCAAAACTTTAGACTCTGATGAAGTTTACATTAGAGAGACTAATAAAGTCATAAATCAGCAATTGTAATTAGTATTAAGTACAATAGCAGAAGAGATACTGGTTATTTGTTTCAGCTGCTGTAGCAAAAAACCGTCACAGTCTCAGTAGTCTTATCTAATTAAATTGCGTTGCTTTGTTTTTCATCATTCATGTTACAAGTATTGTAGGTTGGAGGCTCTCTTGGGTAGCTGTTTGCCAAGTATCCAAGCACTTACATATCTTCAATAGTCCTGTTGTACATCCTCTATTGGATCTTTTGTATTCTTTGGGTTAATATGAAAAGAGAACTCATCACAGCATGCTTTGTGGAAATGCTCAGACTCCAATCAGCATTCTCTCCCTAATGACAGGACCCAAAATGAACTCACTGCTGTTAAGTTAGTTCTCACTCATAGTGACCCTCCATTGGTTTTCTGGAGCTGTAAATTGCAGTGGAAAAGGTTTGCTCATCTTTCGCCCCTGAAGCTGCTGGCAGATTTGGGTTAGCAGTATACTCCCTACGCATTATGCCACCAGAGCTCCCTCTAATGATAAGAGAGGCTGGCAAATGTAGTCCTGCTCTTGGCCCAATAAGAAGAAATAAGGTTAGTGGGAAACTAGCCAGTTTCTGCTATTCAAATACAGAGTTCAATGAAGATTAGCAGGAGAAGCTCTTACTATTAGAGTGTCATAAAAATTTCTGATTGAAATAGTATCTAACCTAAGATCTGAAGGATAAGGAAGAATGAACCTAGTGAAATGAGAATGTTCTAAGCAGAGGAAATAGCAAATGACAATAACAAGAGATGAGAGAGAACATAATTTGTTTGAGGCATAGAGCATGATCTCAGGAAGGTTGAGGGATGAAGATTAAAAGGGAGGCTGAGAATAATGGTGGACCAACACTGTAGAGCTTTTAGAGACCTTCAACAGTCGCCAGGACTAAATATACAAATTGAGAATTTAAAACATTAGAGAATAGTGGTGCCTACATTGAGGTAGGTATTTTTTTTATGCCTGAACACGATAAATTTCAAAGAAAAAGCCAAGAAGCCACCATTCAGGACAAATTAAACACATATTTTGTGGATCTTGCTATTGGTCTTGTGTGTATGGCCCTTGTTATTATTATACTTATTGTCAGTAATTTGTACACCTACAAAAAAGCTAAGTTAGAAATATAGGTAATAGATGCATTTTTTAAATTATTATTAAATTTTATCCGTTTTAATGAACATTTACAGAGATTTTGGGTCTTCATTCATTCACTGTTGCACTGTTTTCTCTACCCTCTTCCCCAGTTCGTTCTTCTCCCCCCCCAATAGATGCATTTAAAGTAACATTTAAAGTAACAACAAAAATAGAGTACCTGCTGAGGCTGCTTATTTACAACCAAAAAAATTTGATTCCTTGATTGGGGTTTAGGTCATGGTTTCACGGGTATCTCAGTTAATTGGCCTAAAAACATAGTTAATGCTTCCATTCTACCTCCTACTTCATTGCACAGTGCTTGTTGTGAACCATCAAGTCAACTGTGGCTTATAGCAACCCTATGAACAATGAATCTGAAGCTTAACATATCCTGTGCCATCCTCACCAAGTCAGACACATTTGAGGCTATTGTTAAAAGTCACTGTGTCAATAAATCTTGCTGAGGATCTTTTTCTCATATGCTGACCCTCTACCTTTCCAAGCGTGATGTCCTTCTTCAGTGACTAGCCCCTCCTAACAACGTACCCAAAGTATGTGAAATGAACTTTCACCATTCTTGCTTCCAAGAAGCACTCTGGTTTCACTTTCTCCAAGAGGGACCAGTTTGTTCTCTTGTCTGTTCATTGGATATTCAGTACCCTTCTCCAACACAACGACTCAAAGTCATTGATTCTTTCTCTGCCATCCTTTGTCATTGTCCAATTTTCAGATGCACAGCAAACAACTGAGAAGACCATAGCTTGAATCAGACACAGCTTAGTCTTTAAACTGACATCATTGTTCTTTAGTATTCTGGCAAGGTGCCTGACAGCAGATTTCCCCACTATGTTTTGTCTTTTGATTGCTTGACTGCTGACACCAAGAGCATTGATTGTGGGTCCAAGCAAAGGGAAATCTTTGACAACTTTAATTTCTCTCCACATATCATCTTGTTGCCTATTTTTTGTCCCAGTGGTGAGGACTTCTGTTTTCTTAATGTTGTAATATAATTAGAACGTGACAAAGCTGGGATTTGAACCAAAACAATTTGTGGCAGTTAATTCCCTCATGTCAACAGTGGCTCATACTGACCCTGTAAACAACAGATTGTGAACAACCTTGCCTTATTGTGCACATGCTGTAGTCTATTGTTTCAATCATTGCATCAGTCCATCTTGTGAGTCTTCCTCTTCTTCGCTCACCCTCTACCTTCCCCAGCATGATGTCTTTTTCAAAGAATGGTTTCTCCTGAAGTTTCACCATCCTTGCCACTAAGGAGCATCTTGACTGCACTTCCTTTACGACAAACTGGTTTGCTCTTTTGGCAGTGCATGGCATGTTCAGCACTCTTCTCCAACACCAGCATTCAAAGCAATTGTGTTTCCTTTTGGCAGTACACAGTATATTCAGTACTCTTCACAGACAAAGTTCAATCTACCTCTAGAGGCTATGTTTGTGTCGAAGTCTTACAACATACATTATTCTATGCTGACTATCAACAAATATTTAAATATTTCTATAGAACTAACTATAGGCATTGATCTAAGTCCTGAATAATGTGATAAAAAATTATGTACTCTAACCTCAAGGAATTATTTATGGCAGGGACCCACTGTCCAAACCCAGCTTTCTACCTGTTGCTTGTTTGTGGTCTGGGAGGTAAGAATGTTTCTTCACTTTTCAAAATAGATAGAAGGAAAATGAAAAGAAGAATAAAATATCAAGACACATGAAATTAGCGTGAAATTAAAATGTGTGTTTACATGAATAAAGACTTATCAGCATGCAGCCGCACAGCCACACTCATCATTCATGCATCATTTAGCTATGATTCTTTTCATGCTGCAATGGCAGAGCTGATTAGTTTCAACTGAGAGCCATGGCATTCAATGACTTACATTTTTACTCTCTGGCCCTTTACACAAAAAGTGTACTAACTTTTCATCTATTGGCTCATGTAAACACATACACGTAATTCCAACACAAAATAGTTCAGGAAGGAGGCAGTGTCTAGACTTTGATTCAGAGGAAGCTAACAGAGTTAGAATTGAATCCCAGATCACTTTCTACTAACTGCATGCTTTTGAGCAAGTTACTTAACCTCCGAGGACCTATTTACCAGTTAATGAGGATAATAATGCCATTTTCATACAGCTTTGTAAGGGCTTCCTCCTCCCCTTCATTTGTTGTCAAGGTGATGGTGATTTTAATGCATGCTGACTCTGTGTGTTACAGTAGAACTGTATTCTATAGCTGATTTTTGGAAGTAGATCACCAGACCTTTCTTCTAAGGTACCTCTAGATAGATTAAAACTGCCTATCTTTCAGTTAGCAGCTGAGTACATTAACCATTTGCATTACCAGGAATTTCAGTTAATGTATGTATGTGTGTAGTGTTTGGCATAAAACACTCAAAAGCCAAACAAAGCAGGGGCAAACACTGTATGAGTCCGCTATTATAAAAAAAGCTTTCATGAGTGCGCTATTATAAAAAAAAAAGCTAAGCAGAGAATATAAACAGAATTAAATACGCTTTGATTTGCTACAGGGGATGGGAGAAGAGAGGAAGGGAAAGGAAAATCAGTAATTAGATAATGTACACCCAGTGGGTTAGATGAAATAAAGGCTTAAAAAATAATATGCTAAAGTAAACATTGGCTGAGAGCCAAGGGTTCAAAATTATATTGTTGGAGTTTTTTAATTGATTTGCTTACAAAGTTTGTATACATTGTGTTTCACGGTATTATTAATTCACATTGTGTTTCATACATTCTCATACATTATGTTTTATAAAATTAGTCACCATTGGACCTTCCCCATAATTTTTAAAAAATGAAATTGCTGTTTGTATTGAGTTCCATTGAGTTAAAACCAACCCATAACTGATTCTCCGGTGGGTTTTCAGAGGCAGTTAATTATTTGGGAGGAGATTGCCCATCCTTCTCTTGCGGAGCCTCAAACCGCGAGCCTTCACGATTGCAGCACAGCTTCTTGCCACTAGAGTTCCTGCAAAACTATATTACTAGCAACAACAGAGAGCTCTGGTGGAGTAGTACAAAGAGAGTTGCATTGCTAATGTTCAGGTGGTGCCTCTCTAGAGGTCAAATCCACAATTGACTTTGTGGGAGAAAGAGAGGTTGCTGTGTGATTTACAGCTTCTGAAAACCCACTTGGGAGGGTCAACAATGAGGTGATTCTGACTCAACAAAAATGAGTTTGAGTTTTGAATAAACAATAATAAAAATAACTAAGCTAATAACATGATGGCAGATACAATGTGCAATGCAATGTGAGCAACATGAATGGGCTTAAAACACTTCAGAGGGTTTAAAGTAAGTCTCCTGGAAGTAGTGACCTTGGGCTTGTTTGAAATAGCAATTCTTTTACTTACCAACTGTGTGATCCTAGGCTGATTATTTTACCTTTTAGAATCGTTTATTCCTTTCCCGTAAAATGTGGGAAATTATAATTACAGTGCTGAGCTCACAGAGTCTGTCTGGGAATTAAATAAGGTAATGCACATGAAACACTCAGTGCGATGTTTGATACGTGATATATATTCAATACGGTTACTGCAAATAATTTCCCTTCAGGTTGTCAGTGAAAACTTACCCAATTGTGTCCTGGTGAAAACCCTGCTGTTCTGCTTCCATAAAGATAATAGTCAAATAAAACCTTATGGAGCAGTTCTATTTTATAATCCTTGGAATCATCATAAGTAGAAATCAGCTTGATAACAATGGATTTTATTTTGAAAATATTCAATAAAAGTCAATTGCTGTCATTGTCATTGTGGCTGTTGTTACAGTCTGTAATTTTAGATGCTTGTCAAATCAACTACGACTTATAGCAGTCCTATTCACTACAGAACAAAACCCTGCCTGCTCCTGCACCATTGTCACAATTTCGTTGTACCTAAGCCCATTGTTGCAGTCACTGTGTTAAACTATCTCATTGAGAATTTTCCTCTTTTCTATCTTTTTTTTTCTCCTGGCCCTCCTTTTCTAAGCATGATGTACTTCTCTAGATACTGACCCCTCCTGTTAACCCGCCAAAAGTGTGAGAGACTAAGTCTCACCAGCGTTGTCTTCCAAGACAGATTCACTTATTCTTTTTTTTTTTTTTTAGATTCACTTATTCTTTTAGCAGTCTATTGTATATTAAGGAGTTCAGGTGGCCTAATAGCAAGAGGCTGTGCTGCAATCCTGAAGGCTTGCAGCTCAAGTCCACCAGCTATTCTGTGAGAGGATAGAAAATCTCTTCCTTTTAATCCCACCAGATGCATAGCAAGTAATTGCAAAGACCATAGCCAGTATCAGGTACACCTTAGTCTCCAGATCGACATCATTACTCTTCAGTACTTTGGAGAGGTCTCTAATCGCAGTCTACCCCATCGCAATATGTCCTTTAATTTCCTGGCTGCTGGTGCAAAGAGTAGTGATTGTGGAGCTAAGCAAACTAAAGCTGTTAAAAATCTCAATCTCTTCATCTATCATGATGCTGACTATCGGCCCAGTGGTGAGATTCTTTGTTTGCTTTTTCATCTATTTTTTCCTTTGCCTTTTTAATTGAGATTTTAAAGAAAATTTATAGAGAATTTGGATTTCCATTCATTCATTGTTGCACACTTTTCTCCCTGTCCCCCTACCCCCTAGTTAGCTTTTTTCTTTTGAAAAAACAAAAAATCCTTTATACAGTCCCGTATCCCCCCACCCCCAGTCTGCTTTTCTATGAAGCTCTTATTTTGGACCCTTGTCATGTCAATAATACCTAATCATATATTCCCTTGATACAATCCTCTCGCTTGTCTGTTTCAATGTTGTGTACTTTATTTATCTCCAGTTTTCTTAGTTTGCCCCCAACCCCATGCCAGTTCTGTTCTGTGTGTTTTTGTGACTGAGATATTTCACTCAGAATAATGTTCTTCAGGGTCATCCATTTTGAATAATATTTCATCAGTTCCTTGTTTTTCAATGCAGTGTAGTATTCCATTGTGTGACTATACCAGAGCTTCTCTACCCATTCATTTGTTGATGGGCACTTATGGTTATTTCCAGCTCTTTGTTACTTTGAACAAAGCCACAATAAACATGGGTGTGCATATATCTGCTTGGGTGGCAGTTCTGGTTTGTTTAGGGTATATTCCCAGTAGTGGAATTGCTGGGTCAAATGGTATCTCTATTTCCAACTTTTGGATAAAACACCATACTGCCTTCCACAGTGGTTGCACCATTTTACACACCCACCAACAGTGAATAAGGATTCCAATTTCTCCACAATCTAGCCAGCATTTGATGTTTGCTGTTCTGTTAAATTTTGCCATTCTGACTGGGGTGAGATGATATCTCATAGTTCTTTTCATTTGCATCTCTCTTAGGGCTAGGGATTTTGAGCATTCCTTCATGTGTTTGTTCGCCATCTGAATGTCTTCCTTGGTAATCAATCTGCTCATATCCTGTGCCCATTTTTCAATTGGCTTGATTCTAGATATAAGTCGCTTGTCTGACATGTCATTACTAAATATTTTTTCCAAATCTGTGGTTTCCCTATTTTAGTCTGTTAGAAAAATTTTTGAATGTGCAGAGGGATTTGATTCTTAGAAGGTCCCATTCATGTATTTTACCCTCTCCGGGCTGTAGATTTTTCAGGATGCTTGTAAGACTGTTCTTATTGTGGATTAGGACTTCTAGCGTTGTTCCTAGCTTTTCTCTAATGAAGTTTATAGTCCTTGGTTTTAGTCTTAGGTCTTTGATCTACTTTGAGTTGGTTTTTGTGCATGATGTGAGATGTCAAGGTCTTCCTTGAGTTTTCTGCAGATGGTTTTCCCATTTTGCCAACACCATTTTTAAAAAGGCTGTAATTTCCCCACTTAACTAATGTCATTTCCTTGTCAAAAATCAGTTGACCATAAGTAGATGGACTGATTTCTGGGTTCTCAATTCTATTCCATTCATCTATGTGTCTGTCATTGTATTAGTACCATGCAGTCTTGACCACCACGGTATTGTAGTAGCATTTGAAATCAGGCAACAGTTTACCTCCTAACTTGCTTCTCTTTTTAAGGAGTATTTTGTTTATTCAGGGTCTCTTTCCATTCCAAATGAAATTGGAATTCGTTGAAGAATGGAATTGGTGTTTTCCTTGGGATTGCATTGATCATGTAAATTGCCTTTAGTAGGATTGTCATTTTCACAATATTGAGCCTTCCTATCCATGAGCAAGGGCTATACTTCCATTTCTCTAGATCTCTTTTCTTGTTGTAATGTTTCTTGTAGTAATGCTTTGTAATTTTCTTTGAATAGATCCCTTATGGTTTTAGTTAGATATACGCCCAAGTATTTAATCTTGTGAT
>NW_006399833.1:7342511-7362044 GCF_000299155.1 Elephantulus edwardii
TTATTCTTAGGTTTTCTTCTTGTTCCTTCCTTTTTAATTCTGCTTTTTGTTCTAGCAGATCAGTGGTAACAATTCTATCTTCTATTTCATTGGTTTTGTATTTCATCTCTTCAACTCTGTTCATGTGTCCCTCCATTATGTTGACAGCATCTGAAACATTGGACCTCATATTTTGGATTGTTGTTTCTTGTTTTTCCAGAAACTTTAATACCTCGTTTGTTTTATCTGCATTATTTTGGATTGTGTTTTTTTTAATCTCTTCCTTCCTGGTTTTTGCTTGCAGTGTCCTGTAATTCTTCAAGTTTGTTTATCACTCATTGAAAATATTCAATTATTGTTCTTTTAAATTCTGTGTCAGAAAGTTTCATCAGATTTTCTGACTTAAGGAAATCACCTTTTTTTTTGGATGAAATCTTTCTTTGGGCTTGTGTAGGGTGTAAGGTTGCCTACTTTACTAGGTGACATTGCTGTGGTAAAGTCTTTCATGGCCGAGTCATGATCTGAAATCACTACTCCAGAAGCTGGTGGGGCAGCTAGCCTGCCTGTGTTTCTCTCTGCCTTCTGACTGAAGGGAGGATCTGCTTCCCTTTGGTAGAGGCTTGTTTAAGCAGCCTCTTCTGTCAGAAAACTGCCACAGTTAGACCAGCCCAAGGTGCTCTGGGATCCAGGCAGTTAATAGACTCGACGTGAGGAGGTGCAAGGCAGGGCATGGAGACCTGATTGGAAAACCAGGAAACCTTGATTTTTCCCTTCCAGGATGAGCTCCAGCTGTCTAACTCCCTTCTAATTTACCTTAAGGGGTCCCACATGTTCCAGCCAAACAGCAGTGGCCTTCCACTAGGTACCTCGCTCAAATTCCCACGTTGCTCCCAGTACATGTCACTCCTGGCACACATTGCTTCCAGCGTGGCATCGTTAGCTCCTGAAACAGTGTGTCTAGCTCCTGGTATGGCATTGCTAGCTCCCGGTGTGTGGTGTCAGCATAGGCATCTCCTGGAGTGGGTGAGTGGCATCAGCATCCAAAAATCTTTGCTTTCTTGATATTGAGCTTCAATCCATATTGAAGGCTCTAGTCCTTGACCTTCTATGGCAAGCACTTCAGGTCATAATTTTGACCAACACAAATCTAAAGGATCATATCTTATTCAGTCTTCCTCATTCTTTGTCTAAGTTTCACATGCATATGAAGTGATTAAAAATTCCATGGTTTGCATCAAGTACACCTTAGTCATTAAACTAACATCCTTACTCTTTAGCACTTTAAAAAGAGCATTGGAAGCAGATTCACCCACGGCCATACATCTTTTGATTTCTTGGCAGCTTCTTTCATGGTATTAGTTGTGGACCCAAGTAAAAGTAAATTCTTGAAAAATCTTTCTCCATTTATCATCATGTTGCCTATTGGTTCAGTTATAAAGATTTTTGTTTTCTTGAGGTTGAAGTATAATCGACACTGAAGGCTGTTGTCTCTGTTCATCTTCAGTAGGTGTTTTAAATGTTCTTCTCTCTCAGCAAGCAATATTGCACCATCTGCATATCTCAGGTTCTTTTTTTTAAAAAAATTCATTTTATACTGGTTTACTTACAAAGTTCATATATATATTGTTTTTCATGCTGGATCTTTCCCATTTCCTTTACCCATGCTTCCTTCTACTCATCAAATTGTGAGACTCTATGTTTACCACCCCTCCCATTGATCCTTACCCCTATGTTCCTACCCTTCCCCCTTTGAATCCTCATACATGTTTTACATGTATTTCTATTTCTATAATAATGGTATTATACTGTATTTGTCCTTATGGGACTGAGTTAGTCTACTTAACATAATGCTCTCCAGTTCCTGCCAAGTTAGGTAGTGATTTACAAAATCATTGTTCCTGCATTCTGGGTAGTATTCTATTGTGTGAATGTACCATAATTTCTCAATCCATTCAATTGTGGTTAGACATTCAGGTTGTTTCCATGTTCTTGCAATGGTGAATAATGCTGCTATGAACATTGGTGTACAGGTCTCCATTTCTACCTCAGTTCTCATTTTCTTGGGGTTTATTCTAAGCAGTGTAATAGGTGGGTCATATGGAATTTCTATGTTCAGCTTTTTGAGGAAATTTCAAGCTGCCTTTCAGAGTGGTTGTACCATTGTACAATCCCACCAACAATGTTTAAGAGTTCCTATCTCTCCAAATCCTCTATGTCATTTATTACTTGGCTGTCCTGTTAAACTTTGCCACTGCTACTGGGGTGAAATGATAGCTCATTGTGGTTTTGATTTCCATCTCTCTTACTGCCAATGATTTTGAGCATTTCTTCGTGTGCTGCTGGTCATCTGAATATTTTCCTATCTAAAAATTCTTTCCACATCTTTTGCCCATTTTGTAATTGTATTATCAGTCTTTTCCTTGTAGAGGCTCTTTAAGTTTATGTAAACTTTTGATATGAGATCCTTGTCTGAAATAGTTTTGCCAAATGTTTTTTCCCACTTAGTAGGTTTTCTATTAGCTCTGTTGGAAAATGTTTTTGATGCACACAGGGATTTAATCTTTAGAAGGTCCCACTCATCAATTTTATCCTCTTCAGATTCTGCATTTCTGGCTTTATTTGGCAGTCTCTTTATGCCATAGACTAGGTATTTCAAGGTTGATCCCATTTTGTCTCTGATGAACGTTATGGATTTGGGCTTTACTCCCAGGTCTCTGATCCACCTTGAGCTGATTTTTGTGTACGGTCTGAAATGTGGATCCTGTTTCATCTTTCTGTGGTAAGCAATCTGGTTTTGCCAGGACCATTTGTTGAAAAGGTTATAGTTTTTACATTTTCTAAGTTTTGATTTCCTTGTTGAATATCAGCTGACCGTAAATAGATGGCTCCATTTCTAGGTTCTCAATTCTCTTCCATTGGCTTATGTGCCTGTCATCGTACCAGTATCATGCAATTTTGGTTACTACCATATATCATACGTTCTTTATGAGTCTTTCTCCCATACTAATGTCACATTCTCCTTCATATGGTCCAACCACCTCAGATTGTTATAAGTCTGGGACACAGGATTTGGAGTTAGAGAGGCCTGGGCTTGAATTCCAGCTAATTGTTATCTCTGTGACTGACTTTGGGTAAGTTGCTTAACTATTCTAAGTCTCAGTTTCTTTATTTGTAAAAAGAATTGTTACCAAGAATTGGCATCAAGTCAACTCTAATAGCAACTTCATAGGACATAGTAGAACAGCCTGTTAAGGTTTCTAAGATTGTAATCTCGAGGAATGTTCCAAATAGTCAATTACCTTTGCATAGTCAATAAAACACAAGTAAACATCTTTCTGATATTTTCTGCTTTCAGCCAAGATCCATCTGACATCAACAATGATATCCCCTGTACCACAGCCTTTTCTGAATCCAAATAGAATTTCTGAAAGTCCCCTGGCAAGGAAGTGTTTCAGCCATTTTCAGTAATATCCAGCAAGATTCTACTTGCATGTCATATTAATGATATTGTTTGATAACTTCCACATTCTATTCTATCACCTTTTTAAAAAATGGGAACAAATAGAGATCTCTTTCAGTCAGTTGGGCAGGTAGCTGTCTTCCAAATTTCTTGGCATAGGCTAGTGAGCACATCCAGGATTGCATGTGTTTGTTAGAATGTGTCAATCGGCATCCCACCAAATCTTGGAGCCTCATTTTTTGCCAATGCCTTCTGTACAGTTTGAATTTTGTCCTTCATTACCATTTTTTTCTTGATCATATGCTACTTTCTGGAATGATTCAGTGACAACCTATTGTGTAATTACAATGACTCTGCATACTCCTCCCATGAGAAATGTGCACCTGTGTACTCCTTAGGAGCAAAGATGGTGAAACTTCATCCCACTTACTTTGGGCATGTTGTCAGGAGGAACTCCTAGAAAAATACATCATTCTGGGAAAGATAGAGAGACATCAAAAAAGAGGAAGACCTGTAACAAGATGAATTGACATAGCCACTATAACAGCAAGATCAAACAAGTCAGAAATTGTGGGGATAGTGTAGAACTGGGCAAGGTTCCCATCTGTTGTTCATAGATCACAATGAATCATAGTTGACTTAAAGGTACCTAACAATAACAATAGTCTTTAGGAAAGGATCCAATTGTATTGCCACTTCTTTCTCCTGTGGAGCAGCTGATGGGTCCAAATTGCTTACCTTCTGATTAACAGCTGAGTGCTTAACTACAGGGTCACCAAGTCTTCTTCAGAAAGTGGTTATGAGGGTTAAACAAGACAATCTACTTAGCTCAATGTCTGGAAGGTGGTGAATATTCAATAAATGATAGCTGTTAGGAGACAGAGTGCTCCTTGGAAGCAAAGATGGTGAAGCTTCATCTTTCACACATGTAGCTAGGCAAGCCTATTCCTTGGAAAGGGACACCATGCTTGGAAAGTTGGAGGGGCTGCTAAGGAGAGTAAGGCTCCCAACATGATAGATTGGCACAGTGACTTAAGCAATGGGCCCACGTGTGTCAGAGATGATGAGGATGGCACAAGATAAGACAGGGTTCATATCGGCTGTTCATAGGGTCAGTATAAGTTGTACTCAGTGGCACCTAACAACCGCAGCAATAATAGTAGGATCCCCAGTGGTGTAGTGTATAATTAATCAAGCTGTTAATAGATATGTTGGTGGTTTGAATCTGCTAGTGATTCAATTAGGGAAAGATGGTAAGTCTTCTCCTAATTAACAGCCTTGGCAACTTCGTGGAGTGTTGCTCTTATTCAGAACCAACTTGTCAACAATAAGTAATATTGTTATAAGAAGGAGCGTTGGTGGCTTAGTGCATTATGTATTGCATTGATAATGGAAAAGTTAGTGGTTTGAATCTACCAACTGGGATAAATATAGGCAGTCCCTCCCCATTAAAAGAATCAACTTGACAGCAGTGGGTTTATTGTTCTAAGAAAAAATGATGACAACAGTGTGTCCCCAATAATTGTTGAATAACCAAATGTAACCAATTGGCTAGTAGGTTAAAAGAATTCATATTCAGCCATTGAGAAAGGAAAATTCACCAGTCTCAGTTTGACATTGTAAACTGTACATGAAACTATTTCTAGCTAAAATGTGATGTCATATATATTCAAACCTGCTCAAAATTCCCTGTTATTCAATAACTTCCAGTTCCAATTTGATATGCAAATGTTACTTAGCACTTGTGTGTAAAAAGTTACCAAGCAATATGGGGAAATGCTCCTGCTAGTAAATTTTTCCATCAATAAGTAACCCATCATTTGATGAAGCAACAAGCTCATTTCCCTAAGAAAATGCCAGAAAGGACATCACTCATAACTTTTAAAGGCCCTGTTTGTCAAGTCTTTGGTAAATATCTAAATATATATATATATATATATACATAGATAGTGATTAACCAGGGCCTTAAGCCAGATTCACAATATCCTCCCCTGTTATAGTCGCTGTAGTTATGCAAGAAAATGAGGTGGCAGGGAGTGGGGGGGAGTTCAAAGAGACCAGGTGTCCTCGTCTAACATTTGTACTGGTTGAATTTCTAACTTTACTTCCTTATGTGGCTAATTTCCAGCCAGGCTAATGGCCTCTGTACAAAACTGACCCTCAGGAAAGTTAAGTAACAAGTCAGAATTTTCTTTGGCCTCTTCCTAACCTTCCTTTCAACTCTTCTGTGCTCTGAGTCTACAGTATTTTCCTTTCTTGCAACATCCTGTGTGAGTGACTATCTGAAGCATAGATAACCCAGGCCCACGGCCCTCTCGTTCCCCACCCTCCAATCAAAGCTGACCTCAAATTACTCCTTCAGAGCTCTTCTTATTGGTTACTATAGTGACAGACGGTGTAACTGTGTCTATTTCCCACTGTGCTGTTTCTAGCACACTCATGCACTCAGTTCACTGTCCCAAAGAACAAGTTCAAAAGCACCTTTATGATTCATGCTAAAAGTCCAGAAGAATCCCAGTGTGGGGGTAGGGTTGTGCTTTAAACTTATGATAGCTACCAACTGGGTATACTGCCTACTTCAACAAGTTGGTTTGTAAGGATGCTGTGTTTCACATAGATCAACATTCTTGCTCAGTGACTTCAACTAATGTGAGCCTGGAGTGGTGGTAAAATGACATTAAAAGGAGCTAATGGTTTTAATACCTTTTTTGTTGTTGTTGTTGTTGTTAGTCATCCTAGCAAGGAGTTCTGGTGGCCTCATGGTAAAAAGTTGCACTTCAATCTCAAAGGCACATGTTTCAAATCCACTAGCTGATGCGTGGGAGAAAGATGGACAATCTCCTTTCATTCAGTTTACTAACCCAGAAAATTGCTGGAGGGTTAGCTATGGATCGATTCTGACTCAATGGCACACAACAACAGCAAACAATAGTCATACTATCCTCCTAAAGAAAATAAGGCCCAACAACTCCTGAGAATGTAGGATATCTCTCACACAATTCTTTTGAACCTACTCATACAATCCTTCATGAGCAGCACCCACCCACAATTTAAGGACTACACTTGGAACATCTGCTCCCTTCTTTTTCCTGATGTACTTAGCCTCTTCTGCCTATCTACCTTCAACCTCTTTTGCTATCTAAAATAAAAACCCAATCCTCTTTTCTCTCTGAGGTTCTACACTAAGCAGCAAATAAGTGCTGTGGATATGTTTTGGTTGGCTCACATGATACTTTTTAAAATAGGAATTGGTTCCCAAAGTTTCAGAATCAAGGGATTTCCTGCAAAAGACCTGGAATTTTCCCTTTGTTATTTAACAAGTCTTGGGAGCCAGCAATATAGGCTGGAACCTCAATTGGCAAATATTTTTCACTTCTGGGTGCTAAATTCAAACCAACTATGTACTTGCCACTTTGCCATTGAACCTAGCAGGCCCTCTTGTGTGTTTTACTAGTAAAACTAGAGCTCTGGTGGCTTAGTGAGAACACATTGTACTGCCAACCCAAAAGGTACATGGTTTGAATCCACCAGCTGCTACAGAGGAGAAAGATAAGCAGTCTTCTGAGTGATTTATAGCCTCTGAAAACACCTAGAGGAACAGCTGTGAGTCAGTTTTGACTCTCTGGTGCATATCAACAAAAGCAATAGTAGCAGGATCGTACAGAGCAAATCAAGCTTCTAACCCAAAGATCAGCAGTTTCAATTCACCAGCCACTTCATTGGATAAAGGTAGTCTCCTTCAGCCAATTTATAGCCTCAGAAACCTGACAGAGGGTGGCTGTGCAGCATACCTGTAGGGCCCATCAGGAGCAGGCTCAATGACTTACTGTAAGTGCCAGGCGAAGCGGAAAGCAGATTGCTCTTTCTTGGACTTAAGGGAAAGGGCTTAGTGTTCACAAATTCAGTTGTCTATCTGTTCTTCCTGGAGAAAGAGATGTTCCTTTGATCTCAATAAAGTTGTTATTTTTGTTGTTAGGTGCCATGGAGTTGAGTATGACTCATAGCAACCCTAAGAACAGCAAATCTGAACTCTGTCCTATCTTGTGCCAGCTTCGTCATCTCAGACACACTTGGGCCTATTGCTGCAGTCACTGTCACTGAGAATCTTTGTTAGGTAGAGAAAGGGTCAAATGAAAGGATTGGGTTGGTTTTTTTTAAATTTGAGGGAAATCTTATGAATTATATAGGTTTTTCATTGAATCGTTTATCTATCTTGTTTTATAGGATTATAATTGCAATTTCATTCGGTCATTAATATATATATTTATAGCATTAATTACAATGGATTCATACAATTCATTACAATGTCTGATCAATATATTGTTTATTACCTTTTTAGTCATTCAGTTATCTATTTGTTAATTTTTACTGCCCTCTCCCTCCCTCCCCATCTCTGGTGACCATCCAAAATGAATTTTATCTGTGTGTATATCTTTCCTTAGCTTTTTATAATAGTCTTACTTGGACCAGGAGGAAGTTGTCAGAACAGAGCAAAGAAACACTGCATGGTTCAAGATCAGGAAAAGGTGTACACCAGGGATCATCCTCTCTCCATACCTTTTCAATCTATATGTGGAATAGATAATCTGGGAGGCTGGGCTTTATGAGGTGGAATGTGGCATCAGGATTTGAGGAAGACTCACCAACAACCTGTGTTATGCAAATAATACAACCTTGCTTGCTGAATCTGAGGAAAACTTGAAGTGTTTGCTGCAGAAGGTCAAGGACTGCAGTTTGCAATACGAACTGAAGATCAATATCAAGAAAACAAAGTCTCACCATGGGGTGAAACATCACTGGGCCGATTGGCAGCATTATGATAGATGGTAAAGAGATTGAGATTGTTAACAGCTTTAGTTTGCTTGGCTCCATAATCAACACTCTTAGTACCAGCAGCCAGGAAATCAAAAGACTTACATATTGGGAAAATCTGCTGTCAGGGACCTCTCCAGAGTACTGAAGAGCAGCGACATCAGTCTAGAGACTAAGGTGTGACTGATCCATGCCAAGGTCTTCACAATTACTTCGCATCAGAGAACTGGACAATAGCTAAGTACAGTAGAAGAATAATCGATGCCTTTGAATTGTGGTGCTGGAGAAGAGTGTTTAACATACTGAAGACTGCCAAAGGAACAAATAGGTTTGTCCTGGAGAGGGTGAAACCAAACTTCTCCTTAGAGGCAATGATTTTGAAGCTCTGTCTCATATACTTTGGGCATGTTGCCAGGAGCGACCAGATCTTGGAAAGGGACATCATACTTGTAAAGGTAGAGGGACAGTGAAAGTGAGAAAGACTCTGGATGAACTGTATTGATTTAGTGACTGGAGTAATGAGGATAGCTGTGTCAGACAATGAAATTGTCTCAGGATAGGACAAGGTTCAGAGTTGTATATAGAGTCACTAAGAGTCCCCAGTGACTCAACAGCACATAACAACAATACTTCTTTTGTGACTGACTTATTTTACTTAGCATTGTGTCCTCTATATGACTGTATGTTAACTGTTTTATGCTGTGTTTTTTTGTGTGGTATTGCTGTTTTCTTTGTTCCATCTACTTTTCTGTGCTGAATTAATTTTCTCTGTGATTTTTCTTATCATTTCCTTCATTGCTATTAGTATTTCTAGGGCATTATATAATTTTCCTCTTTTTTAAATTAATGTTAATGAAAGTTTACAGAGACTTAGGGTTTCCATTCATTCATTGTTGCACTTTTCTCCCTGCCCACCCCTTCCCCCCAATTCACTCCTTTCCTTGAAAAGTGAAAGAAAAACTCTTTCATTGTTATACAATCCCTCCCTGCAAGTCCACTCCACTGTGCAGCCTTCGTTCTGGACTCCTGTCATGACAATACTCATGAAATATTACATAAAACGGGTGACCCTGAAGGACATTATGCTGAGTGAAATATCTCAGTCACAAAAGGACAAGCATTACATAGGGCCACTGTTGTAAAACAGGACTGACATCAGGGTTGAGGGAAGACAGAGAAGGAAGGAAGGAATGATGTATACTGCATTGAAAGAGATGAGGGAGAGAACTGTTTAAAAAGGGTATATGATTGGTAATTAATTTTCCTCTTTTTAATTTGGTGAGATCAATTAATTGGTTAACTAATTTTCTTGGAGGTTTCCTATAAATTACTATTTTATTTCCATGTCAGGTAGCTTTGTTTACTTAGTGGTAAGGTGGTATATTATTCGAATCCACCAGCTGCCCTGCAGGGCAAAGATGGGCAAACTCCTCCCTTGCAAGGGTCAGCAATGTGTTGGCTCCTACTTGAGGGTACACAACAAAAAACCAGTTTGTTAGTTACTACAGTGAATAAATTTTAAAAAATAAATATGTTTAAACACACACACACACACACACACACACACACACACAATATATTAGTAGGGAGCTCTGATGGCCTAGTGGCAAGAAGCTGCGCTGTAATCCCGAAATTCCAAGGTTCAAATCCACCAGATGCTCTGCTGGAGAAAGAGGGCAATCTCCTCCTGTGCCAGGCAGATCCAATTTGAAGGTAAACAACAAGAACCCTCCAGACACACACACACACACACACACACACACACACACACACACACACACACACCAAAACCCCCAGTTTGTTTTATCTTAAAATCTTGACTTCCTCTCCGTTTAGAAGTTCTGTAACTACACTTCTTAGTCTCTATTTGCTTTGTGGTTGTAAATGATACCTCTTAATGCAGAGATGAAAAATACAGAACAAGATAGACATATATTTTGGTTTTTGCTTGTCATGGATATATTTTGACACATAATAACTCTATATGGACAGAATAGAACTATTCCTTGAGATTGTCTAGGCCATGACCTTTCAGAAGCAGATCACCAGGCCTGTATTCAGAAGAGCCTGTGGCTGTGTTCAAACTGTCAACCTTTCCTTAATAGTAAAGGACTTCACAAAGACTCTCGTTACATTCACCTGTTACACCACTGATGATCTTAATAGTTTTAAGTTTTATGCTATGATCTTTGATTCATTCTTCTCGACTTAGATTTTGTATATTGAAGGAGGTATGATTCTTGCTTCAATTTTCTACAGATAGACAGTTTTGTGAATACTATGTGTTAAGGAAGCCAGCTTTTCATCTCTTTTTCAAAGAGCAGTTAATTATCAATATGTGGATTTCTTTCTGTATTTTCAATTATATTCCATTGGTGTATATATCTTTGTACTAGTTCCATACTGTTTATGATTACCATGACTGAGAAGCAGTTTTTGAGATCAGAAAGCATAAGGTCTCTGTTTTGTTTTTCTTCTTCAGTGTTGTTGTTAGGTGCCATTTAATCAGCTACAACTCTTAGTGACCTTGTGAATAAACTATCTGAACTTTGCCCTATTCTGTGCCATCCTCATCATTTCTGATATACTTGAGCCCATTGTTACACTTACTGTGTCAATCTATCTTTTTTTGAGGCTATTCTCCTTTACTGACCTTCCACTTTTCTAAGCATGATGTCTTTTTCCAAGAACTGATGCCTCTACAATATGTCCAAAGTATGTGAAATGGAGTTTCACCATCCTTGCCTCTAAGGAGCATCTCCTGTTTTCACCCTCTCTAAAACATATCTATTTGTTCTTTTTGCAATCCATGGGATATTAACTACTCTTCTCCAACACCACAACTCAAAGGCATGGATTCTTCTTCTGTCATCCTTATTCATTGTCCATTTTCAAATGCACAGCAAGTGATCTGAAAGACTGTGGTTTGGATCAGGTGTACCTTAGTCTTTAGACTGATATCATTGCTTTTTAATACTTTGGCAAGGTCATAAACAGCAGGTTTTCCCAGTGTAATACATCTTTTGATTTCTGGTACCAAAAGTGTTGATTATGGATCCAAGTAAGAGGAAATAATTGATAATTTTAGTCTTTTTCAATGTAACATGATGTTACCTATTGACCCAGTGGTTAGAATTTTATTTTTCCTTGAGGTTAAGATGTAATCCATATTGAAGACTATAGTCTTTGGTCTTCTATAGCAAGTGTTTCCAGTTTTCCTCACTTTGTTGATGAGTCTTCCATGGATCTTGATGCCACATCCTTTTTCATAGGATTTAAGTTTATGAATGATTTGCTTAGCATACTCATTGAGTAAGTATGGAGAAAGAGTACAGTTCTGATACACTTCTTTCCTGATTTTAAACCATCCAGTGTTCCCTTGCTCTGTTCATAAACAACAAATATGTTTCATATGAATACTATTAACTGTTCTGGTATTCCCATTCTTCACCATGTTACCCATAATATGTATTTGTATTACTTGGTAGTGACGAATGATTTTCTGAAAATATATAATGTTGGATTCTACTGGATTTTGTTGAGAATTTTTATGTCAGTGTTCATGAGGAATAATGGTCTACAGTTTTCTTTTTAGTGATATCTTTACTTGACTTTGATGTCAGGTTTATGCTTGTTTCGTGGAACAAATTCTATATTCTAAAATAGTTTGGATAGAATTAGTATAAATTCTTTTTATAAATGTTTGATAGAATTAGTCAGTGAAGGCATTTGAGTAAGAAATGAGAACTGATTTTGTTTGGGATGTGTTTTATGACCTGTTCAGTGTCTTTCTCTCTTCTTTTTTCTATTGCAGCAGAGCTTCTTATCACTAGGTCACCAGAGCTCCCTCCAATTTTGATTTTTGGTTTTGTTTTTTTTTTTTGCAATTAATCTGTCAAATGTTCTGCTCTGCCTCTATGTTAAGTTAGGTAGCCTGCGAATTTCTAAAAATTTGTCCATTTCCTCCAGGTGTTCCAATTTGTTAGATTCTAATTTTTCACTTAATTGTGGTCATGTGGAACCTATACCTGGACCAGGAGACTGTTGTGAGAAAAGACTAGGGGAACAATGTATGGTTCGAAATTTGGAAGGGAGTGCATCAGGGTTATATTTTCTCTCTATACCTATTCAATCTATATGCTGAACAAATTATTCAAGACGCTGGACTCTATGAAGAGGAGTGTGGCATCGTGATTGGAGGGAGACTCATCAATAACCTGCGTTATGCAGATGACACAACCTTGCTTACTGACAGTGAGGAAAACTTGAAGCATTTGTTGCAAAAGATCAAGGAATACAGCCTTCTGTATGGATTGCATCTCAATGTCAAGAAAACAAAGATTCTTATCACTGGACCAATAGGCAGCATCATGATGAATGGAGAGGAAATTGAAACTGTCAACAACTTCATCTTGCTTGGATCCACCCTTGGTACCAGCAGTCAGGAAATAAGGAGACACATTACATTGGGAGAATTTGTAGTTAAAGACCTCTCCAAATTATTGAGGAATAATGATGTCAGTTTGAGGAATAAGCAGTGCCTGATTCAGGCCATAGTATTTCCAATTACTTGCTATGCCAGGCATCTGAGAGCTGAACAATGAATAAAGGATGACAGAAGAAGAATTGATACCTTTGAGCTGTGGTGTTGGAGAAGAGCACTGAGCATCCCATGGACAGCCAAGAGAACAAATATATATGTCTTGGAGAGAGTGCAACTGGAGTGCTCTTTGGAGGCAAGAATTATGAGGCTTAGCTTCACATATTTTGGGCATGTTCCTAGGAGGGTCTAATCATTGGAGAAAGACATGATTCTGGGAAGGGTAGAGTGGTCAGTGAAGGAGAAGAAGACCCTAAGCCAGGTAAATTGATATGGTGAGTGCTGCAATGGGCTCTTGTGTGTCAGGAAGCATGAGGGTGGTGCAGGATAGAACAGGGTTTAAATCTTTTGTTCATAGGGTTTCTTTGAATTGGACTTGACTTGACGACATCTAATGACAACAACAAAATTCTTCACTAAGAAAATCTAGTGGTTTACTACTAAAGAATTACAGAATTGTGGCTACCAACACAACAGTATGTATTCCAAGTCCACTAGCTGCTAGGTGGAAGAAAGATGTGCAATCTCCTCCTGTACAATTAATTGCTGTTGAAAACCTACTGGAGGATCAGCTGTGGATGATCTCTAACTTGACGGTAAACAACAAGTTCTTCATTAGGACCTCTGGTAGCATAGTGCATAATGAGCTGTACTGCTAACCCAAGGGTGACAACTCTTTACTGGTTTGATTCCATCGACAACTCTGTGGGAATCTATTTGGACTCGACGATAATGAATTAGTAAATGTGTTCTTCATGGTATTGTGTTATTGTGCTTTTTACTTCAGCTAGTTCTGTTATGATTTTGCGCAAGAAAGTTGATCCAACAGAAAGTGGAAATTATAGGAACAAAAATAATGCAACATGAAAACAAAACATTGCTAAAGATCATTAAAAAATAGTTAGAACAGTATACCAACAGAAAATGTCAGAAGTTCAAACGGTTTGGAAGAGACTGTGGCACCATGGATATCATTGCTGATGTCAGATCAATTCTGATTGAAAGCAGAGAATACCAGAAGAATGTCTATTTGGGTATTATTGACTATGCAAAAGTATTTGACTAGGTGGATCACAACAAATGATGGCTAACATTGAGAAGACTGAGAATCCCAGAATACTTAATTATGATTACATGAAAACTATTCCTAGGCCAAGAAGCAGTTTATGAATGGATCAAGAGAACACTGCTATAAAATCAGGAAAGGTGTGCATCAGGGTTGTATAGTTTCTCCATACCTATTTAATATGGGTGCTAAGCAAATTATTTGAGAGGCTGAACTATATGAAGGAGAATCATCAGTATTAGAGGAAGACACATGAACAACCTGCACTATGCAGATGACACCATCTTGTTTGCTGAAAGTGAAGAGGATTATAAGTGTTTGTTGCAAAAGATCAAAGACTACAGCCTTCAATATTAATTACATCTCAATATAAAGAAGACAAAAAAACCTCACTGATAAATGATAGCAATGAAAGATGGAGAAAAGAGTGAAGTTGTCATCTATTTCATCTTACTTCAGCCTACAACCAACACCCTTGGTGCCAGCCGTCAGGCAATCAGGAGACATATTACACTGAGGAAGTCTGCAGTCAAGGACTTCTCCAAAGTGCTGAGGAGCAATGATGCTAATTTGAAGACTAAGGTGTGCCTGATTTAGGCCATAGTCTTTTCCATCACTTGTTATACCTCTTAGAGCTGGACAATGAATAAGGGTGGCAGAATAACAATTGATGCCTTTGAATTGTGACTCTGAAGAAGAGAACTGACTAAAGAACTTCTCTTGGGAGAAGTACAGCCAGAATGTTCCTTGCAGGCAAGGGTGGTGAAGCTCTGTCTCACATACTTTGGGAATGTTGCTAGCAGAGGCTATTTCTTGAAGAGGGACATCAAGCTTGGAAATGTGGAGGGTCAGCGGAAGACCCTCAACCAGGTGGACTGACACAGTGACTGCAGCTATAGGTTCAGGTGTGTCAGAGATGATGATGAGTATGGCACAGGATAGGACGGAGTTCAGATTTGTTTTTCATAGGGTTGCTGTGAGTCATACTTGACTCAAAGGCAACTAACACCAACTAACGACAATTAATAGTATTTGTAGGGTTTGTTTGTGGTTCTTTTTCTATTTGTTGGAATTGTTAAGGTGTTGGTTTTGGTTCTTTTGCTTTTTTATGTGTTCATTTATTACATTGACCTCTGAGCACTGTTTTTACAGTATCCCAAAGATTTGATGTGCTATGTTTTCACTCTCACTTGTTTCAAGAATTTTTTTTAATTTATTTTTTTATTTCTTCTACTATCCAGCAGGGCATTATTTAGTTTCAGTATGCTTGGTTTTTTTCCCTCCACTTGGTCTTCTTGTTGATTTCTAGTTTTGTTGCATTGTGACCTGAGAAGATGCTTTGTAGTGTTTTATATTTATTGAGGCTTGTTTAGTGTTGAGTTCTGTATGTTTACAAGATCAAGTTAATTGTATTGTTCAATTCTTCTGGGATTTTACTGAGCTCCTTTCTAGTCATTATAGCCTCCATTGAAAATTATATTCTGAGGGAGCGCTGGTGGCCTAGTGGCAAGAAACTGCACTGCAATCCCAGAAGTACGTGGTTTGAATCCACCAGATGCTCTGCTGGAGAAGGAGGGGCAATCTCCTCCTGTACCAGTCAGATCTGATTTGACGCTACACACACACGCAAAAAAAAAAAAAAAAAAAAAGAAGAAGAAGAAAGAAAAAGAAAATGACATTTTAAAGTTTCCTGCTAGTATTGTGGACTTGTCTATTTCTTAAAAATCTATTGAAGTTTTATTTATACAGCTTGTGGCTCTGTCATTGAGTGCATAGATACTTATTATGTCTGCTTGCTCTATTGATATTTTAATCATTAACCAATGCCTTTCTTTGTCTCTAACATGGGTTTTGTCCCTGAAATATATTTTATCAGAAATTAATGTTGTAACTCCTGCTCTTTAGTGATGGTTGTTTGATTTTTAATTTTTATCTTTGTGTCTAAAGTGTGTCTATTATAGACAGTATATTGTTAGGTCGTGTTCTCTCATCCATTCTGTTACCCTTTTTCTCTTCATCAGTGCATTTAATCCATTCACATTCAGTGTAATTATTAACAGATATGGTTTTGTTGCTGTCATTTCATTTTCATTCTTGTGATGTTGCTGATTTCTCTGTTCTATACATTTTTCTGGGCTGAGTTAATTTTGCTTATGGGTTTTCTCATTGTTTCCTTCGTTGCTGTTTTTTTTGTTTACAAATATTTATAATTTTCCTCTTATTATTTTTTAAAATTGTCATTTTATATTGGTTTGCCAACAAGTTTGTAAGCTAACTTTACATTGAGTTTCACACTATCATTCATTCACATCATGTTTCATACAAAAACTCTCATAACTTTTCTTATGAGAAGATTTATTCATTGACTTGGACATTATCACCTTAACTTCTCCATTTTTAAGTTCTGTAACTACACTTTTTATTACCTCTTTACACATTGTAGTTGTCCTCATGTTCAGATCAAGACCTCTAGTTCCCTATTACTTTTCCTTTTTTTCCCTATGTTTGGATCTAGGGTAGTGGGGGTGGGTGTGTCAGAGATAAAAGGATTGGCACAGGATAGAGCAGGGTTTAGGGCTATTGTACATAGGGTAGCTATGAGCTATGCAAGGTGACTCAATGGCGCATAACAACAACAACAACATGTTTGCTTCAGTTTCTGAGTGATACTTTCTCATCTGTTAATTTCAGGTTGTTGTCTGTCAGTAGTGTTCCCTGTATGAAGAAACGTGCCAGTATTTCTTGACCAAGTCAAAGATTGGTCCAATTTTTTTCCAATTAGTTTACCTAGTAATGTCTTAATTTCACAGCATATTTGAAAAAAAAATTTCCTGGATATAAAATTTTATGCTTGTTATCCCAAAAGCTTTTACATGGTTTCTGCTGAGAAATAGGAGCTTATTCTTATTCATTCTCCTTTGCAGGTAATTTTTTATTTTTCCTGAGCTTGTCTTTAATTTTGTTGAATTCACTTATGATATATTTGAGTGTTTTAGAGTGCCCTATTTGAAATTCACTCAGCCTCTTGAATGCACATGTCCTCATTTTTCAAAGTATTTAGGAAATTTACTTCCAGCAAGTCTTCAATGATTTTCTCTGTTGTTCTTTTTGTCTCTTCTTGTTCTAGCATTCCAATGACACATAAGTTATTCCTCTTGATAGTATCCCACATATTTCTTATGCTTTCTTCATTTTCTACCTTCTTTTTGTTTTTATTGATGCACTGTCTTCTATCTCAATGCTTTTATATTGTATATCAGTTCTGAGTTTTTTGTCCTTTCAATGAGTTATCCTCTAAAATTTGAGTTTTAATATTCTGTCACTCTGCCATTTTCCTATGGTTTGTATTTCGCCTTTTTCATTTATCTATTTAGCCTTGTTGGCGTTTAAAAAAAATCCTTTTTCTGGGGCTTTTATTCTCAATCCACTGAAGACACTTAACAATTATTCCTTTGAATTCTTTATCAGGAAGTTTCTTTTTTTTAAAAAAAAAACACAACAAAACCCCAATTAATTGTGTTTGGCTTTTTCCTTGCTGTGCACCATTGAATCAGATCCAACTGGCACAGGAGGAGATTTCCCCTCCTTTCCAGGGAGCATCTGGTGGATTTAAACCAGTTGCCTCCAGGATTGAAGCACATTTCTTGCCAAATTTAATTGTGATTTTAATGAAATTTGTTGATAGAAAAGTTGGATTTTCATTCATTTATAGTTGCATAATTTCCTCCCCCTTCTTTCCCTCCCCATCTCCCAAATCTCTTTGCAATGATTGTACTTCTTATTCTGGGCTGTTGTCATACGTGTAATGCCTAAACATATATTCCTTTTAAACAGTTCTCTCCTTCATCTGTTCCAATACAGTGTTTTTTTATCTAGTCAATCTTTTCCTATTTTTCTCCCAACCCTCTACGTCAATCCTATTTTATAACAGTGATGTTATGCAGTATTTGTTCTTTTGTGACTAAAATATTTCACTCGGCATAATGTCCTCCAGGGTCACCCACATTGTGTAATGTTTTACAAGTTCATTATTTTTTTCAGTGTTGTGTAGTATTCCATTATGTGAATATACCGTAGTTTTTCTATCCATTTATTTGTTGATGGGCATTTGGGTTGTTTCCATCTCTTTGATATTGTGAATGATGCGGCAATAATATGCATACATCTGTTTGGATGATGCTTCTGGTTACTTTATGGTATATTCCCAGCAGTACAATTGCTAGGTCAAATTGTATTTCTATTTCCAACTTTTTCAGAAAGCACAAAATCACATTCCATAATGGTTGAACCATTTTACACTCCCACCAACAGTGAATAAGGATTCTAATCTCTTCACAATCTCACCAGCATTTGTTGTTTGCTGCTCTGTTGAACTTTTCTATCGTTGCTGTGGGAAGTTGCAATAGCATTTCTTCCTCTGAAATGCTTTTTGGTTCTATATTTTAGTTGATTCATTGTGCCATTTTTTTCTCTTTTGATATGTTTTGGTTTGGTTTTTCAGTGATTTAAGATTATCTGTTGACTTCAACACATTGTGGTGTTGTTGTCTCTGCATTATTTGGCTAATTGAGATGTGAAAATATGCTGTGTCACTTACTAGTCTGGTAATTCTCGGGGTTTCCTCTCTTGTCTTTTGGTGAGTGTGATAGAGGGTGAAGGTGTGTGTGCAGCTCTCTGTTCTCTGTTCATATAAAGCAGTTGAGGGCAGACTCAATTGGTGTTGCTTGCTGTGTTTTATCAATCAGATGAAGTTTTGCCTAGTGTGTGAAGCTATGCTGTATGCATACTATTACTGTCTGTTGCCAAATGAAACAAAGCAAACATACAAACAAAGAAAACAATTTTGTTGTGTACCGTTGATTAGGAACCCATCTGTAGCTTACCCTTTAGTGGGTTTTCAGGGGCATTTAATTGTTTATGAGGAAATTGCCCATTTTTCTCCCATAGAGGAACTGGTAGCCTCAAACCATGTGCCTTCAGAATCACAGAGCAGTTTCTTGCCACTAGGCCACCAGAGCTCAAACAAGCCTGGTTGTTGTTGCAATGTGCCATTTACTTGCCTGCAACTCATAGCAACCCTATGTACAGCAGCTCTGAAGCCTGCCCTGTCCTGAGCCAGTCTCACTGACTCTGACCCACCAACCCCATTGTCCCAGTTACTGTTATCAATCCATTTCATACAAGGTCTTCCTCTCCTGTGCTGTTTCTTCACCCTTCTGAGCATGATGTCCTTCTTCAGGGACAGGTCACTCCTCATCACATGTCCAAAGTATGTGAGACGGAGCTTCAAAATTCTAACTTCCATGGAGAAACTTGATTTCACCCTCTCCAAGATAGACTTATTTGTTTTCTTGGTGGTCCATGGTATGTTCAAGACTCTTTTCCAGCACCATAACTAGAAGGCATTGATTCTTCTTCGTCTTTCTTAGTCATTATCCAGCTCTCTGATGCATAGCACATAAGCCATAGAAGCCACTAATACTTGTCAGACTTCTAAAAACCAATATTGACTTCTGTCTTCCCTCTTGTCACTGAAGCAGCTCTGTAGCCCGCGCGTCAGCATGGTGGGCCCCTGGATCAAGTGGCTCTCGTCAGCCTTGCTGCTGTGTCTCCTGG
>NW_006399833.1:7363314-7364970 GCF_000299155.1 Elephantulus edwardii
GCTTCGCAGGGCCAGACTCAGTTCTTATCACAAAAGAGTCAAGGAAACAGAGGATGGGGAGCTCTGGTGGCCTAGTGGCAAGAAGCTGTGCTGCAATCCCAGCAGCACGCAGTTCAAGTCCGCAATATTGGACAGTAAAATAAAAACTAAAACTAAGTGGGATAAAAAAAACAAAACAACAAGACAATGAGAAGAGAAAGACAAAAAAAGAAAGAAAAGATAATGAAGAGAAAAGGAAAAAGGTAGTGAGAAGAAGAGAAGGTACAGAGGAAAATTCATCAAAACCCAGAAGTCTGGACAGCAATGGAAAAAAAAACCCTTGAGAGATGGAAAAAAACAAAACAAAACAAAAAAATCCCCCCCTACACACAAAAAGAGACCGTGGCAGAATTTGACAAGAAACCTGATTCATACTCTTGACACTGCTTTGGTGGCTGGAAGCAAGTTGTAGGGTATGGGATAACATGTCTTCAAGTCTGGTAGATGTTTAGAGTTGAGATATACAGTCAAGGTAAAGTTTCTGCTCACTTGAGAGGTAGTTGTAGATGGGGCACAGATATCTCTTCCAGTCTAGGAAGCATCCAGGGCACTCAGACTGACATAGAATTTCTGCAGTTCGCCAAGGTGTCCAGAGAAGTCTACTGGTCCAGGAATGGTGCTTTTGCCAATCCAAAGAGATAGATACAGGCAGAATACTCAGTCAGAGATAGCTTATTCTCCTGGCATGAAGAGATATTCGCTGCCAAACCAAGATGCCCAACACTCTACAGCAACCCGACCTCACAATGTAGGTTGGTGCAGAAACAACAGGGATGCCCAGAGGCAAGAACCGCAGCCAGAGCTAAAACTTGCAATAATCCAGGCACTGGTTGTAGGCCAGGCATAGCACAGTCGTCTGACACCTTGAAGTAGAGAGTGAATATCTGAATATGGAAATGCCTGTGGGCTCCCAAGTACTAGATACAAAATTGTGTAAGCATGACGTCAGGGGGAGCTGGGATGAGGCTATAATCTATGAACCAAATCCAACCCATTACTTGTCACTGTTGGTAAGAGTGTAAAATGGTGCAACCATTATGGAAGGCAGTATGGCACTTTCTCAAAAAGTTGCAAATATAAATACCAATTAACCCAGCAATTCCACTACTGGGAATAAACCCTAAAGAAAGCAGAGGCACCATCCAAACAGACACATGCATACCCATGTTTATTGCTGCATTATTTACAATAGTAAAGAGATGGAAGCCAACCATGTGCCCATCAACAAATGAATGGACAGGAAAACTGTGGTACATTCACACAATGAAATACTATGCAGCACTGAAAAACAAGGAACTCATAAAATTTCTACAAAATGGTTGATCCTGGAGGATATTATACTGAGTGAAATATCTCAGTCACAAAAGGACAAACACTGCATAATGTCGTGTTATAAAACATGACTGACAGGAGGATTGGGGGTATACGAAGAAAAGAGGGGGTAAAAAAATGTACATGTGAGGGAGCTCTGGTGACCTAGTGGCAAGAAGCTGCACTGCAATCTCAGAGGTGTGCAGTTCGATTCTACCAGATCCTCTGCTGGGGAAGGAGGGATAATCTCCTCTTGTACCAGCCAGATCCGATTTGACAGTACACACACAAAAAAGTAATAAAATT
>NW_006399833.1:7368170-7397259 GCF_000299155.1 Elephantulus edwardii
GGCATAAATTACAAGGCTTGGTTGATACTGGGGCTGATGTTTCAATTGTGGCTACTCATCATTGGCCCCCAGAACTAGCATTAAAAGATGTGTCTGTTACTTTTACTGGAATTTATACTATGACTGGAGTGAAACAGTGAACATGTTTTAGAATGTGAAGGTCCAGAAGGTCAAAAGGGTAAATTACAATCTTTTGTAGCTGATATTGCGATTACTCTATGGGGCTGAGATTTATTAGCTCAGAGGAGAGCTACATTACAAATTCCAACTATTTCAGCTCTAGCAAAAAATATGATGCTAAATATGAATTCTATTCCAGGAAAAGGTTTAGGGAAAAGGAAACAAGGAGTTGCTAGTTTTCAAGAACCTAAATTTTATCAATCACAGAAAGGATTAGGATATCCAAATTTATAATGAGGGCCACTATTCCTCATGCTCTCCCCTTAACTTGGCTAACAGAAAAAACCAATTTGGGTGGAGCAGTGGCCACTTACTAGAGAGAAATTAAAAGTTTTAACAATATTTAGCAGCAGGTCATATTAAACCACTAGTCCTTGCAATGTTAGTAATAAAAAAAGAAATTCAGTAAATGGACTAATTGGATACTATTAGTAAAAGTAAAAACTTCACCTTTGCAAGCAGGTAAGATGAGTTACACAGGTTATAAAACTGACTTCTGATCAACAGGCTGAATTATATGCTATTATTGTGTTATTGCAGGACAAACTATATAGAAAGGGATAATTTAACTTTACAAACTATGGTGAAAAAACAGAAGGGGGGAGATGCAATGGTACGAATATCATCTCCTCAAACTCTTTTACAAAAAGCCTTATTTAAATTTTTTAAACGCTAATGAAAAAAGAGAAACCAGCTGAAAGACATTTGGTATTACAATCCTCTAAAGAATTGAATCAGCCTATACTTTGTAAGGAACCTCTAACTAATGAATGGAAAAAGGGATTTGTTATTAGGTGGGGGCGAGGATTTGCTTATATCTCTACAGGATCAGAACTTTTGTGGGTGCCCTCCAGGAACGTGAAACCCCGAGAGATGAGTCAAGAGGCCACACTTGGATGAGGACGAAACTGCAGGATGGCAGATAATACCAGCTATTGGGCATATGTTTCTAATACTCTCTTGTTAAAAGTAGTTCATTGGCTTTATAAAGTTTTGGGTAATAACATATCTCTCTAGTAGATGTTTCAAGGATATAGTTTTCATGGAGATAACAATAACAACTTCAGATTATCCTGATATTCCTCCCTGTCAGTTGCTTCCTTTATCTTTCTTAGAGAATGGATACATTGGAGACAATGTTGAATAGAGCAAAGATGAGTTTTAATTAATACTTCCTATGGAAGCGTCATTGATTGGAGCCTTGTTGGTTCCACTCGTCAGCATGGAAACATCAAAAATTTAAGTTAGAGTAAGGAAGGCAATGGATTTATAACTGCTCATGCTAATAACACTATCTCATGGCATGGAGGAGGAATAGTGGAACTGTATCCACATTTACTGTATTCTTACCAAAATCATTTACAAAAAAGAGGAACTGCATTTGAACATGTGTCCCTTTGGATTGGAAATTATTCGTACAATCACTGATAATATTATTAGCCTTAAACTTAACAGATTACATTGTTCAAAATGATTTGTTATATATTTGTTTACATTTTCCCCTCTTTTAACAACTGGAATCTAGAGGGAAAAGACCAGAGAATGGCCAAAAGTATTGGGACAGCTATTGCTGCCAGTTTAGGGCCTGTGTGTCAGGAAAAGAAAGTCTTACTCATAAACAATGCCACCCAAAGGTAATAAAGGAGGTCAGAATTGCTTCTACTGTGGAAAGCTGGGCCACCTCTGTAAACAATGTTACAGACAAGAGCCACAGATAGGCAAGGGAGTAGAGAGGAAGCTCCCACTCACTTGCTTTAGGCGTGGATCTGAAGGACACTTGGCCAAGGGTGGCCCACATTGAGTCCTCGTGGCTGACAGGACTGACAGACCCCAGCTTCCAGCTGGAAACAAAGGAGGACGCTCCAACAATTTAGATCCTCCCAGAAGAGCCATGGGTGAGCATTAACATTGCTGCTAAGTATATCTATTTTCTCCTGGACACAGAGTCTATATTAGGCCTTAAAAGCCCTCTTAGGGTCCAATTTCTTTCTGCTATTTCTTAGTTGTTGGAATTGACGGAAAACCTCATAAGCAGTCCCTTATTTAACTTGTTAGTGAAATTTATGTCTTCTAGGCTGCAACAGTTCCATGTTAAAATGATGCACCTCTAAGGATACTAGCCTGTACCCCTAAGTACAACTGATAAGAGGGCATCCAAATTCCAAAATCAATCTCCACATAGTCTACATGTTTTCTATTGCCAAAGGGGCCCTTCAGAGTAGTGAGGGAAGATCTTCATCCAGAAACCTACAACGTCCCTTTTCTGCAGGAAGTAGCTAAGAGAGTCCGCCGCCCCATTTTCCTTATGAATCAGGGTGAAATCTCTCTCAGGAGTGACAGGGAATGGCAAAGGACGCATGGACAAAGGAGATTAATCAGAACTGGTTTTGATGAGGACTATGGCAACATGACAATGGAAGCTGATCCTCAGGGAATGCTGCTTTACTGGAAGTATTTTTGTGAACTTATTTTGCTTTCTTGGTTATATTTGTTTGATTATATATAAAGGATTAAGAGACAAGGAAGAATGAATCCTGAAGAAAAGAAATTATGCTCATCCTAATGATCTCAAAATTATGATTTAAACAAAAGAGGGAGAAATGAGGGGAGCCGAATATCAAATTTACTAATTTAGACCAAATACTATATCAGGAAATGAGGGAGGCTTAATACAAGCTGAAGGTCGCCTTGTGGCACTAAAGTGTTCCTTAAGAGTCAACATTGTTCTTAGTTTGTATCAACTGAATTCCTCCCTCCTGATATTAGCATAAAGAGGAACTTGGCCTTATCTGTAAAAGACTTCACAACTATCCTTTTTTTTGTTTTGTACTTCCTTATGATTTTACTTTGTTTACCTTCCTTATGATTCTAAATAAATACTCAGAGAAGCATGGCTTGGGGCCTTCAGTCACGGGAACTGTTGACCCCCTGTTTTTCACACTCTCTGTTCTATATAAAAAAAATTTGCTTACACACTGTCTATTAAGGCCGTCGTGCTGCAAAGGCAGAATTAAATAATTGCAATGAAGACCATATGGCCTTCAAAATCTAAAATGCTTACTGTCTGGCCATTTACAATAAACATGTTGACTCCTGGGCTTTTATAAATATGTTTAGGTTACTTGAGCCATTACTTATCTGCCATCAGCATTCAGACCTGGATTTGATTAGTTGATTTATTTATTTTTTTTTAGTCACCCAGAAGAACCCTAAGCAAATGGACTATATATCAAGAGAAATACATTATGGAAAGAGAGTAGGACAGATGTAAAGCAAATATTTCTGATCTTTTCTAAGAAAAACAGAGCTACTTTGGAAGTAGATCCATACTTTTAAGTCACATGTGAAGATTTAGGGGAGTGGATGGTGGTCCTTATGGAAGGGACTAAAGTTGGTGGGTTGGTCTACCCGGAGTGGTCACTACTCTATATGTTCTCCTTATGGCTTGCCACTGAATGTGCTGGGGAGGGGGGCGGACAGAGAAGGCAGCCCTGCAGAGGCTATGGCCCAGCCATGCAGTGGCTCAGACTTCCTATTTATCTTCTCTGTTTGTCTGTTGTGAATATGCTTTGGGATGCCTGGCCATACATGGGATTTGGCACAGCCTGTCTCAGGTGGGGTGCTGGGTCTGAGGACCACTGAGTGTCATGGAAATCCTGTGTCCCTGGAAGACAGGGAAACAGGAAGGACTTGGAACCAGTATCACTTCATTCACTATTTTGCTCTTTATTTTCCTCCACACAATTCTTCCAAATTTATGTTTGTCATCACAGAAACTCTAATAATTTCATTTCTATGAAGTTCTCTGAGGCTCTCCCACATTTATGTCTTGATAGTCAAGATTTGGACACAGTGTTCTGTCCTTTCCCCGCTTCTTTCTTACATGAAAGGATTGCTCTGCCCTGAGTTTCTGGGGTTTTGGTTGGTGTTTCTTTTTTTTTTTTTTTTTCACCGAAAAGCTGACTTGGCTACTGCTTTAGCTGAGTCTGCCTCCCACCCCAGCAATTGTCCTGCATGCCCACACACAGACGCAACTCCTCTTCCCTCCCCCATCAGGCAAATTATTCCTGCTTCTCAGTGTGAGTCACCATCCAGTAAGACCTACCACAAACCATTTTCTGTGTCAGCAACCTCATTCTGGTCTCACTCTCTTTTTTTAAACCGAAAACATAGAAAAGAAAGAGCAGGGAGAGATAAGTAGGGAGTGGAACAAAACCAAAGGGGTGTCTCTGGTCTTGTATTTCCTACTGGCATGGAGGGACCTTTGATGTGTCAGGAAGCTTTCCTCTCACTACTCAGTTTCATTTCCCTCATTCCTTCATATTCAGTTTATCCTTGTGTTGATCAAGGAGCTTTTCTGTTTTCTGCTGTGGTGCTGTGGCTCCAAAGTGATCTCCAGATCATCAAAAAGGGAATTTAGAGCAGAAGTTTTATCAGCATTCTACAAACCTGGACAGATGTAGCCTGATCCAATAAAGTTAAAAGTATTATTGGAACAATACACCTGGTGTAGCATTCCAAGGGCAATACAGAGAATCCATGAGGGTCAATAGCATAAGGCAGCCTGGAGGAACCTTTGTATTACTAGCAAATTATTACAACATAGTTTTAATATGTATTTATACATGTAGTTGTTGTTTATGTGCCACCACAAATATAACATGTTTGATATCATTTGCATAATACCATGGTAAGAAAGATACCACTTTCAGTGTCATTTCCTAGATGGAAAATCAATGGCTCTCCATCAAAGTAATTGCCTCAAAGTCCTCAGGTTACTAAGGCAAAGAGCTAAAATTTGAACCTCTAGGCATGACACTAGAGTCCATACTTAGCAACTATGCTCCTTGGTTGCTCAGGAAAGTACTATTGTTAATACGAGTGGCTGTTATAACTTTATACATGACAGAATCCTTTGATCAATCCTTTCTTTCCGCGGCAGACATTCTGAAGGATAGTTCTCAGTTAAGAGGGAGGGAAGGAAGAATAAAGAACATATGCATACATGACATTTCCCCTTGTCTCCTACCCTCTTATGATGTGCTTGACTGGGATTGACAGAATTGAATTAGAGAATCTCATAGCATAGGCCAGACAGCTTTGTGCTGCTAATCCCAAAAGCAGCACTTCTCTGGTGGTTCAAATCCATTAGCAGCTCTGCTGAACAAAGATGGACAATCTACTACCATGAGATTTACAGCCTGCTGGAGGGTCAGCTGTGAGTTGACTCAGACTCAACGGCAATAAATTTGAGTTTTGAGAGTAGTTGAAATCTCGAAGCCTGGTAAAAAGCTTGCTAATGCTTTCAAGTTACTTGTGTGTTTCCTTGTGTCAATAACAGGAATTTGTTGCATAACAGAGATAACATAACATAACAGGGATCACTCTTACTCTTGGGGTAGAGTGTACAAGTTTTGAGCTTAGGAAGGAAGTTTTTTGGTTACAGACATAGACAGAAGAAGTGACTCAGAAATAAATGTTTTTGTCTGTTCACAACATTCTACCTGATAAATTTTTATCACGGATATAAATAGGAAAATACCAAGAAAAGGGAGCTCTGTTGGCAAGAAGCTGCACTGCAGTCTCAAAGACACACAATTTGAGGCCACCAGCTGTTCCACTGGAGAAGAATAGACAATCTCCTCCTATGCAATTAACTAAATCCGAAAACCTGATGGAAGGTCATCTATGGGTTGGTTCCAACTCTAGGGTATACAACAACAACATATGAAGGGAAAAAAAGTTCTGGTGGTCTAGTGGTAAGAAGTTGTTCTGCCACCCCAAAGGTATGCAGTTCAAATCCACCAGCTGCTCTAAGGGAGAAAGATGGACAAGCTCCTCGTGTGTGACTTGCAGCCTCTCAAACCCCTTTTAGAAGATCACTTATGAGTTGGTTCCAATTTGACAGCATACAACAACATATGAAAAAGATTAAAACATCAAGATTGGAGAAAGGCGCAGTATTATGCAGATGACACAACCTTGCTTGCTGAAAGCGAAGACTTGAAACACCTACTAATGAGGCTCAAAGACTAATGAGGATCTTCAGTGTGGATTACGCTTTAACAAAAAGAAAACAAAAATCCTTCACAACTGGACCAACATTATGGCAAATGGAGAAAAGATTTAAGTTGTCAGAGATTTCATTTTCCTTGGAACGACAATCAACACCCATGGAAGCATAAGTCAAGAAACCAAATGAAATTTTATGTGGGGAAATTCTGCTGTCAAAGACCTCTTTAAAAGGTTCAAAAGCTAAGATGTCACGATGAGGACTAAGATACATGTGACCCAAATAATGGTATTTCCAGTTCCTTCATATGCATGTAAAAGCTGGACAAGGAATAAGGAAGGCCAAAGGAGAAGTGAGATGTCTTTGAATTGTGGTATCGGTAGAATGTTGACAATATTACAGCCTTTCAAAACAACAAACAAAAGAAAGATCTTCTTTAGAAAGCCAATAACTGAAAAAAATTTTAAAAAGAGTATTTTCTTAAAGAACAGACACTGAAAAGACTACTTTCAGGGAGGAAGGCTTGGAGGGGGAGACCAATAAAGCAATTTTTTTATATGCTCTAAAAAAACCCAAAAAACAAACAAACAAATCCCAAAGCACAAAAAAACCCAACAAAAAATTCTGTCTTGGAAGAAGTGAAACCAGAATGCTTCTTGGAAACAAGACTGGTGATACTCTTTGTCTCATGTATTTTGACTATATATTCAAGAGAGATATGTCCCTGGAGAATGACATCATGCTTGGCAAAAGAGAGGGTCAGTGAAAAGGAGATGAATTGATACAGTAGCTGAAACAATGGCCTAAACATATCAAAGATTGGTTGTGAGGGTGGTGCAGAACTGAGCATTGTATCCTCATCCTATTTTACATTGGGTCACTATGAGTCGGAAGTGGCTCAACAGCACTGAAATATAACAAAATAAGGAAGAAATCTGCTATCATCTTAATTTTCAAAAACCAAAAGCTGCCTGGGATAATGATCATGCTTTCCACTGAAACAAAGGTCACTATCAGAAATCTTCTGGGACTGACTCTTGGACACACTTGTAACTGTGTATGCCCAGAAACACACTGAAGAATTAGGCCATAATGTAATGACCTTAGCTTTACCAGCACAATCCTGGAGTTTTACTAAATATAAAATGACAGAACACATTCTGGAATATGCCCATCTACTTAGAAAGAAACAATAACCATTGAAAAACAGCTTCTCACTGAGATGGAAAATGAATGACCATCCCATATGCAAACAGGTACAATTGGAACAAGGATAAGCTGGTGAACAGAAGAAATGCTGTAAAATGTGCCAAGACATAGCTTCAAAACATAAACTGTAGTAGCCAGGTGGAAACTGCAGCAGAAATAATAACCAAGTATGCTTCAATAGAGCCAAGGAATCAAGAGCTTCAAGAAGAAACTTGACCAAAGGATAGACTTTATACGTGGAATGTATGCCAATGGACATGGGCATGGATCTGCATATATAATAATAGAATATATATAAGAAGAAATATATCTATATATATCTATATATCTATATCTATCTATCTATCTATCTATCTATCTATCTATCTATCTATCTAAGCTAGAGATCAAATAACAGTTGTTGTTGCTGTTGTTATATACTGTTGAGTCTAAACTGACCCATACCTGACCCTCCAGTAGGTGTTCAGAGGCAGTTAATCGCACGAGAGGAGATTGCCCATCCTCCCACGGAGCGGCTGGTAGCCTCGAACTGCGAGCCTTCAGGACTGCAGTGCAGCTTCTTGCCACTAGGCCACCAGAGCTCCCTAAATCGCAATTATTATTCAAAATATTAATGGCTGACACAATTAAATTGTCTACAGTGAAATTAAAATGCTTATAGATCATCAAATATATACCTAGCTAACTTCAACATAGGAACACAAAGACAGAAATATTATAAAGCAGTTGGTTTTGAATTTTTTTTTCCTTCCAGACAGTTCTCTAGCAAAGAGCAGGGAGGAGACAGGGTAAAAGAATGGGGACTAAGAATGTAAAACAAGATTCTTTTAGAATGAAGGCTGGGATGTGGGAAGATAATGTTATTTTTAATAAAATATTTTATATTGGTTTGCATACAAAATTCGTATACATCATGTTTCACACTTTCCTTCCTTCACATTGTGTTTCATACAATCATTCCCATACACTGTGTTTTAGAAAATTAATCACTATTGAACTATGCCCACCATTACCCTATCTTTTCAGGACCCCACTTGATTTTTCCCATTTCTTTTACCCCTCCCTCTTCTGCAAATGAATTTACAGGGTTATTAACCACTAACTAACTTAATTAACACGCTACTCTATATTCCCAAACTTATGTACCAAGAATTCTTTACGCTAAAGTTTCAGTTTCGAACCATAGAATGATACCTGAAAGTATAGTCTTACCCTAGAGTTTTAGAAAGTACGTGAACCAATTGGAGTCATATACTGAACCCAAGGGCAGGCAATTTGAATGCACCAGTTGCTCCTCAGGAGAAAGATGGGAAGCCTCCTCCAGTATGACTTACAGCCTTGGAAACCCCAGCGGCAGAATCATCTATGAGTTGGTTCTGACTCAATGGCAGTAAGTTGAGTTACTTCTGTGTTTATGTGTGTTTTTTTGGAACATGTGCACCTTTTTTCCATAAAGAAGATGTTGATGGGACATATTTCCTTTGAGTGTAACTGACATGTATTATTTCTGGCCAAAATAGTAGCCATGGTGGCAGGAGAGGGGTCCAACATAGAAGATGTCTCTCTCCTCCATTGCCATCAAGTCAGAACTGACTCATAGCTGACCCTCCACTAGGTTTTCAAAGCTACAAATTTGCACAGAAGAGTGCTTGTATTTCTCCCTCTAAACAGCTGGTGAATTAAAATTACCAGCGAGGGATAGCCTTTGACTTAGCAGCACAGTTTCGTATGGACTATGCCACTGGAGTTCTCCATAGAAGATATAGACTGAACAGTGTCAGGCTGATATCTGGACCCTGTGGACTATATGGCTCCGTACTATAACTGGTTAATAGTCAGAAGAAATAGAGGAAAGACAATGAATTTATAGTAAAAAATCACCCTCTGCGTGCCTGGCCCATTTTCATTAATTTCTTGATGGAACACGTATTTACTGAGTATCTAAACTACATTCAAGGCGCTTTCTATGTATCGTTAGGTTCCTGAGTCACACACACTATTTCCCCACATTTTGTGCATGAGGAACTCAAAGTTCAAAGAGCTTCAGAGAGGACTGTCAACAGATCAAGATCAAACAGGAACTGGTAGTGTGGGGATTGGATTTGAACCCTGGCCATGTCTCATTTAAAGCCTGAGTTGCCACTTTTAATCCATTTGACACATGATTGAGGCCTAAGGTTACAAATGGCAGACTAGCTAGATGTGACAAGTAATGAAGCAATAGGAGGTACTCAGAACTGCCTTAGGCTTCTGATCTCTAGGTGGTGGTGTTGCTATGTACTCTCGAGTCAGAACTGACTCATAGCTGACACTCAAGCAGGTTTTCAGTTAGTCACATAGAGGAGATTAATCCTATGTCTCTCCAAGACCAGCTTATAGATTCGAACCACATGGCTTTAAGATGGTAGAGCAACTCCTTACCACTCAGGCAGCAGAGTTCTGTTCTCTAGGTGAGGCCATCTGTATCTGCAGATGTGCCAAAGTATCCCAGCCAGGATACATTCTGCAAAACTGCTATGCCCCTTTGCTCTTGTGTCTGGCAAAACTGGAGCTATTAGATTGTGGGCTGTCCTGGTTAAGTGACAAGTGGTTTCTCCAACCTATCAGCCACCTTGCAAAATCCCTCAAGATAGCCTTTCCTAACAGGACAAACTTGAAAAGTTCAGCTGTTGTAATAGTATTGTTAGATTACATTTTGGCAGTCTGCCAGCTTGTGGTTGAGGAGACTGGCATTTGGCTAGTCATCCCTAATCTGTAATTGATCAGTCTCGTCTCTTTAGCTACCCTGTGGAAACTTAACAAGGTGCTTGGGGTCTATGTCTTAAATTAGTTACTTTGGGTCCCAGTAATTTTGCCTCACACCAGATCTGTCAAAGGTTATATAGGCTGCAGTGAATAGGACTCAGGAGGTCTCGTGCAGAGGAAATAGGAATAAATGCTTCAAATCTCTCACAAGAACATAGTCACTTTATGCCATTTGGAAGAAATCGTGTGTTTTGTTGTTACATACCATCAAGTCGGAATTGACCCAGAGGCAGCTCTCCTCCAGTGGGTTTGCAGAGGGAGTTAAGCACACAGGAGAAGACTGACCATCTTTCTACCACAGAGCAGATAGTGAATGAGAACTGCATGCCTTCAGATTGGCAGCACAACTCCTTGCTGCTAATTTTTGAAGTGTTTTAGGGGTTCTGGTGGAGTAGCACACAGCATATAGCTCTGAACTCTGGTGGCCTAGTGGCAAGAAGTTGTGCTGCAATCCCGAAAGCACATGCTTCAGCTGCTCCACGGGAGAAGGATGGGTGATCTCCTCTTGTGCAACTAACTGCTTCTGAAAACCTGCCAGGGAGTCAACTGTGGGTCAGTTCCTACTCTACAATACACAACAACAGCAACAACAGAAAATCTGGCAGTTTAATCTCACCCAGCAGCAGCTCTGTGGTATCAGTTTCTCTAAAAATTGCTGCTGTTGTTGTTGTTGTTATGTGTTGTCGAGCCACCTGCGACTCATAGCGACCCTGTGTACAACAGCCATAAACTATGCTCTATCCTGTGCCCATCTTATTGTCTCCTACACACCTACCCCCATTATCCCAGTCACTGAATCAATCCATCTCATCCAGGGTCTTCCTCTTCTGCACTGTCCTTCCACCCTCCCAAGCATGACATCCCTCTCCAAGGACTGATCCCGCCTTGCAACATGTCCAAAGTATGTCAGACGAAGCTTCAGAATCCTTGCCTCCAAGCAGCAGCCTGGTTTAACCCTCTCCAGGATGAACCTGTTTGTTCTCCTAGCAGTCCATGGTATATTCAATACTCTTCTCCAACACCACAGCTCAAGGGCATCAATTCTCCTTCTATCATCCTAGTCATTGCCTAGCTCCCTGATGCATAGCAAGCAAATTCAAAGACCATGGCCTGCATCAGGCACACCTTAGTCTACAGACTGACATCATTGCTCTTCAGTAGTTTGGAGAATTTTCTGACAGCCAAATTTCCCATTGCAATTTGGCTTTTAATTTCCTGGCTGCTGGAGCCAAGAGTGTTGCTTGTGGAGCCAATCAAGCTGAAGCTTTCTCGTCACCATCCATCATGATACTGCCAATTGGCCCAGTGGTGAGAATATTTGTTTTCTTGATATTGAGCTTCAATCCATATTGAAGGCTGCAGTCCTTTACTTTCTGCATCAAGTGCTTCAGGTTCTCCTCAGTTTTAGCAAGCAGGGTTGTATCATCTGTATAACACAGATTGTTGATGAGTCTTCCTTCAATCCTGATGGCACATTTCTTCTCATAGAACCCAGCCTCCCAGGTAATCTGTTGTGCATATAGATTGAAAAGGTACGGGGATAGGATACATCCCTGGCATACACCCTTCCCAATTTTGAACCATGCAGTGTTCCCTTGCTCTATTCTGACAACTGCCTCCTGGTCCAAGTATAGGTTTCATGAAAGCACTATCAAGTGTTCTGGGATTTCCATTGTTCTTAGAGTCAGCCACAGTTTGTTGTGATCCACCCAGTCAAATGCCTTTGCATAATTAATGAAACACAGATAGACTTATCTCTGGTACTCTGCTTTCAGCCAAGATCCATCTGACATTAGCTCCAATATCCCTAGTACCACGGCCTCTTTTAAACCCAGCCTGCACTTCTGGCAGTTCTCTGTTGATGTGTTGTTCCAGTTGATTTTGGATAATCTTCAGCAGAATCTTGCTTGAATGTGATATTAATGATATTGTTTGGTAACTTCTGCACTCTGTCGAATCACCTTTCTTTGGAATGGGAACAAATATAGATCTCTTCCAGTTAGTTGGCCAGTTAGTTGTCCTCCAGATTTCGTGGCACAACTTGGTAAGCACATTCAGGACAGCATCTGTTTGTTAAAATATCCCAATTGGTATGCTGTCAATTCCTGGGGCCTTGTTTTTTTTTTGCCAATTCCTTTAGAGCAGCTTGAACTTCGTCCTTCATCATCACAGGCTCTTGCTCATACATTTGTTCATGAAATTCTTCAGTGTCCGCCAATTCCTTTTGGGACAATGACTCTGTATACTCTTTTCATCTTCTTTTTTTATTTTTTTTATTATTATTTTGTGTGCGTGTACCGTCAAATCAGATCTGACTGGTACAGGAGGATATTGCGCCTCCTTCTCCGGCAGAGCATCTGGTGCATTCGAACCGTGTTCCTCTGGGATTGCAGTGCTGCTTCTTGCCACTAGGCCACCAGAGCTCCCCTCTTTTCATCTTCTTGTAATGCTTCCTGGATCATTTAATATTCTTCCCAAAGCAGCCTTAAGTATTGCAACTCAAGTCTTGAATTTGTTCTTTAGTTCCTTCAGCTTGAGAAATGCTGAGTGAATTGGGCCCCTTTGATTTTCTAACTCCAGGTCTTTGCACATTTCATTATAATACTTTACTTTGTCTTCCTGAGCTGCCCTTTGAAACCTTCTGTTCAAATCTTTACTATCTTTATTTCTTACCTTTTCTTTGGCTTCTTGGTGCTCTAGTGCAATAGTTAGAGTCTCTTCTTGGTCCTTTCTTCCTCCTCTATCTTTGTGATGACCGTTTGCATTCTTCCTGGATGATATTCTTGATATCCTCCCACAGCTCATCTGGTTTTCGCTCATTAATGTTAAAGGCCTCGAACCTGTTCTTGAGATGGTTTTTAAATTCAGGTGGGATAGACTCAAAGTCATATTTTGGTTCCCATGGACTTGATTTAATTTTCCTGAAAACTCTACAGAACAGTTCTGCTTTGTCATATGGGATCATTAGGAGTTGGAATCAGCTACCACACGTTACTTAGAAGTCCCTGGGTAATGGAAATAGTTAAGTACTAAACTACCAACTAAAACATTAAGGGTTCAAATCAAACTCACTCAAAGCCAATTTAGAGACCAGGCCTAACAATCTGAGTTGGAACAGTCATAGCCTAGCAAACCCGATGAAGCCCCCACATGGGACCACCAGGAGTCTGACTCATCTCCACAGTGACTGGTTTATGTAATTTGCACACTGGCTTAGCAGTAGGGAGCTATGCTGCCAACCTGGAGGTGTGCTGTTCGAATCCAGTCGCTCCACAAAAGAAAGATGGGCAATCTTTTCCCATACAGTTTACTTACCTCTGAAAACCCTCTGGAGGGTCAGCTATGAGTCAATTCCCACTCAATGGTACACAACAACGACAACAACACACCATTTTTTCATTTTAACATTGTTTCTGGGAGTTTGTGAGCGGCACAGAAGGTTGACAATCTCAGTTGCTAGTTAAAAAGTTGCTGGGTTCTTCTCAGAAGAAAAAACTGAGGAGTTATTGAAAAATCAGGCCTTGAAAACATCCTGGAACATGGGTTTATTCTGGCACCCATGAGTTGCCACCAAGCATGGGTTGCCACCAAGCACTAATCTACTTGGTGGTAACAAAGTTTGGGTTTTATTTTAAGGTTCTTTGAAAGATAAAGAGGGAGCTCTTGCCTCTTGGCTAAGAAGTTGCATTACCAACCAAAAGGAGTTCGTTCATTTTCTCCAGCTGTTCCACAGGAGAAACATGGGCAATCTCCTCCCATGTGATTTACATCCTCTGAAAACCTACTGGATCAGCTATGAGTCTGTTCTGCCTTGATAGCAATGAATTTAAGGGAATTGGGGGGGGTGTTGGTTTTGTGGGTTTTTTTAAGTTCAGAGATAAATGGAAGGAGATAGCCCCAAATTCTAGAGGCTAATGGCTTAAGACGCACACACTGTTAAGACTCAGAGTTACATACCCACACTTACACCACGTCCTTTGCACTCTTCTGACCTTACATAATGTCAGCCCCAACTTGTCCAGGGCTAGTTCTCAGCTAATGTTGTTGTTGTAGCCTCGTACCTCAGTTCTCCAAACAGTGCTCTGGGAGGAAATAGAGAAATGAGCTAACAATTTTCCATGTCTTAATGTGAACTGAACTGTGAAGGTTGTTAAGCAAGACTGACTTACAATATTCCCAGTGTCTTGTATTTCCAAAACTATGACCTTGAGCAGCAGGAGGGTTCTAAATCACATGGCAAGTAACTAAAAAAGGCAGAAACCAAACATTTTCTGGGCTGAGGACATCATTGGCACTCTGTGAGATGCTTGCCAGTTACAGTTTTATTATTGCCAGCAAGCTTGAAAAGGCGTTGTTTCTTTGACCATATCTTTTTAGATTTAAAGAATTGTCAAAATCACCACCATACTCATGAGAACTATATGGTGTATTTCCTTTGAAACCAAGAAAAGTCAAGTATAGCTCTTGCTAAATTACAACCTGGAAGAATTCAGTATCACCTAATTTTAAAAACCTCGGCACCCTGGAGGCACAGTGGTCAAGCACTTACCAAACTTTTGGTTGATATCCACCAGCTACTCTATGAGGAAAATGCAGCAATCTGGCCCATCAAGATTTTAGCCCTTGGAAACCCGATGATGCAGTTCTACTCTGCTCTATAGATTCTGCGGTAGAAGGATGGGCGATAAACTGCCTCTGACCCACCACTGGGTCAGCTATGGGTTGGTCTGATCTATGGTATACAACACACAAACACGACTCATAGTTCACTCTATGGTGACAACTTTTGGTATTTTATGAGGGGGGAAAGTGATGGTTTACTATAGAATTCTTGCCTTCTATGTTAGAAACTTGGTTTTCATTCCCAGCCAGTATAGCTTTAAGCACTTTCTACTGTGGTGTTGGAGAAGAATGCTGAATACCTCATGGACTGCCAAAAGAACAAACATATGTGTCTTAAAGACAGTGTAACCAGAGTACTCCTTAGAGAAAAGGATGGTGAAGCTTTGTCTCACATTCTTTGGGCATGTTGTCAGGAGGGGCTGACCTTTGGAAAAGGACATCATACCAGGAAAGACAGAAGGTCAAAGAAAGAGAGCAAGACCTTCCTCCGGGACATGAATTGACACAGTGACTGCAGCAATGAGCTCAAGTATGTCAGAGATAGCAAGGATTGAACAGGATAGAGCAGGATTCAGGTCTGTTGTTTATATGGTCTGATGAGTTGTACTTGATGCTATCTACGGCAGCTAACAGCAACAATAATAACACCACCACCTATCTATCAGCAAAGGCTTGTGTTGTTATGATGCTGAACACACAGTCCAATCGACAACTGACATGGAAATTTTTCTTTTTCTTTCTGTTTTGCATGGGGTCATCATGAGTCAGGGACAGATTTCAGCAGCTAGCAACATTCTACCAGAAGTTACACTCTGAATGTGGTCAGAGCTTTTGGTTTTCTAAGTAACGTATACATCTCCCACTATCTTCGACCCATGGTTGTGTTCACTGCTGAGAGTAGTTGATGGGCAAACCAATATGCACATGATTAGACCATGCCTTTGCTTTTAACATTAGCTATTTGAACAGCTTCCCAGAGAGATGAAACCCAGGTGTCTCATTTTGGAGAGGGGGCAGTCAACCAATCTTTTAGCTAGGCTTTACTTCTCCACAGTAGCAATTTGGAATGGGAGAGGGAGGATTAAGACTTTGCAATAATATCTTGAAAGGTCTGGGGATTTTTCAACACCTCTGAGAGAACGGACTTAGCAATAAGAGTGTTACATCTTATCCTGGAAGGCACTCGAGGATCTCAATGGCTAGTAATACAAAATCAAGTTCCATAATCTGTCTAGACGCCATTTTTCAAATCAGCACACACTTCTTTGTGTCCCGAGCACAAAACATGTTTGTTGCTAAATATATTTCTACCAACATAATTGCTCTCACTTTTTAAAAATAGTTTCTGTTTCTCCTCTTGCCCTTTCTCACAAAAAAGGGAATAATAGACAAACAAGGTATTTCTATCCTGGCCTTAGAGGAGGAAAAGCCCATTTTAACTTTCTACTCAGTATGTAGCTTATCAAGGCCACATACTGAAAGAGATAGTACTTAATTTGGTTCATAAAGGCTTTATAGCTCACTTGTATAGTTAGCTATACAAATATAAAACGATAAAAATATCTACATGGGATTTTATTCCCCACTGAGAAGCCAAGACTTTCCAAATTCAGATAGAGAATTTTTATCTATGACTCTGATATCACTACATAAACATCATAACATAGGTAGATAAATAGATTTTGTGATGTTCTGTCGAGTCAGAACAGACTCCTAGCTGACCCTCCAATGGGTTTTCAGAGGCTGTAAATTTCATGGAAGGAGATTACCCATCTCTCTTCTAGGGAGTAGCTGGTGGATTTGAACTGAGTATCTTCTTTAGGCAATCAGAGCTACCTATAAATGAAGCCCAAAGATTATAGCTTTCAGTATTGATTCCAGATAATACAGAGAAAACAGAAATTCTCACAATAACCAACATTCATGTTAAATGGAGAAAAGATTGATGTTTTCAGAAATTTCCTCTTACTTGAATCTACAAGTATCACATACAGAAGCAATTATAAAGAAATCTAAAGACATGTTACATTGGGCAAATATTTTGCCAAAGATTTCTTTGAAGTGTTGAAGAGCAAGGATGTCACTTCAAAGACTAAGGTGCACATGACCCAAGTTATGGTATTTCCAAGCACTTCAGACATATGTGAAAGTAGATAATTATTAAGGAAGACTGGAAAAGAATTGATGCCTCTGAATGGTGGTGTTGGTAAAGTATATTGAATATACCTTCAATTGCTAAAAGAACAGGAAATCTGTGTTGGAAGAAGTAAAACTAGAGTACTTCTTAGAAACAAAGATGGTAAGACTGCCTCACATACTTTGGGGATGTTACCAGAAAGGGTCAGTTCCTGGAGAACATCTTACTTGGAAAAGTAGAGAATTAGTGAATGAGAGGAAGACCTTCAACAAGATGGACTGACAGAGGGACTACAACAAGCTTAACCATAACAGAGGTTGTGTGGATGGCACAGGATTGGCCAGGGTTTTGTTCTGTTGTATAGAGGGTACCTATGAGTTAGAACTGACTTAACAGTACCTAACAGATAGATAAGTGATAGATGATAGATGATAGATAGATAGATAGATAGATAGATAGATAGATAGATAGATAGATATAAGAAACTGTACTGCAATCTCGAAGGCACACAGTTTAAATCCACCACTGGCTCCACGGGAGAAGGATAAGTTGTTGTTGTTGTGTACTGTTGAGTCAGAACCAATCCATTGCTGACCCACCAGTGGATTTGTTGTTTTCTTTTTAATGTTCAATGTAAGTTTTTAAAAATTTTATATTGATTTGGAAGAAGGAGTGGCATCCACTTCCTAAACAACATGCCTCTAAAAACTCTATAAACTTTGATAAATGTCAACAGTTATAGAAAGGCTTCAGGCCTTTTGTTTATAGGGTCACTATGAGTGGTGCTCAACTCAAAGGTAATCACCAACAACTGACTTACTGGCAAAGTTCTAATACATTGTTTTTCACACAAGATCCTCTCCATTTCCTTCACCACCTGCACCCATCAAATTATGCAACCCAATGATTAACAGCAACCCCTCCCATCCACGCCCCTCTGCTTCTGCCCTCCCCCCTCTTGGATCCTCATATTCCTTCTACAATAATGGTTTTATACAGTATTTGTCCTTATGGGACTGAGTTAGTTCACTCAGCATAATGCTCTCCAATCCCTCCCAAGTTAGATAGTGATTTAGGAAATCATTGCTCCTGTGTGCTGCATAGTATTCCATTGTGTGAATGTACCATAATTTTCAATCTGCTCAGTTATGGTTGGACATCTGTTCTGTTTCCACATTCTTGCAATGGTGAATAATGTTGTTATGAACATTGGTGTACAAGTGCCTATTTGTGCCTCAGTTCTCATTTTCTTGGGGTATATTCCAGACAGTGGAATAGCTGGGTCATGTGGAATTTCTATATCCAGCTTTTTGAGGGAACGCCAAACTGCCTTCCAGAATGTTTGTACCATTTTACAATCCAACCATGTATAAGAATTCCTAACTTGCCACACCCTCTCCAACATTTCTTACTTTCTGTCCTGTTAAACTTTGCAACAGCTACTGGAGTGAGATTTCATCTCATTGTGATTTTGATTTACATCTCTCTTATTGCCAGTGATTTTGAGCACTTCTTCATGTGTCTGTTTGCCATTCGAATTTCTTCCTCTTTAAAAAGTTTTTCCAAAAAAGAGAAAAGTTTTTCCATGTCTTTTGCCCATTTTGTAATTGGGTTATCAGTCTTTTTCTTGTGGAGGCCCAGGAATACTCTGTAAACTTTCATTGTGAGATTTTTGTCTGAGTTGGTATTGCCATATGTTTGTTCCTAATCAGCCCATTTTCTTTTCACCCTGTTGGAAAAAGATTTTGATGTGCACAATGATTTATTCTTTAGAAGGTCTTATTTATCAATTTTATCCTCTTCAGATTGTGCATTTCTGACTGTATTTGCCAGTCTATTTATACCACAGAATAGACCATATAAGCTTGATCCAGTTTGTCTCTTATAAGACTTACGGTTTTGGACTTTTCTCCCAGGTCCTCCTTAAGTTGATTTTTGTATATGGAGTGAGATGTGGGTCCTGTTTCAGCTTTCTTCAAGTAGTAGTCCAGTTTTGCCAGCACTGTTTGTTGAAGAGGTTGTCATTTCCCCATTTGATAGGTCATATTTCCTTGTTGAATATCAGTTGACCATGGATAGTTGGGTCTGTTTCTGCATTCTCAATTCTGTTCCACTGATCTATGTACCTATCATTGTACTAGTACCATGTAGTTTTGGTTATTACCTCTGTGTGGAAGGTTTCGAGGTCAGGGACTGCTATGCCTCTCACTTTATTTTTTTTTTCCTCAGAAGTATTTTCCTTATTCGGGGTCTCTTGCCTCTACAAATAAACTTGACAATTTCCCTCTTGATCTCCTTGGAAAAGGAATTTGCTATCTATATTGGGATTGTGTTGAACATGTAGATTGCTTTTGGTAGGATTATTATTTTCACAATATTGAGGCTTCCTATCTATGAACAGGACATATTTTTAAATTTATTTAGGTCTTTTATTGTGTTTTGTAGAAATGTTCTGTAGTTTTCTTTGTATAGGTCTTTTGTATCTCTAGTTAAGTTCACTCCCAAGTATCTCAATTTGTGGTTTGCTATTTTCTTGCCACTAGGCTACCAGAGCTCGCCCTTGGTTTGCTATTTTAAATAGTATTGCTTTCTTGGTTTCATTCTCTTTGTTACGGTAGGAGAATTCCTCTGATTTTTGGATATTGATCTTATATCCTGCCACTCTACTAAACTGGTCTACTAGCTCTAACAGCTTTTTTTGTTGAGTCTTTGGGGGTTTCTGTAAACACTAATGAAATAATCTGCATATAGTGATAGTTTAACCATTTCTTTTCTTTTTCTTTAGTTTAACAACTTATTTGCCAGTCTGGATGCCTTTTATTTCCTCTCTTGGTGTATTGCCCTAGCAAGCACTTCCAATACAGTATTGAATAGAATTGGTGACAATGGGCATTCTTGCCTGGTCACAAGGAAAATGCTTTTAATCTTTCTTCGTTGAGAATGATGTTAGCTTCTGGTTTTGCATATAGACTTTTCACTATATTAAGGAAATTCCCTTTTATTCCAATTTTGTTGAGTGACTTTATCAGGAAAAAGGTTGGATTTAGTCAAATGCCTTTTCTGCATCTAGTGCTAAGATCATGTTTCGTGTTATTAGCTTAATATGGTGAATTGCATTGATTGTTTTTCTTATGTTGAACAATCCTTGTTATCTGTTATGAATCTCATTTGATCATGGTGAATTATTTTTTTGATGTGCTTTTGGATTCTATTGGCTAGGATTTTGTTAAGGATTTTTGCATCTATATTCATGAGAAATATTGGTCTGTAGTTTTCTTTCTTGGTACTATCTTTGTCTGGTTTTGGTATTAGGGTTATGCTTGCTTCACAGTATGACTCTGGGAATGTTTCTTTTTTATCTAAATTTTGAAATAATTTAAGCCTCCAGGGGTGGAGGAACAGCACAAGAAAGGAGGACCCTTGATGAGAAGGATTGACTCAGTGATTAGGGTAATGAGGGTAGGTGAAGGAAGAATGTAGCAGTTGTCCCCAGGTCTGCTCACTCCTTGAAGTAACCTGATAATGTCTAAGGAGACCAGCCCAGCCCATGGATTTTGATAAAGCTCTAGACCAAATGTACCATGGACTGCCAAGAAAACAAACAGATTCATCCTAGAGAGGGTTAAACCAGGCTGCTCCTTGGAGGCAAGGATTCTGGGGCTTCGCCTGACATACTTTGGGCATGTAAGGAGAGACGGGTCTTTGGAGAGGGACATCATGCTGGGTAGAGTAGAGGGACAGCGCAGGAGGGGAAGACCCTCTATGAGGTGGATTGATTCAGTGACTGGGGTACTCGGGATGGATGTGTCAGAGGCAATGAGATTAGCACGCGATGAGCACGGTTTAGGGCTGTTGTACATAGGGTCACTATGAGTTGCAAACGACTAGATGGCACATAACAACAACAACAACAACAACAAACTAGACCGAATCACAAAAGCTCATACTCAAGTTAATTAACAGCCCCACATTCCAAGCAAAATACCATCTTCCTTAGTCCTCCCTAAAAGCCCTATAAAAAGAAACTGTCCTTAGTAGCCCCCATGCCATTTTGACCTTCTCCATCTGTGATCATCACTTGGTTTCCCTCTCAGAACATCAAGGCCTCTTCCTTTCTTGGAACCAGCTTCTTTTTTTCCCCTCCCTCTTGCCCTCAACTCTTTTTCCATCTAACCATAGGTGTTTCTGAGAAGATCAAATTGACTTAGGATAGCTCACAGTTCAGAGCCATTGTACATAGGGTCATTATGAGTCGGAGACCACTGACAGCACATGACAACAACAACAACAACAACATGTGCATATACATACATAAGTATGTGTATACATATATAACTTAAGAATAGGAAATTTTTCCCTTGGATAATTAAATATCTGAACATTAAGGTGTATATAATAACAAATCCAACATTGATGGATATTTGCCAAATACTCTGGGGACATTTCATTGGGAAATATCCACCTTAAAATTTCACTTCATATTATTTATGTAGTTGTGAGGCAAAACTTAAAAACTAAGTCAAAGAGTCAATAAGCCCAAATAAACCAGTGACTGTTAAGTAAACTGGATTTACATTATAGGAAGGTACCTATCTTGCTCCATTGACTCATTTTTCTAAGACAAGGATCTCCTAGAAAAACCAGGCAAAAGGTCAAATTATATCTAGGTGAGATTATTTTAGGCTTTCATTCCTTGGCCACACTCTCATGCTTCCTTGCTTTCTTTTTTTTTTTAAATTGTTTTATTTTTTTCCCTTGCTTTCTTAAACTCATTGCACAATCACATAATTCATGAGAGGCAGCTGTTGGAAAAGTGTCACAAACTCTTCTGAGTATGCTTGTGTGGGATTCTACCTTTCAATTCCAGGAAGGAAAGATGCTTTTATGCAATAGTACTCCATTAAAATGTAAGTATGGATTACAAGTTGAGAGGAGAAAGTGTATCATAACACAGCACAGAGTCATAGAATAGTTGCTTTGGGCTTTCCCCACAGCCCACTCTGTTTCAGTTCATTGGTAAGAGGACGAAAGAGCTGACAGGAAAGGATGTTCTTCCAAGGTGTGTTTGGTGTGTATTTATGAAGCTCTTCACTTTCCCCTTGCCTTTTCTACCCCTACTCTCACTTTGATTTCCAAGCCCAGCCCAGACAGATATTTAGTGAATGAAATGGTAAGTCACTTTGGAAAACAATCCTTTTTGGAGGCCTATTAATATTGTCAGCAACTCAGCTCTATTTAGTCCATCATCTCCAGAATCAAAGTCTGTGGGGAGCACTTTGCTGGGTTTTCTGAGTCATATTTTCCATGATAGTTCCTGAGCAGATGATGATGTTCATCTGGAGAAAGTTCATCTTTATTAACGATCAGGACCCAAGAACCAGGCATCTCTTTTTGTCCTAGAGAACTGGCCTCTGTGACAGGATATTTCCTCAGGTTATAACCACTAACCACTCTAGAGAGCTCCAGACACACATACCACACTGTGGGCCCACATACCCCTCCCCAGAAGGAAGCATGTCGCTCCAAATTGAATATGGAGAATAAACATGAAGGGGAAGTTTTAAGCCCAAAGAAAGTGGAGGTAAGGATAGGACAGACTCAAAGAAAAGATATGGTAGATGCCTTATGTAAGCAGCCACCCGCAGGTTACTCACTTCCCACTAGTCAATTCTAACTCATAGAAGCCCTTTAGAACAGGGTACAGCTGCCCCATGGACTTGCCCAGGCTGTGCATCTTTACCAGAGCTTGGATTTGGTATTTTTTTTTCTCCTTTCATTTTAAAAATTAGCTTAGCCACTAATTGTAATGTATACAATTAGTGTATACTAATCATTTTCCTCTGGCTGGTGAAGCCTCCCACTTCTCTACCCTCCCCCATCCTTCTCCTCCCCCTATAGCCACCTGGTCTCTACTGCAGTATGGGAACCCCAAGAGTACAGGGCCAGGGCAATTGCCACCATTAGCTATACCCTGGAGATACTTTGGGTCACTGCTCTAACAAAAAGACTTACTTAACAAAGTGAGAGGCTTTGAAGGAGGGACTGAGAAAGAGTGTAGGAAAGGATTAAGGACACAGGAGGGGGAGGGCCTGCCATATGGCAGGAAGGAGGCATGATTAAAAAGATTAGCTGCTTTTCAATCACAAAGGCTCAAGGGGATGTGGAGAAACCGACAAAATCACAAAGAGCCACATAGAGTGACCAATGAAATCCAAAAGAGAAAAACAAGAAAAGTCCCTTTTAAGGTGATGAAGAATTTATTGCCATGTGAAATGACACAAACTGTCAATATATGTAGCTTTCCTGGAAAGGTCTAGAAAGATTCACTATCAGCACCTATTTCTATGCTGTTGTATACCAGAGAGTAGCAACCAACTTCCATGTCTACAACAGCAAAATACAGTTTACAAGAAGTGATGATTCAAAATAGCCAAAAAGATGGAACTAATCCAAATGTCCTTCTATTTATGAAGGATGAATAAATGTTGTCTAGCGATACATTTTGAAATATTACTTAGCAGTACAAAAGAATGAAATACTGGTTGTTAGGTCCAGACCAGTCATATAGAGTCTATATAAGTCAGAATAGAACAAACGGCACATAAAAATAGTCTTGCTGTTGTTGTTAGATGCCGTTGAATCAAGTAGAACTCATAGAGATCCTGTGTCATCCTCACCATCTCTGATACACTTGATCCCATTGCTGAAGTCATCAATTCAGTCCATCTCATTGGAGGTCTTCTTTTCTTTCACTGATCTTTCCAAGCATGATATCGCTTTCCCAGAAATCGCTTCTCCTAGCAACATGGCCAAAGTATGAGAGACAAAGCTTTGTCATCCTTGCCTCCAAGGAGCACTCTGGCTGCACCTTTTCCAAGCCATACATCTTCTTTTGGCAATCAATACTCTTCTCCAACACCACAATTCAAAAGCATCAGTTCTTCTCCTGTCATCCTTATCCATTGTCCAGGTCTCAGATGCATAGCAAACGAATGAAAAGACCATGGCCTGGAATCAGATGCATCTTAGTACTCAAATAGATGTTATAGCTTCTCAATAATTTGGAAGAGTTTCTGACAGCAGAGTTTTCTAGTGCAACACATTACCTGACTACCTGGCTGCTGGTACCAAGGGTGTTGATTGTGGATCCAAAATGAAATAATTAAAAGTTTCAATCTTTTCTCCCATCTATCATGGTATTGCCTATTGGCCTAGTGGTAAGGACCTTTATTTTCTTGATGTTTAGAAGTAATCCATATTGAAGGCTGTAGTCTGATTTTTCACAGCAAGCACTTCAGGTCCTCCTCACATTCAGCAAGTAAGGTTGTATCATCTGATTATTGTACGTTGTTGATGAGTCTTCCTCCAATTCACATTCTTCTTCATGGAGTCTGGATTCACATATTATTTGCACAGCATACAGATTGAATAGGTACGGAGAAAGGATACAACACTGAGACACACCTTTCTTAGGTGTACCAAAATCCATTCTTTACATAGTTTCTGAAGCATAGGCTGAAGAACTGAAGAAAAAAAAAACTGAGGCTCTGATTCAGCCTTTTTCATTCTTAGGTTTTTATACAATATGATGAGAATCTGTTTGCATTTTGACTCTAGATCTTCCAACTAGAGAAAAATTCAACTCAGTAGCATTATTACGTTTTTCGCTTAGTGTGGTAACTCATGATGTTACCTTCCTCCCCCCAGGGAGCTTCAGAGCATATTTTGTTGTTGTGTACCGTTGAATCAGAACGTAGCTGGCTCTCCAAAAGGTTTTCAGAGGCAGTAAATCACACGGGAGGAGATTGTCCATCTTTCTCTCATAGAGCAGCTAGTAAGTTCAAACCATGCAACTGTGTTGGCAACACAATTCCTTACCATTAAGCCACCAGAACTCCTTATAGACTTTACAGAACATTTGATAATGTTTCTCAATAGTTTTCACATTGTTGTTGTTGTTGTTATGTGCCATCGAGTCGTTTGCGACTCATAGCGACCCTATGTACAACAGCCCTAAACCGTGCTCTATCCTGTGCCAATCTCATTGCCTCTGACAAACCCATCCCGAGTACCCCAGTCACTGAATCAATCCACCTCATAGAGGGTCTTCCCCTCCTGCGCTGTCCCTCCACTCTACCCAGCATGATGTCCCTCTCTAAAGACCTGTCTCTCCTTACAACTTGTCCAAAGTATGTCAGACGAAGCCCCAGAATCCTTACCTCCAAGGAGCAGCCTGGTTTAATCCTCTCTACGATGAATCTGTTTGTTTTCTTGGCAGTCCATGGTACATTCAATACTCTTCTCCAGCACCACAGCTCAAAGGCGTCAATTCTCCTTCTAGCCTCCCTAGTCATTGTCCAACTCTCTGATGCATAACAAGTGATTGCAAAAACCATGGCCTGTATCAGGCGCACCTTAGTCTCCAGAGAGACACTGTTGCTCTTGAGTATTTTGGAGAGGTCCCTAACCGCAGACTTTCCCATCGCAATACGTTTTTTGATTTCCTGGCTACTGGTGCCAAGAGTGTTGACCGTGGAGCCAAGCAAACTAAAGCTGTGAACAATCTCAATCTCTTCACCATCCATCCTGATGCTACCAATTGGTCCAGTGGTGAGAATTTTTGTCTTCTTAACATTGAGCCTCAGTCCATATTGAAGGCTGCAGTCCTTGACCCTCTTATTACGTGACTTTAATAGGTTGCTTAAGTATAATAGTTCTTAGATTACATGTTAGTCAAACCCATGGAGAGTTGTATTGCTGACCTAAAGGTCACATCTTCCTGGAGCTTTAAATCCACCAACAGCTCTACAGAAGAAACATAATCAATCTCTTTTTGGGCAATTTACAGCCTAAAAACCCCAATGGAGGGTGGGTATGAGTTTGAACCAATTTGGTGGCATTGAGTTTAAGTTTTATTTGGCGTTTTTAACAACAAAGTAGTTTTGTAAAATCTTTCTACATTGAATTACAACATTATTTGTAAATAAGAAGAAGCTCCCTTTTTTGCTATGTCCTCATTAATTACTACTTCATTCCTCAAAAACATATTACTCAACATTGAAAAATGCTACTTATCACAATACTGTACTAAAACATCAGAAAATCTGACAAAGTCATTAACTATAAAAACACCAGCTCCAACAAATATAATAGTCAGTGCTTGTAGTACATGCAGTAGGAAGCTCTGGTGACCTCGTGGTAAGAAGTTGTGCTGCAATCCTGAAGGCATGCAATTTGAATCAGCCACCAGAGGGATGACTTGACAGCATACAACAAGTATTTGCAGTTGATGAAACCATGTGATTCAAAGTGTCACTGTAATTGAGTAATATAGCAGCTCTGAATGGAGCCCATTGTTGCTGATGTCATGTGCAATTGAATAGTAATCAACTCATAGTGTGTTTTCAGAGGCTATATGTCAAATGGCAGAAGATTGCTCATCTTTCTCCCATGGAACAGCAGTGGATATCTTAGGGTTGACAGCATGACATCTTACCACTAAGCCACTAGGGCTTCCTGGAGCCCATTGCTGTTTTATTGTGTACCATCAAGACTGGCTCATATCTGACACTCCAGTGTGTTTTCAGAGGCTGTACATCAGATGGGAGGAGACCATAACAGCTGGTGGATTTGAATCATGTGCCTTTGGGTTGGTAGTGGAACTTTTTACAACTAAGCCACCAGAGCTGCCTTAAAGGGTTAAAAAAGTAAATTAACATAGAATTTTAGCTTTGTAAGTATATTGATATGTGTAAACTGGACTCATGAAAAATGTTTTTGTTGTTAAAACTAACTGCAGGAATATTTTTTTTGTTAAAAATAAAATTACCTCTGAAACACTGTAGAAAAAATTTATACAACATTATTTTGGTGTTACCCACTCTGACAGTGTTACTGCTGTGATCTGCACTCTTCATACTTCCCTAGAGACACAACTGAGTCATTCTCCTGAAAATTGGCTCTTCTAGATGTCTGAAGGAATTGGCAAAAAACAAGGCCCCAGAAATTGACAGCATACCAATTGACATATTTCAACAAACTGATGCTTCCCTGGATGTACTCACCAGTGTTATGCCAAGAAATCTGGAGGAGAACCACCTGACCAACTAATTGAAGAGATCCATATTTGTTCCCATTCCAAAGAAAAAACACCCTACAGAGTGTGGAAATCATTGAACAATTTCATTAATATCACATGCAGGCAAGATCATGCTGAAAAGTATCCAAAAATGACTGGAACAGCACATCAACAGAGAACTGTCAGATGTTCAGGCTGCGTTTAGAAGAGGCCATGGCACCAGGGACATTGTAGCCAATTTCAGATGAATCTTAGCTGAAAGCAGAGAGTACCAGAGGAATGTCTATCTGTGTTTCATTGGCTATGCAAAAGCATTTGACTGTGTGGATCACAAATTGTGACTGATTCTGAGAAGAATGAGAATTCCAGAACAATTGATTGTGTGTATGTGAAACCTATATTTGGACCAGTAGGCAGTCTTCAGAACTGAGCAAGGGAACACTGCATGGCTCAAAAATTGGGAAGGGTTTATACCAAGTTGCTCCTTGGAGGCAAGGATTCTGAAGGTCCGTTTGACATACTTTGGGCATGTTGCAAGGAGGGACCAGTCCTTGGAGAGGTACATCATGCTTGGAAAGGTAGAGAGAAAGTGCAAGAATGTAGGTGTGTTCGAGACACTAAGGTTGGCTCAGGATAGAGCAGGTTTCAGAGTTGTTGTCATAGGTTGCCAGAAGAATGCATAAATCTGGCTTGGAAGAAGTGTAGCTAGAATGTTCCTTTGAAGTGAGGAAGGCTTCATCTTATGTAGTTTGGACACGTTATAATGAAACATCAGTCCCTAAAGAAAGATATCATGTTTGGTAAAATACAGGGCCAAGGAGATGCATTTAGACCATGGCTGTAACACTGGGCTTGTAACAATGAGTATCAGGAATGTTCAGGACAAGAAACTATTTCACCCTGTTGTCCACAGGGTTACTGTGAGTCAGAACTGACTTTCAAACATCTGACAACAAGAGTTCTGAAGATTGCCACACTCTAGCTGCTAATGATATGTTTACAATCTACCGTGTTATCAAGAAATAACTTTGAACTTGGAACCATATACTAGAGTTACACAAACACCTTGGCCCAGGTCCTAAAAGTAAGTAGACCTAGACCAGGCCAAAACGAAATCAGGCTCAGAGGATAATCAATGTGGAAACCTAAGGCACACTTCACTTTTGCTAAATGGAAGGATTAAAGTACTCAATTACCAGTGGTTCCCTGCATGGCACAAATAGGTTGCATTTCCCTTCTAATCGAGAGGTTTGTGGTTCAGTGACACCACGGGGGAAAAACGTCACAGTCTTCCTCTAGAAATATTTGAGCCAAGAAAACCCTACGGGAAGTTCTAGTATAAAACATGGAGGTGTCATAATTTGGAATCCACTTAATGGCATCAGAATTGTTTGTTTTGGGTTTTGGAAGACTCCTCAAGCAAATTTGAGCAAACGAGACTCAGAAGATGAACTAGTCTCTTCAGAGAATCGTCATGTCTGCATGTCCCATGGTGGGAAAATGGCAGCAAGAAGTAAAACAAACAAACAAACAAACAAAGACCCCACCAAACAAATGGCAACCAGAAAAAAGCAGGAGTAGTGATAATTAATCTCTGATAAAATAAATGTTGGAAAACATGGACTCGGTGAGAGAAATGAGGCTAGAGATAGAATGATAGAGTTCTGCACATTCAATGATTTATTCATTGCAAATACCTTTTATAAGAAACATAAAGACAGGCTATACACATAGATTTCACTATGAATAGGAATCAAATAAATTACATTTGTGGAAACATTCACTGGAGAAGCTGAATATCAGCAGTGAAAACCAGGCCAGGTGCTGATTGTGCAACAGACCACCAACTACTCATATGCAAATTCAAGCGGAGTTGAGAAAAATTAAGTCAAGTCCACGGGAACCAAGATTTGAACTTAAGTCTGTCCCATTTCAGAGACAGCTTTGAGGCCTTAAGCACCAAATGAGCATAGACCAAATGAGCTCTGGGAGGATATCAAGAAAATTGTCCAAGAAGAATGCAAAAGATCATTACAAAGCTAAA
>NW_006399833.1:7398792-7402541 GCF_000299155.1 Elephantulus edwardii
AGAATTGGACTGTGACTAGGGATAATAGAACAAGAATTGAGGCCTTTGAGCTGTGGTGCTGGAGAAGAGTATTGAATATACCAACGACTGCTAGGAGAACAAACAGGTTTGTCCTGGAGAGGGTGAAGTCAGAGTGCTCCTTGGAGTCAAGGATTCTGAAGCTTCATCTGACATATTTTGGGCATGTTTCAAGGAGGGACTGGTCCTTGGAGAGGGACATCATGTTTGGGAGAGTGGAGGGACGGCACAGGAGACAAAGACCCTCGATGAGATGGATTGATTCTGTGAGTGGAGTGGTGGGAATGAATGTGTTTGAGACAGCGAAGTTGGCACAGGATAGAATGCCATTTAGGGCTCTTGTACATAGGGTCGCTATGTGTCACAAATGACTTGATGGCACACGACTACAACAACATAAACAAAATAAATGTTAATGTAAAAACCATCACAAAGGACAAGGAAGGTCACTATATAATGCTGAAAGGGTCAATAGAACAAGAGGACATAACAATAATAAATATCTATGAACCAAATGAAAGACCTGCAAAATACATAAAACAAACATTAACAAAACTGAAAAAGGAAATAGACAACACTACTATAGTAGTTGGAGACTTCAATATACACCTCTCAGGAAAAGATAGAGCTACCAGAAAGAAACTCACCAAGTATACTGAAGAATTAAACCACACAATAAATCAACTTGACCTCATAGATATTTATAGGATAATGCATCCCCAAAAAGCACAGTATACCTTCTCCTTCAATGTGCATGGAATGTTCTCCAGAATAGATCACATTCTAGGTCACAAGGCAAGCATCAATACATTCAAAAACATAGAAATAATACAAAGCATGTTTTCAAACCATAATGCTCCAAAATTAGAAATTAATAATAAGATAAAGGGGGAAAAAACCCCATACATTTGGAAGCTGAACAGCACCTTGCTTGAACATGACTGGGTACTAGAAGAAATAAAAAATGAAATGAAAAAGTTTCTTGAAACAAATGACAATGAAAACACCACTTACCACAAGCTCTGGGAACAGCCAAAGCAGCAATCAGAGGTCAATTTATAGCAATAAGCAAACATATGAAAAGGCAGGAAGAACTAACCATTGACTCTATAACCCAACATCTCCAGCAAATTAAAAGAGAACAGCAAGAAAACCTGACACCCTCTAAAAAAACTGAAATTATAAAAATTATAGGACAAATAAGTGAAATAGAAAACCGAAAAACAATTGAAACTATCAACAAAACTAGGGGTTGGTTCTTTGAAAAGGTCAATAAAATCAACAAACCATTAGCAAATCTCACAAAAGAAAAGGAGAAGACAAATAATCCAAATAAGAGATGAATCAGGCAACATCACAACAGAACCAACTAAAATAAAAAAGCTAACATTAGAGTATTATGAAAAACTATACTAAAATATGAAAACCTATAGGAAATGGACAAACACTTAGAAATGTATGACCTACCTAAAGTGACACAAACCGAGATTGAGCATCTGAACAGACCCATTGCAAAAGAAGAAATTGAAAAGGTAATACAACAACTTCCACCCAAAAAAAGCCCTGGACCAGATGGGTTGACAAAGGAATTTTATCAAACATTCAGAGAAAATTGTCACCAATTCTACATAAACTATTTTAGAAAGTAGAAAAACATGGAATTCTCCCAGACTCATTCTATGAAGCAAACATATCCTTGATACTAAAGCCAGGAAAGGACACCACCAAAATAGAAATCTATAGGCCAGTATCTCTCATGAACATAGATGCAAAAATCCTGAATAAAATATGGGCTAATAGAATCCAGTGATACATCAGAGAAATAATTCACCATGACCAAGAGGGATTCATAACAGGTATGCAAAGATGGTTCAAGATAAGAAAAACAATTCATGTAATTCATCACATTAACAAAGCAAAGAACAAGAGCCATATGATCCTATCAAGTGATGCAGAAAAGGCCTTTGACAAAATCCAACACCCTTTTCTGATTAAAACACTCAACAAAATAGGACTAGAGGGGAATTTCTTCAACATAGTAAAAAGTATTTATACAAAATCGAGAGCCAACATTGTTCTCAATGGAGAGAGGTTAAAAGCATTCCCTTTAAGAACAAGAACTAGGCAAGGATGCTTCTTTTATTCAATATTGTATTGGAAGTCTTAGTGATAGCAATAAGACAAGAGAAGGAAATAAAAGTTATCCAAATTGGCAAAGAGAAGATAACATTATCTCTCTACAAAAATGATATGATAGTATACCTAGAAAACCCTAAAGACTCAGCAAGAAAACTGTTGGACACAGTGTACCAATTCAGCAAAGTGGCAGGATACAAGATCAACATACAAAAATCAGTTGGATTTCCCTACAGTGACAGAGAGAATTACAGAAGCAGAGCTAAGGAAAACCAATATCATTCACAATAGCGAATCACAAGTTTAAATACTTGGGAGTAAATATAACCAGAAGCACAAAGGATCTATTCAAAGAAAATTACAAAACACTACTACAAGAAACAAAAAGAGACCTGGAGAAGTGGTAGAAAATATCTTGCTCATGGATAGGAAGACTCAATATTGTGAATATGCAATACTACCAAAGGCAATTTACACATTCAATGCAATCCCAATACAAATACCAATCCCATTCTTCAACGAAATGGAAAAGACAATCGCCAGTTTCATTTGGAATGGAAAGAAGTCCCGAATAAATAAAGCACTCCTTAAAAATAGAAAAAAGTAGGAGGCATCTTACTCCCTGATTTCAAATCCTACTAGAGTGCCGTGGTGGTTAAGACATCATGGTACTGGTACAATGACAGACACATAGATCAATGGAATAGAATTTAGAACCTGGAAATCAGCCCATCTATCTATGGTCAACTGATTTTTGACAAGGAGATAAAATCAATTAAATGGGAAAACGACGTTAGTAAGTGGTGGTGACAAAATTGGAAAAGTATCTACAAAAGACTCAAGCAAGATCCACACATCACTCCATATACAAAAATCTACTCAGCGTGGACCATGGACCTAAGATTAAAACCAAGGACTATAAACTTCATTAAAGGAAAGCTTGGAAGAACACTTAAGTCCTAATCCACAATAGAAACAGTTTTCCAAGTATCCTGAAAAACCTACAACCAGGAGAAGAGAAAATAGATGAATGGGACCTTCTAAGAATCAAATCCCTATGCACATCCAAAAATTTCTCCGACAGGGTAAAAAGGGAAGCCACAGACTGGGAAAAATTATTTGGTAATGACATGTGAGATAAGGGGCTTATATCTAGAATTCATAAAAAACCTGAGCACCACAACAAGATAAAGGAAAATAATCCAATTGAAAAATGGGCATAGGATATGAACAGACACTTCACCAAAGAAGATATTCAGACAGCTAAAAAGCACATGGAGAAATGTTCAAAATCCCTAGCTCTAAGAGAGATGCAAATTACAACAACTACGAGATACCATCTCACCCCAAGTCAGAATAGGAAAATTTAATAGGACAGCAAGCAACAAATGCTGGTGAAGTTGTGGAGAAACTGGAAGCCTTATTCACTGTTGGTGGAAGTGTAAAATAACCGCTGTGGAGAACTGTATGGTGCTTTTTCAAAAAGTTGCAATTAGAGATACCATTTGACCCAGCAATTCCACTACTGGGAATAGACCCCAAAGAGATCATAACTGACATCCAAGCAGATATATGTATTGCGATGGGAAAGTCTG
>NW_006399833.1:7403251-7404720 GCF_000299155.1 Elephantulus edwardii
ACTCATGCAATATTATTCAAAATGGGTGAGCCTGGAGGACATTATGGTGAGTGAAATATCTCAGTCACAAAAAGGACAAATACTGCATGGTGCCACTGTTGTAAAACAGGACTGACACCAGGGTTGGGGGAGAGAGAGAAAGATGGGTTCAATAGATGAGGGGGAAACTGTTTAAAAGGGATATGTGATTAGGTATTTTTGTCATGACAGGAGTCCAGAGCAAAGGCTGCATAGTGGAGTGGACCTGGGGGGAGGCATTTTAAAACAATGAAAGCATTTTTCTTTTAATTTTCCAAGAGGGTAGTGTTCTGGGAGGGAGATTCGGGAGTGGAGAAAAGGGCAACAATGATCAAATGGAAGTAAAAGGAAAAAACCCCACCAACTCAACTCATTGTCAGTGAATTGGGATTGATGCCTAGCTGAAACTCCAGTGAGTTTTTAGAGGCTGTAGATCACACTGGAGGATATTGTTCATCTTTCCACAACAGAGCTCCTGGTGGATTCAAACCATCTTTAACACAAAAGGGGACAATATTCTCACCCTATTCCCTGTCTAGCCTAGAGGAGTGATCAAAAGGTTCAGTGAGGGACTGGTGACTCACAGGCAATTCCATAAATGTGTCTGTCAGATATCACCAAATAGCATGCACAGTTCGCAGCAGATCCAGGCAGAGATGGACTGTTTATGATTCCCTTTTCAGGTCTGACTGCATGCAGCAGCTTTTAGAGGTAATGAAAGAATTTTAATATTTTCCTGGGGGCTACTTTTAAAATGGCTATAATATTTTTAAAATAACATTAAGTTGTCACCATGAGAGACATTAAATATGAATCAATAGTTTGTGCGTGATTTTAAGGAACTGCTAGTGTGCCTATTGAAATTGTCTTCTCTGTTCTTCAGTTTCTCAGCTGAAGGGAATGCCATTACCTTTTCTAGGGACAAAACCTGTCAATTTCTATGCCTGAGGCCAAACAGTTTATTAGCAGCAATACCTGAACATTTTTTGCTGAGAAACTAGAATCTTAAGAATTCCAAAATGTCAGGTGGTTTCTCGGTAATGTACATTGTTTCCATCATTAAGTGCTGAGTTTGACTCATAGAAGCCCCATGTGACAGAGTGGAACTGCTCCATTTCATTGGATTTTCCAGGTTGCCAACATCATGAACCCATGGAATCACCGGGTAGATTTGAATCACCAACCTTTTGGTGTGCAGTTAACAGGGTACTTATTGCACCACCAGGGCTCCTGGATCATGTTTAAAAACAACAGCCATAACAAAAACAACAAAAATCCTCTATGAGGAGAAGTGTGACGTTAGGATTGGTGGATGATCTATCAACAACCTGCGTTATGCAGATGACACAACCTTGCTCGCTGAAACTGAGGAGGACCTCATGCACTTACTGCAGAGGGTCAAGGACTGCAGCCTTCAATATGGACTGAGGCTCAATGTTAAGAAGACAAAA
>NW_006399833.1:7405405-7410056 GCF_000299155.1 Elephantulus edwardii
AACAACAACAACTCCTCTCTGACCAGATGTTTGCCTCTATAGCGATGTCAACAGACTATGAGTTGGTTCTGATTCAAAGGTACACAACAACAGTTCCACAATTTATATTTTTTAAAAAATTTGTAATGTTAGTTGCACTGCTCTCAACATAACAACTTTCTTACCACTTCATGCCCTGCTTCCCTGTTTCTATTTGTCTTGCCTTTCTTTGTTCCCTGGTTGCTTATTGTTAAGTAGTTGTGCTGCCATCCCAAAGGCATGTGGTTTGAATCCTGCTCCACGGGAGAAAGGAAAATCTGCTGGAGGGTCAGCTATGAGGCTGTTCCCACTAATGGTACACAGCAAGCTGCCCTTGGAGCTCTGTATTGGGGTAAATATTTCTCTTTGGTTTTGCATGCTTGACATTCCTCTACAATGCTTTTATTCACTTCATAGACCTGTCTTGTTACAAGCTGATATACCTGGGAGGAGTTCACACTCAGGTTTAAAAACTAGATAAGACCCACAATCTCTAGGATTCCTCTAGTCTGTGTTGGACAAGTAAAACTGTATTTCTTTTAACAACTTATATTCATATATATTTCTCTTCTGTAAGATGTGTTCCTCCATATCTTGGTTGTCAGTAGCCTGGATCCCTAATTTAGGGGTATAGGGAAAAATACATATTAAACAGAGAAGCATAAAGCATAAAAAAGAAATTGGGAAGAACCTGTAAATTCACAAAAGTTACCTGTGCATTTTAATTACCACCACGTGATTTTCTTTTCTTTTTTTTTTTCAGAACTACTAACTATTCTTTTTTCATGCACATCCTTTCCCAGAGGGTGGCAAGCTGTCTAATGTGAAGTCAGTTGGCCTCATCATATGGAATGTCTTTCTGTTATCATAATAATAGATCCATTCTGGTTTTTAAGACTTCTATTTGCTTCTTCTTCTTATTGCTGTTGTTATGTGCCATCAAGTCGCTTGTGACTCATAGTGACCCTATGTACAAGACTCCTAAAAGCCGTTTTATCCTGTGCCAACCTCACCATCTCAAACACACTCATTCCCACCACTCCACTCACAGAATCGATCCATCTCATCGAGGGTCTTTCTCTCCTGCGCCGTCCCTCCACTCTCCCAAACATGATGTCCCTCTCCAAGGACCAGTCCCTCCTTGAAACATGCCCAAAATATGTCAGATGAAGCTTCAGAATCCTTGACTCCAAGGAGCACTCTGACTTCACCCTCTCCAGGACAAACCTGTTTGTTCTCCTAGCAGTCGTTGGTATATTCAATACTCTTCTCCAGCACCACAGCTCAAAGGCCTCAATTCTTGTTCTATTATCCCTAGTCACAGTCCAATTCTTCAATGCATAGCACGTAATTGCAAAGACTCTAGCCTGGATCAGGCACACCTTAGTCTTCAGCCTGACATCATTGCTCTTCAGTACTCCTGAGAGGTCCCTCACAGCTGACTTTCCCAATGCAATTCGTCTCCTGATTTCCTGGCTGCTCTTAGCAAGAGTGCTGACTGTAGAACCAAGCAAACTAAAACTGTTAACTATCTCAATCTCTTCACCATCCATACTGATGCTGCCAATTGCCTGAGAATCTTTGTTTTCTTGATGCTGAGCTTCAATCCATATTGAAGACTGCAGTCCTTGACCTTCTGCAGCAAGCGCTTCAGGTGCACCTGTTTCAGCAAGCAGGGTTGTGTCATCTATATAACGCAGGTTGTTGTTGATGACTCTTCCACCAATCCTGATGCCACATTCCTCTTTGTACAGCCCAGCATCTCAGATGATCTGTTCTGCATACAGATTGAAAAGGTATGGAGACAGAACACATCACTGATGGACCCCTTTCTTGATTTTGAACCATGTATTGTCTCCTTGCTCTGTTCTGACAACTGCCTCTTGATCCAAGTATAGGTTTCACATTAGCACAATCAAATGTTCTGGGATTCCCATTCTTCTCAGAGTCAGCCATAGCTTGTTGTGATCCACACAGTCAAAAGCCTTTGCATAGTCAATGAAGCACAGATCGACATTCTTCTGGTATTCTTTGCTTTCTGCCAAGATCCATCTTACTTTAGCTATAATATCCCTAGTACCACAACCTTTTCTAAATCCAACCTGCACATCTGGCAGTTCTCTGTTAACATATTGCTCCATATGGTTTTGGATAATTTTCAGCAGAATCTTGGTTGTATGTGATATTAATGGTATTGTTCGATTTGCTTAGAAACTTTCATCTCCTACTTGATTCAAAGTCTCTCCTCCCTCCCTCCCTCCCTGAGTTCCCCATCCCATCTCCCCACTCTTTCTGGTATTTACCCTTCTGCTATTCAGGCCACCTCCCTTCATCTAGTTTGCCTAGTCTGCCTGCAGGCCCCGCTACTGAAGGGCTCAGTGCTGAGCAGCCTCAGGCACAAACTATGCTTTGCATATTTCCAGCTGATGACCTCTCTCTGCATTCCTCTGACTCATTTGACTCTTGACACCTTGATGAGTGTGGCCAGGCAGTTGGAAGATCCTGTCTGTACCTCCTGATCTGACCTGAGGCCCTGTTGTTTATGGTGGTGTCATAGAGTCCACTCAGATTCATAGACTCATGAAGATTCTACATATCTCAGAATGAACCCCTGCCCAATCCTGTGTCATCTTCACAATCTCTGCTACACTTAAATCCATTGTTGCCATCACAGTGTCAATCCATCCCATTTAGGGTCCTCTCTTTTAATGACCTTCCACCTTTCCAACTATGATATCCTTTTCCAGGGAGTGACTCCGTTATTGTTGTTACGTGCTATCAATTTGCCTAGATTCATAATGGCTTTATGTACAGTGGCTCAGAATCCCACCCTATCCTGAGCCAGTCTCACTGTCTGACACACCTTAACCCAATACCCCAGTTACTGTGGTCGTCCTCTCCTGCATTGTCCCGCCACCTTTCTCAATTTTTAATTTTTTATTTAAATTGGTAGCATTTTCATTTCCTTTTTGGATACTCTTCAGCATGATTTTGCTTGCATGTGATAGGAGTGACAATGTTCAGTAATTTCCACACTCTCTTTGGTCACCTTTTTTTTGGAATGAGAATAAATATGGATCTCTTCCAGTCACTTGGCCAGAGAGTTTATCCTCCAGATTCCTGGGCACAACCTGGTGAGCATGTCCAGGGCAGCATCTGTTTGTTGAAATATGTCAATTAGTATACCATCTATTCCTGGGGCCTTATTTTTTGCCAATTCTTTTAGAATAGCCTGAACTTCCTCCTTCAACACCATTGCCTCTTGATCATATGTTGTTCCTTGAAATTCTTCTGTGTCAAGCAATTCTTTTTGGTACAGTGACTGTGTACTCCTTCCATCTTCTTTTGATGCTTCCTAGATCATTCAATATTCTATTCATAGCATCCTTAAGTATTGCAACTTGAGGCTTGAATTTGTTCTTTAGTTCCTTCAGCTTAAGGAACACCAAGTGAGTTCATCACTTCTGATTTTCTGACTCCGGCTCCTTGCACATTTCATTGTAATACTTTGTTTTATCTTCTTGAGCTGCCCTTTGAAATCTTTTGTTCAGCTCCTTAACTTCCAGCTCTTTAACTTCCTTCCCTTTGCTTTAGCTTCTCGGTGCTCTAGTGCAATATTCAGAGTCTTTTCTGACATCCATCTTTCTTCTTTGTCTTTATAATGACCTTTTGCATTCTTCATGGATGATATTCCCGATAAACTCCCGCAACTCATCTTGTCTTCCTACATTAGTGTTCAAGGCTTCAAACCTGCTCCTGAGATGGTTTCTAAATTCAGGAAGAGTAGACTCAAGGTCAAATTTTGGTTCTTGTAGATTTGTTTTCATTTTCTTTAGCTTCAGCTTGAACTTCTGTACTCTGCACATAGCCTTCTTTTCACAGCTGATACTGAGCTTCTCTATCAATTATTTCCACAGATATAATCAATCTAATTCCAGTATAGACCACTGGGTGAGGTCTATGGGTATAGTCATCATTTGTGTTTCTTATGAAAGGAATTTGTAATGAATAAATCATTGATTGTACAAAATTCTAGCATTCTATCTCCAGCTTCATTTCTGTCACCAAGTCCATGTTTTCTGACTACTGGTATTTCTTTCTTGTTCCCAACTTTTGCATTCCAGTTATTATCATCCATTATTATTAATGCATCTTGGTTGCTTGTTCAGTTGATTCCCAACTGCAAAAGTTCATAGAAATGATATTATATTAGCACGAGACATTAAAGAAGAATGTACTTATCAACCCCCTGAATTCTAAAGTTCATGTCTACTTTCTTGGAGAACTAGGTCTGGTCCTCAAAGGAGGCTGATGGCTAAGTAGATATCTAACCACTGGGAGCCACTGAGACTTTGCTCCAGTGGTGTAATGGGGTCCGCTTATCCAGGCTCATGAAAGCTAATTGTTAAATTTTTAGAAAGTACTATTAGAACCAGGTATTGAAGGATTGTTATAAGCAGTATATGGATAGACCTAAGGTTCAATCACAGTTCTACCCCTTGCCATTTTGTAGCTATTATGCTACCCTTTTGCAAGCCTCTTTGAGAAACAGTGGCCTAGGATCATGTGTGTGTGTGTGTGTGTGTGTGTGTGTGTGTGTGTAAGCTCTGGTGGCAAAACCCAGAGAGCACTA
>NW_006399833.1:7410156-7411871 GCF_000299155.1 Elephantulus edwardii
TCTACTAGAGGGTCAACTATGTGTCAGTTGCAATTCAACAGCAATGAGTTGAGGCTGGAATATGTGCTCCACCAAGACAAAGAAGACATGCGATTCAGGAAACAAAGGATCCAACATATGAGAGGAATGTTGAAATTTCGTAGGTTAAAGGTGAAAACCCATAAAAAATAGCCAAGCAACAGGTTAAAGCCAAACATATAGAGAATTTTGAGAGACTGTCTCCAGGAAAATTTGGAACTGTCAAGTTACCTGCAGTGTTGATCACATTGAGAAGTTTTAGAACTCTTTCGTGAAGTCTAGGGTTGGATTATTATGGGTAGGAATATAGAAAACTAATAAACAACAAAAGAAAACATTGTGTCATTAATTCCAAGAATAAGCAGGGAAGGAGAGGGGAGGGGAGTTAAATCATAATATTCCACATTCCATTTTATCCCATGTATTTAATCTGTTCAACGGAACAAAATTTGAACAGAAAAAAAAATCTAGAAATGGTAGCATACACTTACAATTTGGGAATTTAGAGGTAAATTTAAAAACCAGCCAAGAGAGAAAAGAACTGTTACCTCTTAGAAAAGGAACACAGGAATTGGAAGGCATAGATTTGATGTTTTTGCTATATAAATCCTATTGGAATGCACACCCATGTCTATCATGGCTCTGTTCACAATAGCAAAGAGTTGGAAACAACCCAAGTGCCCATCAACAAATGAATGGAGAAGCTGTGGTATATTCACATAATGGAATACTATGATGCATTGAAAAACAAGGAACTTATGAAATATTATTCAGAATGGATTACCCTGGAGTACATTATGCTGAGTGAAATATCTCAGACACAAAAGGACAAATACTGCATAGTTCCACTGTTTTAAAATGGGACTGACATCGGGGTTGGTTGGGAAACTGAGAAAGATGGGATAAATTATATATACTGCATTAAAACGGATGAGAGAGAGAACTGTTTAAAAGGGATATATGATTTGGTATTATTGTTATGACAGGAGTACAGAATGAAGGCTGCATAGTGGAGTGGACTTGGGGGGAGGGATTGTATAACAATGCAAGAATTTTTCTTTTACTTTTCAAAGAGAAGAGCAAACTGGGGGTGGGGGCATAGGGAGAAAAGTGCAACAATGAATGATTGGAAATCCAAAGTCTCTGTAAATTTTCATTAATAATAATTAAAAAAATTCAAAAAAGAAAAGGAGAGGAGAAATATTCAACACACATTTTCAAATGACAATAAAAAGTATCCTATTGGAAAGAGTGGAGATGGTGTCTTTGCAATATAAAGCCTATTGTCATCTGTTGGTTTGGACTCTCTGTGTTCCTCTATTGAGTTCCTGAGGTTGTAAATCTTTGTTGAAGGAGACTGTCAATCTTCCCATGACCAAGTGGGTGGGACTGCTGACCTTTTGGTTAACAGTCCCATACAATATATACTATACCACCAGGGCTCATTATTTTCAATGTAGAACTCCTGTGCATGCATTACTTTGAAAACAATAGTAACTGCCCAAAAGTATTTAAATAACAAAATACAACACGTGTTAGGAATTGAATTGTGCCCCACCTCCTGCAAATATGTCTTAAAATCCTAATCTCTGTGCTTGTGGATGTAATCTCATTTGGGAATGTTCTTGTTGGGTGCCATCAAGCTGACTTTATGTGACTCTATGGACAGCATTTCAAAACTTTGTCCTACCCTCCAC
>NW_006399833.1:7412101-7414667 GCF_000299155.1 Elephantulus edwardii
GAACCGTGTACCTTTGAGATTGCAGTACAGCTTCTTGCCACTAGGCCACCAGAGCTCCCCTACATCTTTTTTAGAGTCTTCTTCTCTTTTGCGGACCGTCCACCTTTACTAGCATATTTTTCCAAGGAATGGCACCTTCTGATAACATGCCGAAAGCAGATTTCATCATACTTGCTTCTCGTTACTTCTCTTTAATGCTAATGAGTCCATATTAGTGTGAAGTTTGTCTTAAACCTTATCACTATTTTTAAGTCTTAAAATGTAAATTTATTTAATTTTTTTTATTTAACATTTTTTTAAGGGGAGTTCGGGTGGCCTAGTGGCAAGAAGCTGTGCCGCAATCCCAAAGGCAGGTGGTTTGAATCCACCAGACGTTCTGCCAGGAAAGGATGGGCAACCTCCTCCTGTGCCTGTTGGATCCAATTCGAGGGTACACAGCAACAACAATAATTAAAAAAATTATAGTGATTAGAATGAAAAAATTAAAAACATACTGATTCTGAACTCATTTTACATACATTTTGTTTTATAACATTAATCTAGATACCCAAAATGTTATTACACTTTCCCCACTTTTATTCCCAGTAATTCTCACTTCCATTAATCCTTCTGGACTCTACTCTTGGGCAAATTCGGCTCTTTTGACCTTAAGTGGCTGATTATCCTAAGGCGTGTGTTTCTCAGAGTGAGTGCCTCCCTATAGGCCTGGTTGATTTTTAGGAGTAAGTTTTGTCCCAAGTTCAAAATATAGCCAAAGGCCCTATAGTACTGGGGGTTTTAAGACAGACCTTTTGACTTAGTGACTTAGTGGTCAGGGAGTTGTGCTGCCAACCCAAAGTTTGCGTCCTCAGGAAAAGGATGAACAATTTATTTTTTTTTTTTTACAATTTCTTTTCATGCAGTTTGTTGTTGTTATGTACTGTCAAGGTGGAACACTGCAGAGGGTTTGCAAAGCCAGTTTATTGCATCATAGGAGATTGCCTATCTTTCTCCCATGGAGCAGCTGGCATACTCGAACTGTGGGCCTTTGGGTCGGCAGCACAACCGGTCCTTACCATGAAGCCTCCAGAGCTCCCACCTCTGAAAACTCACTGGAAGATCAGCTATGAGCCAGTTCTGGCTCAAGGGCAATGAGTCAATTAGTGAATCACTGTTAAGATATCAAAGAATGGGTCAGGTACAGAAGGAAGCAAGCACAAAATGGAAGGGGGAAAAATAGGTACCACGTGGAGATCATGAAGGAACCAAGCAACACTAAGGGAAAAGATTAGAAAAGCTGAGACAAAGCTCTTTCCCCTCAGGGCTAGTACCCTGAATTCAGACTTCTAGTCTCCTAAATTGTGTGAAACTAAACTTGTTTGCTAAAGACGCTCACTGGGGTATGTTTTTGTGAGAGCCATACTAGCTAAGACAGCATGCTACCAGGTATATATAAATATCACTATTCTGTGATTTATAGGTGACTTGGAGGCACCTAACAACAACTAAAGTGTTATATAGTAGATACTCAAAAGCGTTTTAAAGTGCAAAATAATTGTAACATTAGCCCTAGAATCCTGCAATGAGAAAGGTCAACTGGCTGTTTCTTATGTTAGTCTTTGAGACATCTTGGATTGTTGAAACTATTTCTTATCTTTTGTTCACATACACACACACACACACACACACACACACAAATTGGGAGCTTGTAAGTCAATTTGCTTCATTGTTGGGAAAGAAGAAATACAAATACATACCTGTGTCTCAGTCCTGCTGACATTTTATTCCCAGAATCTAAGCAGAGTAGAGCATAAAGAAAGGCTTTGTTTTGTCCAGTACGTGTGACCTTGATGACTCTGACTGGACTTTCTGCCACTATTGTAAGGGGGCCCTATCCTCATTGCTTAAGACACGGACCCTCTCTGATAGCTGAGCAACTATATTCTGAACTTTGAGGCTACAGAAATGGAATCGAATGGACAGTGTGAAGGTCTTTCATAATCTTCTACAAATACAGAAGAATACCAAGGACACTTTCTCTCCCGAGATTCCTCCCAGGAGTTTTTATATTCTTACCTATTTGTTAGGGAGCTCTGGTGGCCCTCTGGTGGAGGGTAATGAGTTGTGCTGTCAAGACAAAGGAACACTGGAGAGTACACTATAAGTCAGTTCTGACTGGCGGCCACATAACAACAACATTTGTTTGCTAGGAGTTCTAGTGGCTTAGCAAGGAGGGAGTTGTGTTGCTAACTCAAAGACCATGCTTCTCAAGTGGCTTCAATCCACCAGCTGTTCTGAGGGAGAAAGAAGAGCAGTCTCCTCCCTTGTGATTTACAGCCACTGGAGGGGCAGCTGTGAGAGTTGTTTCTATCTTTTTTTTTTTTTTTAGTTTGCAAAGCTATTTATTTAAAAGAACAAATAATTGTCTGGTGTACAGAAAATGAAGCTTCTTTTGAAAAAAATGTAAATCATTTTATTATTTTTTTTATTATTTTTGTGTGAGTGTACCGTCAAATCAGATCTGACTGGTACAGGAGGAGATTGACCCTCCTTTCCCGGCAGAGCATCTGGTGGATTCGAACCGTGC
>NW_006399833.1:7415622-7417519 GCF_000299155.1 Elephantulus edwardii
GTGAAGTGTCTGTTCATATCCTGTGCCCATTTTTCTATTGGATTATTTACCTTTATCTTGTTGTGGTGCTCAAGTGAAAATGAAGCTTTTATCAACTGCTAGTTTGGCAAGAGACCTTGTATTCATGTGGAAACGGAGGAATTGTCTATTTCAGTTTGTTTATGTTTGCATAAACATTGTCTTACTGTGTTGTAAAAGAGCATATGTATTAAAGAAATTCTAGTTTGCCAAGAGACATTGGTATTTGCAAAAAAGAAAAAAGAAAGAAAATGAAGCTTTTAAAGATTAAAAAAAGAGTTGTTTTCTTCCTCCTGTACACTAGAACCACAGGCTGAGGTGATCTGATTTTGATAAATGGTCGCTTGTCACAATTGGGATAACCTTTGTTGTAGCCCAGACAGTTTGAAGACTAAAGAGAGCACATAAGTTATGTGGTGTCCAATAAAAGCCCAGGTTCCAGAGACAGTCTCTTTTTTTACCTCTTTCTGTCATCTCTGGTGGCCTACTTGACAGGAAGTTGTGCTGCTAACTCAAAGGTAGGTAGTTTGAATCCGTAGCTACTTCGCAGGACAAAGATGAATCAATCTTTTTCTTCCATGTGATTTACTGCCTCTGAAAACCTTCTGGAAGGTCAGCTCTGGGTTAATTAAGACTAGATGGTAATGAGTGAAGCAAACTTGTCTCGATCTTCTCATATGTTAAATAGAGATACTAATAGCATCCACTCTCTGAAATTTTTGCAAAAACAATATTTACAGCTTATAAAGCAAGTTCTGGCAATCAATACACAGTAGTCTAGTCATCCTTCTTTACGAAGTAAAACAGCAGCCCCTTTCCATTTGAGATATGGGAATTGAAAGATTCCTAATAAATTTTAAAAGTCTTGCTTAATATTCAAACTAGAAAAACACAAAAGCTGAAGAAAGCCCAAATGAAAAGTAAATTAGCTCTTTTCATTTTTTTTCAACCGGTGAAAGCAGTTACTTTCTTAAATGGATCTGATTTCTACCAGTGCCTCTGGTGCCCACTAGTGGCTAAATACATAAAATGTTGCCAAGTTTCTTTTTTTTTTTAATTAATTTTAATGAAAGTTTACAGAGACTTTGGATTTCCACTTATTCATTGTTGCACTTTTCTCCCTGTCCACCCCTCCCCTCCAGTTCGCTCTTCTGTTTTAAAAGTAAAAGAAAACTTCTTTCATTGTTATACAATCCCTCTCCCCAAGTGCACTCCACTGTGCAGCCTTCATTCTGGACTCTTGTTAAGACAATAATGCCTAATCATATATTCCTCCTTAACAGTTATTTCCTTCATTTGTTTCAATGCAGTATACATTATTTATCCCCTCTTTTCTTAGGTTCCCCCAAACCCAGACGTCAGTCCCATTTTACAACCGTGGCCCTATGCAGTATTTGTCCTTTTGTGACTGAGATATTTCACTCAGCATAATGTCCTCCAGGATCACCCATTTTGGATAATATTTCATGAGTTTCTTGTTTTTCAATGCAGTGTAGTATTCCATTGTGTGAATATACCACAGCTTCTCTAATCCATTCGTTTGTTGATGGAGACTTAGGTTGTTTGCAACTCTTTGTTATTTTGAACAAAGCTGCAATAAACATGGGTGTGCATAATATCTGCCTGAGTGGCAGTTCTGGTTTCCTTAGGGTATATTCCCAGTAGTGGAATTGCTGGGTCAAATGGTATTTCTATTTGCAACTTTTTGAGAAGGCGCCATACAGCCTTCCATAGTGGTTGCACCATTTTACACCAGCTTCTCTGCAAACTCGCCAGCATTTGTTGTTTGCTGTTCTGTTGAATTTTGCTATTCTTACTGGGGTGAGATGATAGCTCATAGTTGTTTTAAGCCATGTGTCTTTAGGTGCATTTCAATGTG
>NW_006399833.1:7419279-7420577 GCF_000299155.1 Elephantulus edwardii
TGTGGATCTTGCTTGACTTTTCTACAGGTAGTTTTCCAATTTTGCCAGCACCACTTGTTAAAAAGGTTGTTGCTTCCCCACTTAACTGATTTCATCTCTTTGTCTAAAATCAGTTGACCATAGGTAGATGGGCTCATTTCCAGGTTCTCAATTCTATTCCACTGATCTGTCTTTTGTACCAGTACCACGCTGTCTTGACCACCATGGCAGTGTAGTAGGATTTGAAATCAGGGAGTGTGATGCCTCCTACCTTATTTCTATTTTTAAGGAGTGCTTTGCTGATTTGGGGCCTCTTTCCATTCCTAGTGAAACTGGAGATTGCCTTTTCCATCTGCCCACTCAAACCACTAGCGGCTCAGTGGGAGTTGGAGGGGCAATCCCCTATCTAGTGATTTACAGCCTGTGAAAAACCCACTGGCAGGTTAGGTATGAGTTAGTTCCAACTCGACTACACATTACAACAACAACAACCTCTTTCGTATGCTTCACTCAAACGAATTCTATTTCTCCTACCCCCAAGAGTTAAACTTATGAATCAGATTCTAATTTCCTTGCCACACCACATCCCACAGAACTGTTTCATTAGCAGAAGCATCGAAAAGTATATTCCAGAAAATGTGACTGAATCACCAAAGTTGCCGTAGTTTAAAAGTTTCTGGGAAGAGGAATTCCTTTCTTGGCTCATATCTGAAATATGCTCCTGTACTTGCCTGGGTTTGCCTTCTTGTTGTGTGTTGGACAATTCAGCCCACACAACAGTCGATACTTGCTATACCTGCCACATTGCCCAAGAGCTCAACTACCTTGATCTTGTCTATATTTCTGGCAAGTGAATCTAAGAACATATTGTTGCCCAGGGAAGTGTGTCCTATACTCACTGTATACTAAGCACAGAACTTCCTGAGGATTTTTATGGGACATCAAGAAAATGATTATTGATGGAGGTCATCTGAGAAAAGCTTTAACTAATGAACTGAGTACCTTTGGTCGTTACAGTTTTTGGAGCTGATTTTTTAACTTAAAATACAAGCCTCTCAAACTTTACCACAATGTAGTACTACTCAGCCACAGAACATAATAATGACAAGCACACTAAATATGTAATATTTTTGCAATACCACAGTTCAAATGCTTCTGTTTTCTTCCTTTTCTTTCTGCCCAGGTTTTATCTGGCATATGGAGTAGATTAAGACAGACTAGGAAGAAGGGTTGGCCATCCACTTCTGAAATAGCAGGCCTCTGAAAACCCTATGTACAACAGAACACATGTAGATAACAGAAAGGGCAACTGAGATGGA
>NW_006399833.1:7424562-7425952 GCF_000299155.1 Elephantulus edwardii
ATAGGGTGGCTATGAGCCGCAAGCAACTCGACGGCACATAACAACAACAACAACATTAAGTAGTTGAAAAGATCACTCTTAGAATCAAGTACACCTAGGCATCACAGTAACAGAGCTTAGGATTTTCAAAATACAATTGAAAAAAGCTAGAAGACATAAAAGTAGAAAACTTTCCTGGTTTAAAATCTGTTTTCTTACTATAAATAGCATTATGAGCTGAAGTTGTATTTTCTGAGTCTCTAGTATATTCTCCTAGTCTCTTATCATCACAGGAATGTTCCCAATGGACTAATGAACTTGATAGTTCTTTGCTTAAGTTTTTTGAGAAGTTGCAGTTACTTGATGAAGGAAAAGTTCTCCTGCTATAAAGGAATTGGCAAAAAGCAAGGCCCCACGAATTGACAGCATAACAATTGACATATTTCAACAAACAGATGCAGCCTTGAACATGCTCACCAGGCTGTGCCAAGAAATCTGGAGGACAATTACATGGCCAACTGACTGGAAGAGATCCATATTTACTTCCATTCTGAAAAATGGTGGTCCAGCAGATTGTGGAAGTTATTGAACAATATCATTAATATCACATACAAGCAAGATCCTACCAGTAATTATCCAAAAATTACTGGAACAGCACATCGTCAGAGAACTCCCAGATGTGCAGGCTGGGTTTAGAAGAGGCCATGGCACTAAGGATATTATTGCCAATGTTCGATGGATCGTAGCTGAAAGTAGGGAATACCAGAGGAATGTCTATTTGTGTTTCATTGGCTATACAAAGGCATTTGACTATGTGGATCACAACAAATTGTGGCTAACCTTGAGAAGAATAGGAATCCCAAAACACTTGATTGTGCTCACATGAAACCTGTATTTGGACCAGGAGGCAGTCGTCAGAACAGAACAAGGAAACACTGCATGGTTCAAGATCAGGAAAGGTATACACTAGGGATGCATTCTATCTCCATACCTTTTCAATCTATATGAGGAACAGATTATTTGAGAGGCTGGAGTTTATGAAGAGGAACGTGGAATCAATCAGGATTGGAGGAGGACTCATCAATGGCATGTGTTATGCAGATGACACAACCTTGCTTGCTGAAACTGACACAACCTTGCTTGCTGAAACTGAGAAGGACCGAATGCATTTGCTGCAGAAAGTCAAGGACTGCAGCCTTAAATATGAATTGGAGTTCAACATCAAGAAAACAAAGATTCACACCACTGGGCTAACTGACAGCACCATGATAGACAGAGAAGAGTTGAGATTTTTTTTCTTTATGCAAAGTTGATTTCTTTTTATTTTTACATAGATTCACATTTTACTGTAGTTTAGGTAAAAATTGACCGATTAGATTTCATTTTATACCTTTTTGTATATTTTTAAAAA
>NW_006399833.1:7426052-7436273 GCF_000299155.1 Elephantulus edwardii
TTCATTCATTGTTGCACTGTTTTCTCTACCCTCCTCCCCAGTTCGTTCTTCTCCCCCCACCCCCGAATGTCTGTTTTAATTGTCCAATTGCCACAGTGCTTGTCAAGAGTTGAGATTTTTAACAGCTTTGGCTTGCTTGGTTCCACAGTCAACACTTGCTTGGTATCAGCATCCAGGAAATCATAAGTTGAATTGCATTGGGGAAAATCTGCTGTCAGGGACTTCTCCAAAGTACTGACCAGCAAGGATATCAGGCTGAGACTAAGATGTGCCTGATCCAAGCCAAGGTCTTTGCAATTGCTTGCTATGCATCAGAGAGCTGGACAATAACTAAGGATGATAAATAGAAGGCTTTGAGCTGTGGTGCTAGAGAAGAGTACTGAACATACCATGGACTGCTAAGAGAACGAACAGGTCTGTCCTAGAGAAGGTGAAACCAGGTTGCTCCCAGGAAGCAAGATTTTTGAACCTCTATCTGACATACTTTGGGCATGTGGCCAGGAAGGTTCTGTTCTTGGAGAGGGATATCATGCTTTGAAGGAGGGACAGCACAAGAGAGGAAGACCCTGGATGAGCTGGATTGACTCAATGACTGGGGTAATGGAGATAGGTGTGGCAGAGACAATGAAATTGGCTCAAGATAAAGCTGGCTTCAGAGATACTGTACATTGGACTTGTGAGACTTATTGTAAAAGTGACCAACTGTTACTAGAAGTTCCTGAATGGTATAATGGTTTAATGTGATTGATTCCTTAAAAAAAAAAAGTTTAGATGTTTGAGTTCATCCATAGCTGTCTCAAAAAATAGGCATGGCAAGTTACTAAAATACAAAACCAACAAAACCCCAAACAGGACCATTGAGAACTTTGTGGAGTTCAGCTGTACTCTGCCATACATGGAGATAGAATCATTTTAACATCAACTGGTTAGCAGTTACTGAAATGTTTGTGGAGTTCTGGGTCTCATTACTGAAATGGTTGTGAGATTTTGTCCAATTCAGGCAACGTCGTTACTCTTTTTTTTTTTTAATGTAGACATTTAAATGGAGGCTTCTGATCTCTTTAAAGGGTTATGGCAATTGCTCACATGGGTGTATAATTTATGGTTAAATAAACAATGATTACTTTTAAATCCACAAGTCATTCCATAGGAGAAATATGGGCAGTCTCCTCTCATAAAGATTTGTAATTTCAGAAACCTGATGGAGGAGCACTATGAGTCAGAAATGACTTGATGGCAGTGGATTTGGGGCTTTTTGTAGTAATTGTTTCTTTTTTTTAGGTGATTCTTGTTGAAGGCGCGTGTGTGTAGCTGTTGGGTTTTAAGAGGTGAGTTCTCCTTGATTTGGACAAAGGTCAGCTGATTCTGCTTACAACCGTGTGTGAGCTGCTGGGATTGGAGGGTCCTGAGCTGTGGGCCAGGAGCCTCTTTGTTGGAGCCAATCAAGACCTACTACACTGGTCTGGGTTTGGGGGTGTTTTTTGTTTGTTTGTTTTTATGTTTTTGTGTGTTTGGTTTGTTTTTTTTTAATCCATTTTGGACTGACTCTTCAGTTGACTTGAAGCAGGAATGGCATCCACTTCCTAAACAGAATGCCTCCAGAAACTCTTTGAACTTTGATAAATGCCAATAGTTATAGAAAGGCTTCAGGCCTTTTGTTCATCAGGTCGCTATGAGTCGTGCTCAACTTGACAGCAATCAACAACAACAACAACTTGTTAGAATGGCACAGGGCTGGGCAGAGGTCCGTTCTGTCGTACAAAGACTCACTCTACTCAGAACCATCTCAATGGTACCCAAAAGCAGCACTAAGTGTCTCTGAGTTTGGCAGCCAATTTGTTACGTCTGGATTCAGGCAGCATTTCCCAAGTGCTGGTTCATTAAATTCAGAAGTGACGTCTTTCCCATTTCAATTTACAAAGTTATTATATTTATACTTACTCCTTTTAAAGAAGAGCAGTTGGAGAGCCTTTAGGGTGGAGCTAGGAGCCCATTTGACAGTTAGTACTCTTGGGTGATAATGCTCAAACTCTCATCACTCCGCTGGTTTATTACTTAACGATTCACCACAGGTTCACAACAATGAATTGCTTATGTATGATCTTCCTAGCTATGGTCTTGTAACTTCCACAAAACAATTGACTTCTTGTTGTTAGGTGCCATTGAGTGGAGTACGACTCATAGCGACCCTATGAACAGCCATCCAGAAACCTGTCTTATCCAGTGCCATCCTCATCATCTCTGACACATTAGCGCTCATTGATGAAGTCATTGTGTCAATCTATCTCATTGATGGTCTTCCTTTCCTTCTCTGACCCTCCATCTTTCCAAATGTTATGTCCCTTTCCAAGGAATAGCCTTGCCTAGTTACATGTCCAGAGTATGAAAGACAAGGCTTGGTCATCCTTGCCTCCAAGGTACACTCTGGCCTCACCCTCTCCAGGACATATCTGGTTTGGTTTTTCTTTGTTTTTTCAGTCGATGGAATATTCAGTACTCTTTTCTAGTACCACAGCTCAAAGACATCAATTCTATCATCCTTATTCATTGTCCAGCTCTTTGATACATAGCAAATCATTGAGAAAACTGTGGCCTGAAACAGGTACACCTCAGACTCCAAACTGCCATCATTGCTTTTCAGTATTTTGGAGAGGTCCCTGACTGCAGACTTGTCCAGTGCAATATGTTCTCATTACCATCAAGGAGAGTCTGAAGCAAAGTATGTCCTTTAGACCAAAGACCTGAGGTACCTGCACTGAGAGCTTCCTGGCTGCAGAAGAAAGAATGAATACTGATGAAACCATAAGAGCACAAGAGAAAGCAATGATGTACTCATTGACCCCTGGAGTGAAAGATGGATGCCTTTTAGCAGGAGGCTTGCTTCTTGTTGTTAGGTATTGGAACCCACCAACTCCTCGCTGATAATGCATTTTCAGAGGCTGTAAATCTCACTAGAGGAGTCCATCTTTCTCCCAAGACGTAGCTGGTGGATTTGAACCACGTGCCTTTGGTTTGGAAGTGTAACTCATTACCAATCAGTCATAAGAGCTTGCTAAGAAGCTTGCTAGTGGAGCTGAAAGAGCTGTAACACTGGCTTGGGCAGAGCAGAGGATTGAGTTTGTCCTATGCGGAGGATGAATGCTGTCTCCCATGGGCACTGGAGGTCCAGAGAGCAAGGTGGCAAAAAATTGTGCAGACCTGGATGGACTGGTGGGAGCTGGCAGCAAAACCAATGAGTCTAACAGCAGAATATACATTTCAGGCACCAAGCAGGCCCTCATATCCCCGCCTCCTAGCAGTGTGGTGGTACCTGACAGTGTGCCTGTCCAACAACATATGAATGGACAGTATTTTTTTTATGTAGCATTGGGTCCAATTGACTGGAAGAGATCTATATTTGTTCGCATCCCAAAGAAGGGTAACCCAACAGAGTGTGGAAACTATAGAAAAATCTCATTGATTTCACATGCAAGCAAGATTCTACTGAAGATTATCCAAAAACGACTGGAACAGCACATCAGCAGAGAACTACCAGAAGTCCAGACTGGATTTAGAAGGGGTCATGGTACTAGGGATATTAGATGTATCTTAGCTGAAAGCAGGGAATACCAGAATAATGTGTATCTGTGTTTCATTGATTATGTAAAGGTGTTTGACTGTGTGGATCATAACAAACTGTGGCTGACTCTGAGAGAATGGGAATCCCAGAACACTTTATCGTGCTAATGCAAAACCTATACTTTGACCAAGAGGCAGTCTTCAGAACAGGGCAAGGAAACACTGCATGGTTCAAAATTGGGAAGGGTGTATGCCAGGGATGTGTCTGTCCTATCTCCATACCTTTTGAACCTGTATGCAGATCAGATTATCCGGAAGGCTGGGCTCTATGAGGATAAGTGTGGGGTCAAGATTCGTGGAAGATCTATCAACAATCTGTGTTATTCAGATGACACAACCCTGCTTGCTGAAACTGACGAGAACCTGAAGCGCTTGCTGCAGAGCGTCAAAGCCTCCAATATGGATTGAGGCTCAATGTCAAGAAGACAAAGATTGTCACCACTGGACCAATTGGCAGCATCAGGATGGATGGTGAAGAGATTGAGATTGTTCACAGCTTTAGTTTTCTTGGCTCCACAGTCAAAAATCTTGGCACTCGCAGCCAGGAAATTAAAAGACGTATTGCGATGGCAAAGTCTGCTGTTAGGGACCTCTCCAAAGTACTGAAGAGCAATGATGTCTCTCTGGAGACTATGGTGTGTCTGATACGGAGCATGGTCTTTGCAATCAGAGAGTTGGACAATGACTAAGGAGGATAGAAGGAGAACTGATGCCTTTGAGCTGTGGTGCTGGAGAAGAGTATTGAGGGTACCATGGACTGCTAAGAAAACAAACAGGTTCATCATGGAGAGGGTTAAACTGGGCGACTCCTTGGAGGCAAGGATTCTGAGGCTTCGTCTGACATACTTTGGACATGTTCCTAGGAGGGAACAATCCTTGGAGAGCGATATCATGCTTGGGAGGGTAGAGGGACAGTCCAGGAAAGGAAGGCCCTCTATCAGGTGGATTGATTCAGTGACTGGGGTAATCGGGATGGGTGTACTGAAGACAGTGTGATTGGCACAGGACAGAGCAGAGTCACTATGAGTCACAAGCGACTCGATGGCACAAAGAAACAACAACAACATTGTGTCAGAACAAACCCATAGCTGACCCTCTAAAGGGTTTTCAGAGGATGTAAATTACACTAGAGAGGTTTTCTGTCTTTCTCCTGTACAGCAGCTGGTAGATTTGAACTGCCTGCCTTTGGGGTTGGCAATACATCTCCTTACTACTAGGCTGTGGGGAAGGGTAAAGAATTCCCCTTTGGGAATTTATTACTATAGTTTGCAGTTTGCTTTTTAAATTTTATTATGTTTTGTGCAGGTACTGTCAAATCAGATCTGACTGGTACAGGAGGAGGTTGTTCCTACTTCTCCAGCAGAGCATCTGGTGGATTCGAACAATGCACCTCTGAGATTGCAGTGCAGCTTCTTGGCACCAGACCACCAGAGCTCCCTTGTGGTTTGCATTTTATAAACAAGGTTTTTCACTTTGACAATGCTCTGAGAGTGACTTCTATGACTGACTTGATCACAGGGGAGCATAGTGCTAATAGACTGGTTGATAACAGTGGTGATGGGGTATGTGTTTCATTCCCAGCAGCCTTAGGGCTGCCTGGAAGTTTGAAGCACAGCCTATCCTGCATATGAAATGCAGGCAGACATGTCCATACAACAAATTAACTTGGCTACTTGGTAATCATGCCTTATAGTGCTCCTTTAAAGGAGCTCTCCTGGCTTTATAGTAAGCAATTGTGCTGCCAACAAAGGTATGTGGTTCAAATGCACCAGCTTCTCCACAGGAGAAAGACGAGCAATATCTTCTTGTACGATTTACAGCCTCTGAAAGTCTGCTGGAGGGTCAGCTATGGGTCAGTTCTGACTCGACAGTACTCAACAGTAACAGCAGTGCTCCTATTAAGGAAACCTGATGACATAGTGCATTATATATTGGGCTGCTATCTAAAAGATTGGCGATTTGAATTCACCTGTGGCTCCAAGTGTGAAAGATGGGCAGAAATATTGACAGCCGTGGAACGCAATGGAGGTTCACTATGAGTCAGAACTAACTTGATGGAAGTCAGTTTGCTTTGGTTTGGGTTTTGGTGGTCATTATATGCCCACTGTGGATTATTGCCTAAAGAAAAGCAGCACAGGAACACTCCCATTGAGTACACATGAGTTAAGGAATATAAGAATTATTATTGTAATAATATTATGGAACTTGGGAGATAGCGACCCTATGTACAACAGCTCTAAACCCTTCCCTGTCCTGAGCCAGTCTCACTAATTCCAACACACCTACCCCTATTGCCGCAGTGACTGTATCAATCCATCTCATCCAGGGTCTCTCTCTGTCCATCTACCCTTCTGAGCATGCTGCTTTACTTAGGGTCGCTATATATTGCAGGTGACTGAATGGCACATGACAACAATAACATACTATGACAGGTTTGGAAGCATGAGTGGCGTCCACTTCTTAAATACCATGCCTCCGGAAACTCTATAAATGTTGATAGTTGTAGAGGGGCTTCAGGCCTTTTGTTCATAGGGTAGCTATGAGTCGTGCTCAACTTGAAGGCAATTAACAACATATACAACAGCTTGTAAGAAGCTGGAGAGCATTATGATAAGTGAACTAACACAGTCTCATAAGGACAAATACTGCATAAGACCATTATTGTAAAAATAGAAGGATAACTAGTAACATGTATGGGAACTCAAGGAGGGGAGGGGAGGGGTGAACATGGGTAGGGGTGAAACCACAGGATTGCGTATTTTGGTGGTGGAGGGAAGGGAACAAAGAAAGGGGAAGGATCTGGGTGAAAAGACAGGGTAATGATGGGCAAGGTCCAATGGTGACTGATTTTATGAGACATGATGCATGAGAATGATTGTATAAAATAGTGTGAATGAAGAATAGTGTGAAACACAATGTATACGGAACTTTAGTAAACAAACCAATAAAAAAAAGCCCATTAGTAGTTGTAACAAAAAATATTCATCTGAAGCTGACCTTTAGCAGATTTTTAAGTAACACGATTTCATTTAAAAATTAAAAAAAATAAATTACACAGTACATTAAGCTGTCACTTATACTTTACAAATCAATGGCAAAACTGGAGAAAGAGTGCCAATTCTATCCAATCTGGCTCCTCATCTATTATTGTTGTTGGTACCTTCAAGTTGGAACCAACCCATGGTTGACCCCCTGGTGGGTTTTCAGAGGAAGTTAGTCACATGGGAGGAGATTGCCCATCTTTCTCCTGCAGAATAGCTGGTGGACAACTGTGTGCCTTCTGGATTGCAGTGCAGCTTCTTGCCACTAGGCCACCAGAGCCCCCTCCACATCTGTTGGAGGAGGAAAAATATGAAAATATATTGGCTGTGGTGAAGTTATGCTGCCAGGCAGAAAGTTCAAATCCACCAGCTTTTCCACGTGAGAAAGTAGGTCAATCTCGTCCTTTGAAAACCTGCTGGAGGGTTAACTATGAGTTGATTATGACTCGACTGCACATCTTATTTGTGTAGAAAGTGTGGGACAATATAAACAGGGTGGAAGGACATCATGCTTGGGAGGATGGAGGGACAGCGCAGGAAAGGAAGACCCTTGATGAGATGGATTGACTCAGTGACTGGGGTAATGGGGGTAGGTGTGTCAGAGACAATAAGATTGGCTCAGAATAGAGCAGAGTTCAGGGCTATTGTACAGGGTGATTGCTATCAGTTGCAAGTGACTCAAAGGCAGATAACAATAACAATCTTAAAGAAAGAAAATAATAAATTTATGCAATCATTCGTCATTGTATATTTTCTTTCTTCCCCCCGCCACACTCCCTTCCAGAATCCATTTTGCAATGCACTACTTGTTCCAATTTTCTGTCATACAAATAATTTTATTTTTATAGTACAAAATATCCAGACATCACAATGTGAATGTGGTCCTTTCCTATTTTTGATACCATAACAGAGTTAAGTTGCTTTCTACATTTTAATGTACATTCAGTCTCCAAACAAGACACACTGTAAATAATGTCATGTTTAAATGTATTTGTCAATAAACTCTGTTTTGCCTTGCATACCTTAAATCGAGTGCATCATTATTAAGTGAGATTAATTTGCTTTTTCTATACTTTAAATGCTGTTTAATCTGTGGTGCTCAGGCCTGGTATTGTTTTTGGTCAAAGATTCTTCTAAGTGGTATAGCACTGGTCTATCTATTTGCTATACAGAGGTAACTCGTGGTTGCTGTGATGTTAAACACTGTGACACTGATGAGTCAAATGCAATAATGGTTACCCATTCCCCGATTAAAACAAGCTTGGAAGCAGGAGTGGAATCTACTTCCATAATAACTTGCCTCCAGAAACCCTATGAACCTGGAGAATGATGAAAGTTATACAAGTGTTCATGTTTTTCGTTCATAGGGTCGCTATGAGTCATTTACGACTCGATGACACTTAACAACACCAATAAAAATAATATACTCTAAATAGTATTAAAGATTAAATTAATAAAGAAAATGTACTTTATAATCTGACCTTTGCAGTTGGCAGCTTCTAAGATGGTGTATAATGTTTGCCACCTTCTGTCATTCAGCTGCTTGTATAGTTTCTTCTTCTAGGAAGCGGGCTTTACTTTGTAAATTACTAGTAATAGACAATGGAAAAAGTGATAGGATTTCACCTCCAAGATCATATTACAAAAATAAAAATAACAAAATATCAAAACTATGAGTTCTTTTTTGTCCTCCTCTGTCTTTCTCTCTTCCCTCTCTCTCTCTCTCTGTCCTTCTCACTCTTTTCTTTGTTTTCCCTGTAGGAAACCACCTGAAGTGTTGGGAGATGTGAGCTATCCTATGGAAAAACTTCACATATCAAGAAAGTGAGACCTCTAGTCAATATCCAGAGAGCAAGTAAATTCATCTTATATATACATTAATTTAGAAGCAGATCTTCTTCCCCTTGAGCCTGTAGATGAAACTGTAGTCCTTGACTGACATTGTGACTACTGCCTTGTGGGAAGCCCTGAATCTGGATTCTAACTCACTCACTCACTCAAAACTCCAACTCATTGCCCTTGAGTCATGGCTGACCCTCTGGCCAGAAAAGCAACACCTTTAGGTTAGCAGCACAACTATGCCACCCCAACTCCTAACTCACAGTCATGGTAGAATAACAGATGTTTTCAGTCACTAGTTTTGAGGTAATTTGTTTTTTGATGATAGTTTGTTTTTCAATGATGAACTTACATAATTCTCAACAGTATGTTGTTGTTGTTGTGTGACCTTTTGTATATGGTGTGAGGTGTGGGTTTTGCTTAAGTTTTCTGCAGCTAGTTTTCCAATTTTTGACAACATATTTTGGGAGGAAAATTGTTCCATAAAATGTTTTTGGAAAATAGCTGAACATTAGTAGTAATCGGACATAGGGTCAGAAAATGAGCTGTGGAAGTGTGAATAGAATGCTCATGGGTGAACTTATTCCTATAGATGTATCAAATTGTAGGATTTGGTTAAAGGATGTGATAGGTCTAATTAAAGTTTCAGGACTCTTAAATGCTTAGCTGTGGTTTGCGCACAGTATTGTTGTTAGGAGCCATTGAGTTGAGTATGATTAATAGTGAAGCTGATTAATGGATCTAAAGTCTGTCCTATCTTGTGCCATCCTTATCATCTCTGACATATTGGAGTAATTTCTAGTCACTGTGTCACTTTATCTCATTGAAAGTCCTCCTCTTTTTCCAAACATAATGACCTTTTCCAAAAAAACGGCCCCTCCTAGTAACCGGCCCAAAATATATTGGATGAAGAGTCACTATCTTTGCTTCTATAGAACACACTGTTTGCACTTTATCCAAGACATAGCTGTTTGTGCTTTTGGCAATCCGTGGGATATTCAGTACTTTTCTCCAATGCTACAACTCAAAGATGTCAATTCTTCTGTCATCCTTTTTCATTGTCCATCTCTCAGATGCATAGCAAGTGATTGAAAAGACCATGGTTTGAATCAGTTGCACCTTAGTCTTTAAATAACATCACTGCTTCTTAGTACTTTGGAGAGATACTTGACAGCAGACCTGGAGAGGTACATGACAGCCAACTTTCCCAATGCAATACATCCTTTTTTTTTTAAAAAAAAAGTTTTTTTTTTTATTAATTTTAATGAACATTTACAGAGATTTTGGATTTCCACTCACTCATTGTTGCATTATTTCCCTACACCCCTCTGCCCAGTTCGCTCCTCTCTCTGAAAACCAAAAGATAAACTTCTTTGTTGGTATACAATCCCCCCACCCCCTACCCAGACACTGCCCCCAAATGCACTCCACTATGCAACCTTAATTCTGGATTCCTGTGATAATCATAACATGCTCTCATATATCACTTTTAGACTTTTCTCTCAATACATCTTTTGATTTCTTAACTGCTGGTACCAAGAGTGTTGATTGTGGTTCCAAAAAGGATGAAATTGTTGTCAACAATTTCAATCTTTTCTCCATCTATCATGATGTTGCATATTGAGAATTTTTATTTTTTATGTCGAGATATAATCCATTGATAACTTCAATTTTCAGTCTTCTGAAGTAAGCATATCAAGTCTTCCTCACAAGCAAGGTTGTG
>NW_006399833.1:7436767-7446454 GCF_000299155.1 Elephantulus edwardii
ATTGTGTGAATATACCACAGGTTTTCTATCCATTCATTTCTTGATGGGTGCTTAGGTTGTTTCCAACTCCTTGCTATTGTGAACAAAGCAGCAATAAACATGGGTGTGCATATATCTGCATGGGTGACAGTTATGGTTTCTTTAGGGTATATTCCCAGGAGAGGAATTGCTGGGTCAAATGGTATTTCTATTTGCAACTTTTTGAGAGAGCGCCATACAGCCTTCCATAGTGGTTGCACCATTTTACACTCCCACTAACAGTGAATAAGGGTTCCAATTTCTCCACAACCTTGCCAGCATTTGTTGTTTGCTGTTACTTTTCTTAATTTTAAACCATGCAATGTTTGCTCTGTTTGGACAGCAGCTTCTTGTTCCAGATCTAGGTTTCATATGAGCACTTGTAAGCGCTCTGGGATTCCCATTGTCCACACAGTCAAATGCCTTTGCGTGGTCAGTAAAATATAATAGCCATTCTTCTGGTATCCTCTGCTATTAGCCAATATCCATTTGACATCAGCAATGATATCCCTGGTGGTATGGCTTCTTCTAAACCCTGCTTGTTTTGTTTCATATATCTTCCTCCTCTATCTAGAATCTTCAACCGTGATCTCTTTTAGAGTGGTCAGTGGTGGTAGATGAGCACCATTTAATTCTTCTGATATGTTATTGTTGTTGTTATGTGTCATTGAGTTGGAACTGACTCATACTTGACCCTCCAGTGGTTTTCAGAGGCTTTAAATTGCATGGGAGGAGATTGTCCATTCTCTCCTGGAGAGCATCTGATGGATTCTAACCAACCACTTTTGGCTCAGCAATGCAATCACTTTCTACTATGCCACCAGAACTCCCTACTAATTTTTGCATAATAACTGGATCTTTTGCATACCCATGTTTATTGTGGCTTTGTTCACAATAGCAAGGTGTTGGAAACAACCTAAGTGCCCATCAACAATGGAATACTATGCTGCATTGAAAAACAAGGAACTTATGCAATATTATGCAAAATGGGTGACTCTGGAGGACATTATACTGAGTGAAGTATCTCAGTCACAAAAGGACAAATACTGCATGGTGCCAATGTTGTAAAACAGGACTGACCTTGGGGTTGGGGGGTGTATAATGTATACTGCATTGAAACAGATGAGGGAGAAAACTGTTTAAAAGGAATATGTGATGAGGTATTTTTGTCATGACAAAAATAGAGTCTAACTTGAAGGCTACATGGTGGAGTGGACCTGGGGGAGGGTTTGTAAAACAATGAAATAATTTGTCTTTTACTTTTCCAAGAGGGTAGTGTACTAGGGGTGAGGATTGGAAGGGGAGAAAAGTGCAACAACAAATGAATGGAAATCCAAAGTCTCTGTCAATTTTTACTGAAATTAATAATAAATTTAAAGAAAGAAAAAAAATAACTGCATCTTTGTAACTTAACCATGTAAAAACCATAAGAGGTTTTTTTAATAATAGGAGTTCTTACTACTCTTGTGAGATTGTATCAATAAGTACTTTGCATAGTCAATGCTTTATGAATGTTGTTGTTAGGTGCTGTCAAGTTGAGTACGACTCATAGTGACCAGATGAACATAGTGAACAGATGATCTGAACCCTGACCTATCCTGTGCCATCTTCACACTTTCTGACACACTTGAGCCCATTGCAGCAGTCATCATGTTAATCCACCTGCTTGAGTGTCTTCATCTTCTTTGCTGACCCTCCACCCTTCTAAACATCATGTCTCTCTCTGAGGAATAGCCTCTCCTAGCAACATGCCCAAAGTATGTGAGGCAAAGCCTCAACATCCTTGCCTCCAAAGAGTACTCTGGCTGCAACCTCTCCATGACATATCTATTTGTTCTCTTGGCTTTCATGGGATGTTCAGTGCCCTTCTCCAACAGCACAGTTCAAAGGGTCAATTCTTCTGTCATCCCTACTCATTGTCCAGCTCTCACATACACAGCAATGGATTGCAAAGACCATGGCCTAAATGGTCATGAATTTAGTAATTATTAGTAATAAATGTTAGTTGTGAATGTTAGTAATTATTATTTAGGGTGAAGCTAAATTTCGCCTTAGAGGCTAGGATTGAGCTCCATCTCACATACTTTGGGCACATGGCCAGGAGGACTCAGTCCTTGGAGAAGAACATTATGCTTGGAAGGGTGGAGGGACATTGCAGGAGAGGAAGACCCCAGATGAGATGGATTGACACAGTAACTGGGACAATGGAGGTAGGTGTATCAGAGTCAGTAAGAGCGGCTCAGGACAAGGCAGGCTTCAGAGCTGCTGTCTCAGGTGACTCAATGGCATTAAAGAACAACAACAGCTTATTCTCTCACAAATAATAAATCAATCACCTATTTCCCCTATTATGCGAGGTCTAAGTAATAGGGAATTCTACAGAGAACTAGACTGCTGGAGCTGGAGACTCACAGAATAAGATTTAAGGCACTGTGGTACCATAATCCAAGAGCAGCCAAAGAAATAAAAACAAACAAACAAACAAAAAAAACAGCAAAACTGGGCCACCAGATCAAGCTAGACATTAAAAGACCTTGCAAGAACAGCTGTAGGACATGATGTCAAGGAACAGAACATGTGGCTGGGTCAGCCTGCTGGCCCAGTTTCAACTGCTTCCTTCTTTTCATCCCCCAAACCCAATCTCAAGCATGGCCTGTTCTAAAACAAACTTGGCCTGAAGACAGCAGGCAGTAACATTTAACCTTTAATCAGAGTGAATGTGGGGACAGGAAACCGACACTACTCTTATTAGCAGAGGCCATTTCCAGATGCATCCGTGCAAAGATGTAAGGTTTACTCATCACGTATTCTAGAGGTTTACATTTTCAGGCTTGATCTTTCAGACTTGCAACATCTCCAATAAACCTAAGTGGGAGCCTGAGTCGCAAGTTTGTTTTGTAATCACTAAACTCATGGACAGATATTCTCCTTTTATTGCTCAATTTCTGTTTCTGAGTCAATAATGACATACCCTTAAGGTCTCTGTGGTGACTTTCAGTCAACTTTGGGGTTTGGCATTCTTCATTTCAATGGACTCAACTCTGCCAAAAGGGATGTTGTCACTCTAAGTGGAAACCAGCTGTGTCCAGGCTGTGTGGCTTGTCCAGGAGGTAAAGTCGTGTTGTTTTACGGTGAAAGAAATTTATGCCTAGATGATAAATTGTGTCAGCATTTTTGATTCATATACTTGGGGCTATGACTCAAAAGCATGTGGAAAAGCAAGTTTTAGTCAGGGATAGTTGTCTTCATATATTTCGGCATGAGGATAATTTGATGGCTAAAAATAAACAGAGAATAATCACATATAACTATTTCGCCTCCTTTTCCTTTGAAACAGATACTCTTGTAATTTTTAACTTAACATATCATCACGGAAAATTCCAAACATATACAAGTTAAACTAGAATAATGAACCTCCATATATCCACTGCCCAGTTTTAACAGTTGTCAACATTTTACCATCCTTATTTCATCTATCCATCATGTACCCTAACTTATTTTATTTTCCTTTGGAGTGAAAGGAAAGGAGTGTTTTAAAGTAAATGACATCATGTCATTTGACCTATAAATATCTATTTATCTATCTACCATGCATTTTTTAATCTTCCAGAGCATATATAATTTAAAGAGAGGAAGGCCCCCGATGAGATGGATTGATTCAGTGACTGGGGTAATAAGGGTAGGTGTGTCAGAGACAGTAAAGTTGGAACAGGACAGAGGTTTCAGGGATGTTGTACATCGTCACTATGAGTAGCAAGCAACTTGACAACATATAACAACAACACAACAACAACTACACCATAGTCTATTATATGTAAAATAACATTACCAAAAAGTTTCAAAATTTTTAAGGGTTACCAAAATGTGATGTACAGTTATGAAGTGAATACATTGACATGAGGTTGCCAGAAGTCTTCAGTTTTTAAAAAGAAAAATAAATACTGTATTTTTTTTTTAAAATATCATCACACTACCAATACCACATCTAACAAAATTACGTCTTTTTAAAACATTTTTTAATTTTTTCTATTTCTCTGATTTACAAAGGTTAAATACATTGTTTTTCACAAAAGATACTTCCCATTTCCTCCACCCCACCCACCCATCAAATTGTGCAACGCTATGATTAAGATCCTTCCCCCTATCCTCACCCTTCTATTTCCACCCACCCCCACCCCTGCGCTTTGAATCCTCATACTCATTCTACAATACAATGAAATACTGCACAGCACACAGGAGCGATCATTTTACTTGGGAGGGACTGGAGAACATTATGCTGAGTGAACTAAGTATTCACAAAGACAAATACTGTATAAAATGTGTCCTTTTATAAGGTCAGTTAAGACTAAATCAAATTTTCATTGATATATAAGCTTTTCTCCAGAAAGACTTTTAGAATGAGTAATTAGAGGCTTTGAAACATGGCATAGCTTGCCCAAGGTCACAGGGTAGGTTAATAAAGAGCTGTGACTAGAAGCCTGGTCTCCTGACCCACTGTCCAGTGTGCTACATTGCAAATAACCTTTCCTCCCATTTTCTTTGCTTTCTATTCTCCATTTACTACCTCTGCTTGGCTTCTCTAACTTTCCTCCACTTCCACCTAATGAAATATTCATAAGTTTCGATTTTAAGGTGGAAAGAACAACAGTAAGAAACGGAACCATGACTGCTGTGTTTGTTCTCTCCTGAGGATTCAACAGCAAGTCAATGCTGGGGCTAATTGTTCACTGGAATAGCTTATTTTGGCAACCTCTTATTCTGATTAAAGCCAATGACATTGCCATGTCTCTGCCTGTACGTGTTTGCTCTTCTGGCTGCCTGGTTTCAGTGTCAAAACACTTGGGAACTTTGCAAGTACTTGCCCAGAATTCTAGCACTTCTTGAATCAGTGGAACACGTTGGCATATGCAACAAGATCATAACAAGGGACAGACCAAGTGTACTACATAGTGCAGAGGTGATTAACAGCTGAAGTTCTTATTTTTAAAAAGTTATTATTGAGTTTGACTCATTATGACTCCATGTGTTTCTGAGTACATTGAACTCAATAGAATTTTCAATGTCTATGGCTCTTCAGAAGTAGAACACCAAGCCTTTCTTGCAAAGTGACCTGCTCACCTTTCAGTTAATAGTTGAGTGCTAGCCTGTTTACACAATCCTGAGATACCAAAGGTCTTAATAACAGCTGCATATTAGGGAGAGCAGGGAGCTCTGGTGGGTTAGTGATAAGGAATGGCACTGTCAATTCAAAGGTACACAGTTCGAATCCACCAGCTCTTCCACAGGAAAAAGATGGACAATCTTTTTCTTTGTGATTTACTGCTTTGAAAAGCCTGCTGGAGGGTCATCTGTGGGTCAGTTCTGACTAGATGATGAACAACAACGTCAGGGAGATCAGCAAGCTAAAATAGGGAACTAAGGTCAGGGAAATGATCCAGGAAATGCTGCTGAACATATGCTGTAGAAATTCTGTATAAAAGACAAGTAGAGTTTCAGTCGAGAGACCCATGTTGAGGACGCTGTGAATTTGAGACTAAGCAACTAAAGTTCCAAGTCCATTTGGCAGAGGAATTTGGCTTTTTTTATATCAAATACAAATAAACAAATAAGAAAACTAGCATCAAGCCAACCTATGATCAAATAGAAATGGAAGTCAAAGTCCTTGTAAACCTTAGGTTTCACTGTCCTTACCATATCTCCATGAAATGTTTGCAGTATTTCTGCTTTTTGCTTCATGGTGACCTAACATATTTAAAAGAATTCAGTTGCTAAATTGGCCTTAAATGAAACTTGAACCAAGTGCTTAGAAAGCAGATCTGTCTACCAAAATGACTCTCAAACTATCAGCCTAGAGTGATGGCAGATGTATATGGGCAATACTTAAGTTCTCAGACTTTTGGTAACAACAGAAATCCTTTATTATAGGAGAAGAAAGTAGAAGATTCAACCCTGAATTGGTGTCAATTGAACAATAGACAGACATAACTTAGAGCTGCATACAAATAATTTTCCTATCCTACAATTCCAAAGCCACGTCATTCCTCACGTCAGTTATTTCCTATCATTTCCAGCTGAGTGCTATTTAGTTCCATTTGATTATTATACATAATCAGAGAGAAATGGAGGCTTAAACACCTTAAGCTGTTTTTTCTCAAATAGTTGTTAACTATTTCCTATTTTGAAAAATACTGCAAAGCATTTTCTCAGATCACAATTTTATAAATTTAGAAATCAACAACAGGGAGACCAAAAGGGGAAAGAAAATCAAGTACATGAAAACTAAAGAACACCATGCTTTAATACTATTGTATAATAGAAGAAATAAAAAAGAAATGAAAAATTTCTTGAAGCAGATAGAAAGAAATATGTTGTTGTTGTTGTTAGGTCCATTAAAGTCGAATACAACCCATAGTGATCCTATAAACAACAGATCTGAACCTTGTGCTGTTCTCACACTTCCTGACACACTAGAGCCCATTGAGGCAGTCACTGTGTCAGTCTACCTGGTTGAGGGTCTTCCTCACCTTCACTAACCCTTTCCAAGCATGACGTTCTTCTACAAGGGATAGCCTCCCCTGGCAACATCCCAAAGTATGTGAGGCAAAGCTTTATCACCTTTGCTTTCAAGGGGCACGCAGGCTGCATGTTCTCCAAGACATATTTGTTCATGGGATATTCAGTACTCTTCTCTAATACCACTGCTCAAAAGCACCAATTCTTCTTCTGTCTTCCTTATTCATTGTCCAGCTCTCAGATGAATAACAAGTGATTAGAAAGACCATGGCCTGAATTAGACACACCTTAGTCCTGAAACTGATTGCTTGGGATACAGCAAAAGCATTACTCAGAGATCAATTTATAGAAATAGAAAAACACAATGAAAGTGAGGCAAATAGGAAAGATCGAGTAGGAGCCTGAAAAGATGGGTCATAGTTCAATGGTGATTGATTTTAGAAAATGCAGTGTATGGGAGTGATTGTATGAAACACAACGCAAATGAGGGTATGTGTGAAACACATGTATGTGAATGAAATTCTATGTATGTGAATTTTGTATGCAGACCAATATGTTGCTGTTGTTGTTGTTATGTGCTGTCGAGTCGCTTGTGACTCATATCGACCCTATGTACAAAAGCCCTAAACCCTGCTCTATCCTGTGCCAATTGCACTGCCTCTGACACATCCATCCCGATCACCCCAGTCACTGAATCAATCCACCTCATAGAGGGTCTTACCCTTTTGCACCGTCCCTCCACACTCCCAAGCATGATGTCCTTCTCCGAGAATTTGTCCCTCCTTGCAACATGCCCAAAGTATGTTAGACAAAGCCCCAGAATCCTTACCTCCAAGGAGCAGCCTGGTTTAACCCTCTCCAGGATAAATCTTTGTTTTGCTAGCAGTCCATGGTACATTCAATACTCTTCTCCAGCACCACAGCTCAAAGGCATCAATTCTCCTTCTATCCTTCCTAGTCATTGTCCAACTCTCTGATGCATAACAAGTGATAGCAAAGACCATAGCCTGTATCAGATGCACCTTAGTCTCCAAAGTGACGCCATTGCTCTTTAGTACCCTGGAGAGGTCCCTAACAGCAGACTTTCCCATCGCAATGCATTTTTTTTTATTTCCTGGCTACTGGTGCCAAGAGTGTTGACCGTGGAGCCAAGCAGACTAAAGTTGTAACAATCTCAATCTCTTCACCATCCATCATGATGCTGCCAATTGGTCCAGTGGTGAGAATCTTTGGCTTCTTGACATTGAGCCTCAACCCATACTGAAGGCTGCAGTCCTTGACTCTCTGCAACAAACATTTCCGGTCCTCCTCAGTTTCAGCAAGCAGGGTTGTGTCATCTGCATAACGCAGATTGTTAATAGATCTTCCACCAATCCTAATGCCACACTTCTCCTCATACAGCCCAGCCTCTCGGATAATCTGTTCTGCATACAGGTTGAAAAGGTATGGTTTGGGACACATCCCTGGCATTCACCTTGGTCCAAGTATAGGTTTCACATTAGCACAATCAGGTGTTCCGGGATTCCCATTCTTCTCAGAGTCAGCCACAGTTTGCTATGATCCACACAGTCAAACGCCTTTGCATAATCAATGAAACACAGATAGACATTCTTCTGGTATTCCCTGCTTTCAGCTAAGATACATCTAATATCCCTAGTACCACGACCCCTTCTAAATCCAGCCTGGACTTCTGGCAGTTCTCTGCTGATGTGCTGTTCCAGTCGTTTTTGGATAATCTTCAGTAGAATCTTGCTTGCCTGTGAAATCAATGATATTGTTCTATAGTTTCCACACTCTGTTGGGTCACCCTTCTTTGGAATAGGAACAAATATAGATCTCTTCCAGTCAATTGGTCAAGTGGTTGTTCTCCAGATTTCTTGGCACAACTTAGTGAGCACATTCAGGGCAGCATCTATTAGCTGAAATATGTCAATTGGTATACCATAGGGGCCTTATTTTTTGCTATTTCCTTCAAAGCAGTCGGAACTTCTTCCTTCATCACCATAGGCTCTTGCTCATATATTATTTCATTAAATTCTTCTGTGTCTGCCAGTTCCTATTGATACAGTGACTCAGTATATTCTTTCCATCTTCTTTTAATACTTCCTGGATCATTTGATGTTCTGCCTAAAGAATCCTTCATTATAAAAAAATATATATAGAAGAATAATAATGTGAAACATAATATGTATGAACTTTGTAAGCAAACCAATATAAAATTTTTAAAATGCATTAATGAAAAATATATGTACATCAAAACACAAAACAGGGTGTAGTTATGTGCTGTTGAGTTGCCTACAGCTCATAGAGACCTCTATGTATAAGAGCTCTAAAGTCTGCTCTATCCTAAGCCAGTCTCATTGATTCTGACAGAACAAGCCCCATTGCTCCAGTTACTATATCAATCCATCTCATCCGGGGTCTTCCTCTCTTGCACTGTCCATCCACCCTTCCAAACATGATGTCCTTCTCCCAGAACCAGTCCCTCCTGGCCACTTGCCCAAAGTATGTGAGACAGAGCTTCAGAATCCTATGTTCCAAGAAGAAACTTGGTTTCACCCTCTCTAAGACAGACTTATTTGTTTTCTTGTGGTCCATGATATGTTCAAGACACTTCTGCAGTACTATAACTCAAAGACATCAATTCTTCTGTCATCCCTAGTCATTTTCCAGCTCTCTGAGAATAGCAAATAATGTGAAGATCATGGTCTGGATCAGGTGCATCTTAGTCTCTACAATGACATTGTTGCTTTTCAGTCATGTAGAGAGGTCCCTGACAGCAGATTTTACCAGTGCAATTTATCTTTTGATTTCCTGACTGCTGATGCCAAGATTGTTTATTGTGGAGCTGAGCAAGTTGTAAATGTTAACAACCTCAATCTCTTCTCCATCTATTATGGTGCTGCCAAGTTGTATTTTTTATAAAAGCTAAATGTTTCATAAGTACATTATGTGTACTTTTTTGCCTTATATTATCTTTTTATACAAATAATGTGTACTTTTGGAATAGCCAAATGTGACTTTAAAAATACCAATGAGGGAGTTTAAAAAAAAAGAAAAAAATGATAGCCTGAGGAAACTTTTGTGACACTTCAGCCCTATTATATAGCACAGCTTTGAATTAATAAAGTTGAAGATACCTAAAAAAAAAAAATT
>NW_006399833.1:7447594-7457688 GCF_000299155.1 Elephantulus edwardii
ATAGTTTTCTATTTTGGTGGTGCTTTTACCCAGCTTTGGTATCAAGGATATGTTTACTTCATAGAATGAGTCTGGGAGAAATCCTTCTTTTTGTATTTTCTGAAATAGTTTATGTAGACTCGCTGATAGTTCTTCTCTGAATGTTTGAGAGAATTCAATTACAAAACCATCTTGTCCAGGACTTTTTTTTTGGCTGGAAGTTATTTTATTACCTTTTCAATTTTTTCTTTTGTAATGGGTCTGTTCTGGTCTTCAATTTTGATTTGTGACAGTTTAGATAGGGCGTGAATTTCTAAGTATTTGTGCATTTCCTCTAGGCTTTCATATTTGTTTGAGTATAGGTTTTTTTATAATATTCCAATGTCAGCCTTTTAATTTTGTTTGGTTCTGTTGTGATGTTGCCCGTTTCATCTTCTATTTGGATTATTTGTGTCTTTTCCTTCTTTTACTTTGTTAGTTTTGCCAGTCGTTTGTTGATTTTATTGACCTTTACAAAGAACCAACGCCTAGTTTTGTTGATGGTTTCAATTGTTTTCCTTTTATTCTATTTCATTTATTTCTGCTCTAATTTTTATAATTTCAGGTTTGTTTGGGTTTTTTGAGGGTGTCTGGTTTTCTTGCTGTTCTTTTACAATTTGTAGAAGATGTTGGGTTAGAGAGTCAACGAAAATTTTTTCCTGCCTTTTGATGTGGTTTATTATTGCCATAAATTGACCTCTGATTACTGCTTTGGCTGTTTCTTGGAGGTTTTGGTAAGTGGTATTTTCATTTTCATTTATATCAAGAAACTTATTAATTTCAGTTTTTCTTTTAGTACCCACTCTTGTTCAAACAAGTTGTTGTTCGGCTTCCAAGTGTATGATTTTTTCTCCTTTATCCTCTTATTATTAATTTGTAATTTTATAGCTTTGTGGTCTGAGAAGATGCTTTTATTATTTCTATGTTTTTTAATTTATTGATGCTTGCCTTGTAACCTAAAATATGATCTATTCTGGAGAACGTTCTATGCACATTGGAGGAGAAGTTGTACTGTACTTATTTGGGGTGCAATAGCCTATAAATATTTATGAGATCGAGTTGGGGTTTTTTGTGTGTTAATTAGTTCTTCAGCATCTTTGTTGAGTTTCTGGTATTTTTATCTTTTCTTGAGACTGGTGTATCAAAGTCTCAAACTACTATAGCAGTGGTGTCTATTTCTTTTTTCAATTTTGTTGATATTTGTTTTATGTATTTTTCAGGTCTTTCATTTGGTGCATAGATATTTATTATTATGCCCTTTATTGACCCTTTATGCATTATGTAGTGTCCTTCCTTGTCCTTTTTGATGGTTTTTGCATTGAAATTTATTTTATTGGAGATTAATATCGCTACTCTTGCTTTTTTTCTGGTTGCCATTTACTTGGTATATTTTTCCCCTCCTTTTATTTTCAGTTTTTATCTTCATTTTTCAGGTGTGTCTCTTGTAGAGAGCATATTGCTGGATTTTGGGGTTATTTTATCCAATCTGCTACTCTTTTTCTCTTCAATGGTGCATTCAAACCATTCACATTCACTGTGATTATTGAAAGACATGGTTTATTGCTATAATTTTGTTGAGCTGTTTTTGGTGTTGTTGCTAGTTACTTTGGTCCATGTTGCTTTCTGTGGCACCTCTGTAATAAGGACATCTCTCAGAGTTTCCTGCAATGCTGGTCTTTTTTTTACAAATTCCCTTAGTTTCTGTTTCTCTGGGAATATCTTGATCTCTCCTTCATATTTGATGGACGATTTTGCTGGGTACAGTATTCTTGGTTGACAATTGTGTTCTTTGAGTGTTTGATATATGTCCTTCCACTCTCTTCTTCCTCACATGGTTTCTGCTGAGAAATTGGCACTTAATCTTATCTGCTCTCCTTTATAGGTTACTCTTTGTTTCTTCCTCACTGCTTTCAGTATTCTCTCCTTATCTTTGGTTTTGGCAAATTTAATTATGATATGCACTGGTGTCTTTCTTTTGAGGTCTATTCTATATGGTGTTCGTTCGGATTCTTGAATATATATTCTCTCATTCTTCATTATGCCTGGGAAGTTTTCCTCCAATAATTCTTACACAACTTTTTTGATGTCTTTACTTGGTTCTTCCTGGTCTGGGATTCTAATGATGCACATGCTATTTCTCTTGATGTTGTACCACATTATTCTTACATTTTCTTCTTTTTCCTTCCTTTTTGATTCTGCTTTTTACTCCAGCAGATCAGTGTTGACAATTCTATCTTCTATTTCACTGGTTCTGTGTTCCATCTCTTCAACTCTACTTATGTGTCCCTCCATCATGTTGACAGCATCTGAAACATTCTACTTCATATTTTGGATTGTGGTTTCTTATTCTTCCAAAGCCTCTAATGCCTCATTTGTTTTATCTGCATTGCTTCGAATTGTTTTTTTAGGCTCCTCCTTGTTTTTGCTTGACAGTATCCTGTAATTATTCAAGTTTGTCTTTTACCCATTGAAAATATTCAATCATCGTTCTTTTAAACTCTGTGTCAGAAAGTTCCATCAGACGTTCTAGCTGCAGGAAATCCATTGATACTGTGTCACCTTTTGAGGGGTGACATCTTGCTTTGCACTTGTGTAGTATGTGAGATAGTTTGCTTTCTTTGAGACATTGCTAGATTCTTGATCTGAAGAGAATACTCTAGAAATCAGTGTGGCAGCTTCCCCACCTGTGTTTGTCTCTGAATTTCTGACTCAAGGGAAAATTCTGTTCAAGGCCTGTGAGAGCAGCCTCTTGTAGTTAAGTCAGATTAAGGTGCTCTGGATTAAAGGCACGTTGACTGGATGTGTAGGAACAGGGGTGGAGCCAAATGGGGGGCAGGGCAGGCACGGGTGGGGGTGGGGGCCAGGGTGGTGCAGGTGCAGGGACCTCACTCAGATTTCAGCTGTCCGGTTGTGCTCAGTAGTGGGGTCCGTACTCAAATTCCAGCTGCCTTTTTCCCACCCAGCAGCTCTCGCTCAGTGGTCCCTGCCCAAGTGGCCCTTACCCAGGTGCCCATGTCCAGTGGTCCCTGCCCCAGCAGGGCCCTGTGTCCAGTGGGACCCAAGAAAACCCAGTTAAATTCCCACTGACCCATTCACTTCTGGCCAGTCTGCAGTGTCCACGAAAGCTCAGTCCATTTCCCACCAGCCTGCTTGCTCCTGGGTGTTCTCCTGGGCATTCAGTGATGCCCAAGGAAACTCAGTTAAATCCCCACACGCCCACCCAATCCTGGGCAGTCAAGAGAACGCATCTAAATTCCCACCAGCCCACATGTTCCTGGGTGCTCTCCTGGGAAGTGGGTGGTGCCCAATAAAGCTTAGTTAAATTCCTACCTGCCTGCCTGATCCTAAGTGGTTGGCGGGAGCACAAGAAAACTCAGTCAAATTCTAACAGACTCAATCACTTTTAGTGGGGCTTAAGAGAACTCAAGTCAAATTCCCACTAACCTTCTTTCTCCTGGCAGGTGGGTCCCCACAGTAGGTCAGCTCGTTTGATATCTTGAATGCTGCTTCCATAGGTGTTGTTCATGAATCAAAATAAAAGGAACTCTTTGGCGATGTTAAGGGAGTTCTGGTGATTTAGTTCATAGGGAGTACTGCTAACCTAATGGAAGTTGTTTCAAATCCTCTAGTAGCTCCATGGGAGAAAGATGAGCAATCTCCTCCTGTACCATTTAAAACCTCTGAAAACCCACTGGAGGGTCAGATATGAATCCGTTTTGGCTCAACAGCAATGAACTGAGTTGACAAAGTAATTTTTTTTCTCCATTTACCATGATGTTGTTTATCGGTTCAGTTGTGAGGATTTTAATTTTGTTTATCCTGAAGTGTAATCCATACTGAAAGCTATGATCTTTGATCTTTATAAGTAAGTGCTTCAAGTCCTCTTCACCTTCAACAAGCAAGATCATGTCAATTACATATCACAGGCTATGAATGAATCTTGCTTCAACCTGATAGTCTTCTTCATACAGTCCAGCCTCTTGGATTGTTTAACAAATGTACAGATTGAATAAATGTAACGGAAGTCTATAACCCTAGGGTTCCTCATGAACATAAGTTCTGGAATTCTCATACTTCTTAATATTATCTACAATTTATTATGAACAACACTTTTACTAAATCATTACTCCTGTATGCTGCATAGTATTCCACTGTGTGAGTGTACTGCAACTTCTCAATCCATTCGTTTGTGGTGGGGCATCTGGCTGTTTCCATGTTCTTGCTATGATGAATAACGCTGCTATGAGCATTGGTGTACAAGTCTCAGTTTGACCCTTAGTTCTCATTTTCTTGGGTATATTCCACGCAATGGAATAGCTGAGTGTATCATCCTTTTTTTGTCATCCTGCTTCTTGTCTGTTTTGCCTATGAGCTATTGATGGTCTGTTTCACAGTCAGCCCCTTGCCTTACTCTAACTGATATTGAGCTTCTCTATGGTCTTTTTGCAGAAACATATTTTATTTAATTCCTATGCATTCCATCTAGTGAAGTCTGTGTGCATGTTGTTGTTATGTAACATTGAGTCAACTACAACTCACAGCAGCAATACTATGAACAACAGCTCTGAACCTTGCCCTCTCCTGAACCAACCTCATCATATCTGACACACATCCCCATTGCCACAGTCCCTGTTTCAGCCATCTCATCTAAATTCTCTCTCTATGGCACCTTCCACCAATTATTATGTCTTTCTCCAAGGACTGGTCCTTCCTAGCAACATTCCTAAAGCACCTGAGATGGAGTTTTAAAATTCTTGCCTCCAAGGAGTAACCAGCTCTCAGATGCATAGCAAACAATTGCCAAGGCTATGGCCTGGATAAGGTGCATCTTAGCCTTTAGACTGACATCATTGCTCTTTAGCACTCTGGAGAGGTCTTTGACTGTAGATTTCCCCAATGTTTTGATTTCCTAACTGCTGGTTCCAAGAATGTTGATTGTGGACCCAAGCAAGGTGAAATCGTTAAAAACTTCAGTCTTTTCTCCATCTATTATGATGCTGCCTATTGGCCCAGTGGCGAGGATTTTTGTTTTCCTACAGTTAAAATGCAAACAATATTGAAGGCTGAGTCCTTTATCTTCTAAGTCCTCCTCAATTTCACTGAGCCAGGTTATGTTGTCTGCACACAGGTGCAGGCTCATCATCAACAATAACATCATCCAATCTTGCTGCCATATTATTCTTCATAACGTCCAGCCTTTTGAATGAGCTCTTCAGCATATAGATTAGAGGTGTAGATAAAGGTGTAGAGAAAGGATACATCTCTGATGCACTCCTTTCTTGACTTTAAACCATACAATGTCCCCTTGCTCTGTTCAGACAACAGCTTCTTGGTCTAGACATAGGTTTTGCATAAGCAAAGACAAATTTTCTGAGATCCCCATTCCTCCCAACGTTATACACAATTTGTTGTGATCCACACAGTCAAATTCCTTCACATAGTCAATAAAACATAAATAGACATTTTCCTGGTACTCTCTGCTTTCAGTTATGATCCATCTAATGTCAGCCATGATATCCCTAGAGCCATGGCCTCTTCTAAACCCAGATATACATTTTTAGCAATTCTCTGTCTATTTACTGTTCTAGTAACTTTTGGATAATCTGCCACAAGGTTTTGCTTATATGTGATATTAATATTATTCTATAATTTCCACCTCTTGTTGGATCACCATTTTTGAGAATGGGAGCAAATACAGCTCTCTTCCTGTCAGTTGGTAACTCCAAATTTCTCAGCACAGCTTAGCGAGCACATCCAGGACTGCATCTGTTTTTGAAATATGGCAATTTGTATTTCATCAATTGCTGAGGCTTTATGTTTTACCAATTCCTTCAGAGCAACTTGAACTATTTCTTTTATTACCATTGTCTCTTGATCATATGCTATTTCTTTATATGGTTCTGTGTCAGCCAATTCTTTTTGATACAGTGACGCCATGTATTCCTTCCATCCTCCCATCCTCCTTTTTCCTACAATTGTGTTCTTTCTATTTATTTTCACTGGTTTAGGCTTTGTCTTTGTTATTTCCTACTGTCATAATAGAAGTGCCATAAGTATATGCCTTTAACAAATAGAAATTATTTGTCATAGTTTGTTGTTGTTTCGTTAGGTGGCATTGAGTCAAGTACGAATCATAGTGACCCTATAAACCAAAGTCTGAACCTTGTTCTATCCTGTGCAGTCCTCATACTTACTGACACACTCGACCCCATTGCTGCAAACCACCTCGTTGAAGGTCTTCATGTCATTTGCTGATCATCCACCATTTCCAGCATCATGTCCTACCCCAAGGAATAGTCTTTCCTAGCAACATGTCCCAAGTATGTGAGGTGACGCCTCATCATTCCTGCCTCCAAAGAACACTCTTACTGCACCCTTTCCAAGAGATATCTGTTTGTTCTTCAGTCCATCCATCCATGGGATATTCAGTGTTCTTCTCCAACACCAGAACTCAAAAGCACCAATTTTTCTATCATCTTATTCTTTGTCCAGGTCTCGGCTATTACCTTGTCACTGAAATAAAATCCTATCACTGAAATATTCTTTCTGAGGATGAATGTAATGCCATTCCTTCTTCAATTTGTCATTTCCAGTGCAGTATACCATAAAATTATCTGATTCAGAACAGCCAATATCAATCTATATCAGCTCACGATTGCCTAGGACATTGATCTTTTCACATTCCATTTCATTTCTGACAACTTCCAATTTTCATAGATTCATACTTTGTCCATTCCATGTTCTGATTATTAATGAATGTGTATAGCTGTTTCTTCCAGACACACTTCACATGAGCAAATGACAGTCCTTCATTAGCTGAAAGCTTTACTTTACCCATGCCATTAAGGAGACTCTATTTTAAAGATGCAACTCTTCTCTTGTCAAATTTTGAGAGCCTTCCAACTTGAGGGGCTCAACTTCTGGTACTATATCATACAATGTTGTGTTGCTATTCATAAGATTTTTTCAATAGCCAATTACTGCAGAAGTGGCTATGCAAAATCATTTGACTGTGTGGATTATAACAAATTGTGGTTAAGCTTGAGAAGAATGGGAATCCCAGAATACTTGATTGTGCTTATGCAAAACCTATACTTGAACCAGGAAGCAGTCCTCAGAACAGAGCAGGGAAACACTGAATGATTCAAAATCAGGAAGGGAGTGCATAAGGGATGTGTTCTGTCTCCATACCTTTTCAATCTATATGTAGAACAGATCATTCTGGAGGCTGGACTTTACGAGGAGGAATGTGGCATTAGGATTGGAGGAAGACTCATTAACAACTTATGTTATGCAGATGACACAGCCTTGCTTGCTGAAACTGAGGAGGATCTGAAGAGCTTGCTGTAGAAAGTCAAAGATTGTAGTCTTCAATATTGATTGAAGCTCAACATCAAGAAGACAAAGATTCTTACCACTGGGTCAATTGGCAGCACCATCATGGACGGAAAAGTGACTGAGATTGTTAACAATTACAGCTTGCTCGGCTCCACGATCAACATTCTTGGCACCAGCAGTCAGGAAATCAAAAGACAAATTGCATTGGGAGAACCTGCTGTCATGAACCTCTCCAGAGTACTGAGAAGCGATGATGTCAGTCCAGATACAAAGGTGCACCTAATCCAGGCCATGGTCTTCTCAATTACTTGTTATTCTTCAGAGAGTTGGACAATGACTAAGGATGACAGAATAATAGTTGCCTTCGAGTTGTGGTGCTAACATGGACTGCCAAGAAAACAAATATGTCTGTCTCAGAGAAGGTGAAACCAAGTCTTTGCTTGAAGCTTCAGATTTTGAAGGTATGTCTCATATATTTTGGGCACATGACCAGGAGGGACCAGTCCTTGGAGAAGGACATCATGCTCTGAAGACTAGAGGAACAGTGCAAGAGAGGAAGACCTTGGGTGAGAAGGATTTATACAGTAACTGGGACAACGGGGGTAATTGTTTTGGAGTCAGTGAAATTGGCTCAAGATAGGGTGGGTTGCAGAGCTGTTGTACCTAGGGTTGCTATGAGTTACAGGTGACTCAACAGCACATAGCAACAACAACACAAAAATGGATATCTAGGCCTACTTCCTAGTCTGTCTTAGTCTAGAAGATCTGTTGAAAGAAGTCGACAATGGGTAACCCTAATGATATTTGAAATTCTGATGGCATTGCATCAAACATCACAGCAAACCACCACAGTATGACAAAATGACAGATGAGTGATGACAAAAGGCTATATGGAGCCTATAAGATTTTAGACAGATTGAAAATTACATTTATTATTATAAAAAGCACTAATGCAATAGATTTAATGATGTTGTCTATAGAAATGCAATTAATAGGTGAAGGACTTTAGAAGTCTTTATACAGTATTCCAAGTGAAAGAAAGAGATGTAAGCTAAAGCAGTAGCAATACGGATGAAATAGAAATGGAAGTAAGTGTCAGAACTTAATACCTGTATTTAGGAGGTAGGTGTCAGAACTTAATATCTGGTTAGATGAGAAGATGAGTGAGGTTTCTGAATCAGTTGGCTACTTGTGTGGTGATGCTCTTTCTTGAAACAAAGGATACAAAAGGAATAAGGCTTGAGGCAAAAAGTATGAGACACATTTTGGGCATGTTGAATGGAAAGGGATCTGTTTAAAGTTCTGCTAGATAAATAGCACCTGAAAGAAAGGTGAACACCTTCCAAGCAGCTTAATGAGAAATCATAAATTTCTATACAGCTAATAAAATTGAAGCTTCAGTTCAGACTAATTACTTGATTTCTTAGTGAGAGGTTTGTCGTATTTAGAAAATCTCCATTGATTTAAAGACTAATTTTAGAAGCCCAAACTTTTATAGAATTGGAATTCATACAAGAGAAAATAATACATATGATGACCTTATTAAGTTATTCATGTAGAGCTTTTTAGTTGAGTCACATGAAATAATTTGCCCTTTACTCTTCATTTTAAAACCTTTTATTCCTGAGATGTGGAGTCAACTCAATCAGACATACTAAGGAATAACACAAGTAAGTGAAAACCATAGATGATTTAAAGATCTAGGGATAACTCCTTTGGAAAAAAACATGGTCTCATATAGTTCTTTGGAACTCTGAGTTGACCTCACTAGCAGACACAAATGATCAGCCAGTAACCTTCATGGAAAGTTTGTGTTCTAGGTAATAAAAATTTACAAGTAAATAAAAATAGTAAAATAAAATATTGGGAGGAAGTAATAACATAAAATAATAATAAACAGGAACACTAAAATTAAAAGACTTGTTTTTATTACACAGCTTTTACACAGGGTTGAGTTACTGGAGGGAGCAGAGTGAAAATTGAAATGTAATAATAAACTCATGTAAAGGGATAGGCAGTATCTAATGAAGGGATGATCAGAACAATATCATTAAAGAAAGGGGAGACAGAGAGAGGTATAGAAGGATTAACAGAAATCAGAATTCCAGGGAGGCAGTCGGGAAAGTATCATTACCTTTTGGATAGCAAAATTAATGTTACAGAACAATATGTATATGGTCAAATGAAAAATGAATTTGCTTTGTAAAGTTACTGTACTTAAAAAGTGATAAAGAAAATAGTAAATTAGTGGCTAAAAAAATAATCTGAAGAGAAATTTCTTATTTGTAACCCAGACAGAAAATCTAGAAATTTTTTTTCATGATTAAATAAGCTTTTATTGTCACATTTAACTGCTTTGTCAGATATACATTGTAGATTTCCGTATGGCATAAAAATATTTTCCTGACTGTCAAAATCCAAACAGAGGAGCTGGCAATGGCACTTAAAAAAAAAAATCAAACCCACGCGGATGCTGAAGCTGCTAGGAGGGAGCTGGGAGGAACCGAACACACGTGTAGACCAAGAGTCTGCAACAGTTCTGATCACACGGCAGTGGTGTAAGGCTGACCAAACAGGAGAGTGGTTCAGAGACCCAAAGAGGATTTCCAGCGAATGGCAGTCCCGGCATTTCATTTCTCAGGTCAAAAGATATTGTATAATTTATGACAGGGACCTGGCGAGAAAATGTCCCTCCTTTAAAATGAAACTTTGTGGGAACCCACATTTAAGGCCCTCTC
>NW_006399833.1:7458893-7460456 GCF_000299155.1 Elephantulus edwardii
GATCTGGGAGGTCTGAGGGTTCCTGGAGTCCCCGTCAGGATGTGTTGTGGCTCTCGAATCCCTTGACTGTGAGTAATCGTTGTGAGAGGGCTCTGTGAGGTCGGTTAAATTCTCATAATCACTGTCGTTGGACTCGTCCCCACTGTCTCCCGCTGCTCTTTGGGAAGGCAGGAGGTCGGCCCCGCCTGCAGGGCACTTGAGTCCAGTGCTGGTGGACGCGTAATTGGAAGAGCCCACAGCCTGAGGTCGAGGCATAAAGACGTTGCTCTCCATGCGAGAAAGGGTCAAAGTACTTTCTTGATTATTGGGGTGAAAATCCGAGTATGGGGGAGGAGGGTCTGAGGCCTCGGCATCACTCAGTGTACTTTTACCTTCGGCTGCAAACCCAGAAGAGGGCATCCGAGGGCTGAAGCCCGGGTCCAGATTTTCCGACGGCATCTGCCTGCTTAGCACCGCCTGCTGCATTCTTCTCTCTTGCTCCTTCTCTGTTTTCCGCTGAATGATTTGTCTTTTTAATTTGTTCACTTCTGCCTGACAAGATTCAACCACCCGCTCACTCTTCTCTACGTCTGCACACACCGCCTGTACTTTCTCTTGAAGTGCATTATAAACCTGATATATCGCTCTGATGTCTTTCATGACTCCATCCTTATCAAAAAAAGTCAGTACCGTGCTCTTTAATAACTTTGGCATAACTCTGAGATGTATTTGGCACTGAAGACACTTTGTACTCCTGCTGGCTAGTGTTGCCTAATATCCTCTGATTATACCTTCGATTGGGTCTGAAGAAAACGTATTCTAAAGCATGAGTGGAATTGTTGGCGGTGGAGATGAAGCTGAAGAGGAGGAAGGCGAGGTCGGGCACACCCAGGATCCGTGTGAGTTGCTTGTGGATAACCTGCTCTCGGTAGGACATCTGCTGCTGAGTATTTCGATGAAAACTGTACCACCCCGTAACTTTCTTTCTGCGGTCCTTAAGAATCCTGTCCACACTTTCTTCATTAACTTTGCTTGCGTAGTCATAAAAACTAAAAAGTTTTGAACACGGCTGATGATTATGGATTTCAATTACTTGCAGAAATTCTGCGTTGCTGATTTGTGAGTCACTAATGCTGAAGGTTTCCTCTTGTCTTACCTCTCCCAACAAAAACCCTTCGTGGTCCGCATTGCTGTTGGTGCTGTGGAAACACACAGCGCTGAAGGTGTAGCCCGAAATGGAAGCCGCCATGATGGAAATCTCCAAATCCCCCATCATCGAAATTATTTTTTTTTATGTAGCCAATACATTTCATTGATTCCATAATGACATATTTAAACTTTCATATTGAATTTTAAAATTTATGTTAAAACACACAATGGCTTGCTATAGTTATTTATGTATTTCATTTTTTAAATTTATTTTATTATTTTTGTGTGCGTGTACCGTCAAATCAGATCTGAGTGGTACAGGAGGAGATTGCCCCTCCTTCCCCGGCAGAGCATCTGGTGGATTCGAACCATGCACCTCTGGAATTGTAGTTGCAGCTCCTTGCCACTAGGCCACCAGAGCTCCCCTATTTCATT
>NW_006399833.1:7462272-7464724 GCF_000299155.1 Elephantulus edwardii
AAAAGGAGAGTGAAAATTGCTGTATCAATTGAAAAGAATGAATCAATGTCATTGAATTGTACATATTACATTAACGTGTGCATATTTTCAACAATAACAAAAGTACATACAATAAATAATAGACACATTCTCTACACTGTTAGTCTAGAAAAAATCTATGCTCAAAATTCAAATACCATATGAATTTTTTTTTTCTAACTTGTAAATCAGCCATGTGCCTTTTGTCCTCAGGGCAAACAGTTTAAAATATAATCACAGTCTTCAGAACAGCTTAGAGAGGAGCAATCACTTGCCTCGGTGTGTCTTTAATTATTCCTATAAATTAGAGCTCTGACTATAATATTCCAAATCTTATAAATTAAAACAGTGGGCAGGAATTAGTGGAAACTTAGTTACAACCTTTTTTTGATGGGTTTTCCCCTCTTTTCTGAATAATTTGCCTGTCTTCATTTTTTTTAATGTCTTAATAAAAGTCTTTATATAGAATATATTCTAGTTTGGAGTGCCTTATTTCCCTCATACAATGTCAATCAGTAAATATTCATATAATTTTCTCATTTTAAGACCTAACATGGTGAATACTAATAAGTATGATCACACAAACTGGGCATCTTTGGGGTTCTCAATACTTTCTCCCCCTTTTTTATTTTATATTGGTTTGCTTACAAAGTTCACATATATTGGGTTTCACACTATTCTTCACTCATATTGTGTTTCATACAATCATTCCCATGCATTCATTATGTTTTATAAAATCAATCACCATTGGACCTTGCCCATCATTAATTACTCTGTCTTTTTAATTTTCTTTGGCTTTACTTGAACTTGCATATGAGTAATTGATGGTCTGACCCACAATCTGCCCCTGGCCTAGTTTTGACTTCTAATATTGAGCTCCTCAAGCAGGTGAATTGGCACAGTGACTGCCGCAATGGGTTCTAGTGTGTCAGGAAGTGTGAGGATGGTACAACAACAAAGGCACAAGTAAGCATGTACTCACTTTGCTAATTGGGTAATCTGACACTGATTACCACCCTAGTCCTTGTCACTATCACCTCTCTGCTACTGCAGTAGCCTTCTAACTGGTCTCCTCACTATTCTTAAGCTACTTTACAAAATATTCCCCTATGGACAGCTAGAGGCATCTTTGAAAATCTCACACTAGACCCTGAAATGCCCTTGCTTAAAACTTTCCAATAGTTTTTCAGGGCTCTTCTAATTAAAAATTCAACTCTGGATTCTGCCTTCTATCCTTATCATCTGATTTTCAGGAGGCGGGAGAAACCAACAGCCCGTTATCCAATCCACATTTTGGAACTTGCCAAATTCTACAACCAGGTAACTGCAACGCTGGGAAGCACAGCTGGATGCCTAAAACCGAAAAATCTTGGAGAAAGAAAGAATTTGACCACAAGAGACCAAAGTTTTCAAGAACAGTGAGATACCAAGTAAAGAAAGCACTCCTGGACAGGCTGTGGATACATCTCAGAGAGGAAAGGATTCCTAGTGACAGCGAGATAGAAGTGCTGGCAGGACTTCTGGACCTGTCACTAAACCAGATCAAAATCTACTTCCATGGACAACCAGACAATATATGTATTGCAATCAACAATTTGGAACAAGCCCTGCATAATTTGGCCATTTGGGGGAGAAGGAAAATACAGTGAATGGATTAATGGGTAAGGTGAAGAGAAAGGAAGAGTACAGTGAGGTTTTGATGTTGTTGTTGTTGTTGTTGTTGTTAGGTGCCATCATGTCAAGTACGACATAGCAATCCTATGAACAACAGAAACCTCTCCTATTCCATGCCATCTTCATCATCTCTGACACACTGGGGCCCACTGCTGCAGTCACTGTGTCAGCCCATAAGGTCTTGAGAGAAAATTGATCAACATATGCCAATAAACAGATACAGCCCTTGACGTGCTCACCAGGCTATGCCAAGAAATCCAGAAGGCAGCTACATACCCAATTGATTGGAAGAGATCCATATTTATTCTCATTCCCAAAAAGATGATCCAACAGAATGTGAAAACTGTCAAATAGCGTTAATAACACTTTCATATAAAATCTTGCTGAAGATTATTTAAAAATGGCAACATCAACAGAGAACTGCCAGAAATTTAAGCTGGATTTAGAAAAGGCAGTGGCACCAAGGATATGATTACTATGTCAAATGGAGTTTGGTTCAAAGCAGGGAATACCAGAACAATGTCTGTCTGTGTTTTATTAACTTATAGATAAAGGCATTTGACTGTGTAGATCACAACAAACTATAATAGTAAGAAGAACATGAGGTGTTACCATCCTCATTTCTAAGGAAGATTGTGGTTGTACTTCTGTCAAGATAGATTTGTTCTTTCCTCTGGTATTTAATAGTGCATTTGATCTACTTTGTCAACAGAGTATAATTCAAATGTATTGATTCTACATATATAATGTATTCATTATA
>NW_006399833.1:7465537-7466966 GCF_000299155.1 Elephantulus edwardii
ATAAGGATGACAGAAGTATCAATATCTTTGAATTATGATGTTTGGAGAAGAGTATTGAATCTACCAAAGACTACCAAAAGAATAAGCAAATTTGTCTTGAAGGAGATGCAATTAGAGTGTTCCTTAGAAGCAAGCATAGTGAAACTTGATCTCATGTACTTCTGGCATGTTTTCAGGAGGGACCAGTCCTTAGGTGTGGTTATATATTTCAAGTTCTCTTTGGAATATATCCGGGATTGGAATTACTCAGCCACATGGTAACTCTTAAAGGAACAAACCCTGGTGGTGCAGTGGTTAAGTGCTCAGATGCTAGTCTAAAAGTTGGTGGGTCTAGTCCCACTCTCCAGATGCTCTATAGGAAAAAGATGTGGTAGTATGCTTCATTAAAGATTACAGATTTGGAAAGCACAAGGGGGAAGTTGTACCCTCTCCTATATGATTGCTATGAGTGGAAATTGACTCAATGACAGTAGGTGAACATGGTAGTTCTATATTTAATGTTTTGCTACTGACTCATTCTTATTCAAGATTCTGTTCAGGCACCAGAATGTTTCAGACCGAGGGTCCCAAAGAATGGAATAATTTTATAATTATTAATAATGAGACAAACAGCCAGGAATGTGATAGAGCAGAGAGCATAAAACAGGGGGCCAGCAGTTCTCAACTGAAGACCCCAAGCCAAGCTTCTCTGTGTCTCTATTGAGAATAATAAGGAAGGTAAACAAGGTAAAATCATAAGGAAGTACAAAACAAAAACAAAGGATAATTGTGAAGTCTTTTGCAGATAAGGCCAAGTTCCTCTTTATGGTAATCGCAAGAGGGAGGGATTCATTTGATACAAACTAAGAACAATGTTGACTCTTAGGGAACACCTCAGTGCCACAAGGTGACCTTCAGCTTGTATTAAGCCTCCCTCATTTTCTGATACAGCATTTGGTCTACCATTATTAAATTTTATATTTGGCTTCCCTCATTTCCCCCTCTTTTGTTTAAATCATAATTTTGAGATCATCAAGATGAGCATAATTTTGTTTTAGGATTCATTCTTCCTTGTCTCTTAGTCCTTTATATATAATCAAACAAATATAACTTGATGAATTCAAGATAAGTTCACAAAAATACTTCCATAAAGCAGCATTACCTGAGGGTCGGCTTCCATTATTATGTTGCCATAGTCCCCATCAAAACCAGTTCTGATTGATCTCCTTTGTCCGTGAGTCCTTTGCCATTCCCTGTCACTCCTCCCTGAGAGAGATTTCACCCTGATTCATAAGGAAAATAGGACGGCGGACTCTCTTAGCTACTTCCTGCTGAAAAGGGACGCTATAGGTTTCAGGGTGAAGATCTTCTCTCACTACTCTGAAGGGCCCTTTGGCAATAGGAAACACATATACTTTTGAGGAGATTGATTTTGGAATTTAGATGCACT
>NW_006399833.1:7467954-7470429 GCF_000299155.1 Elephantulus edwardii
ATTTTGGTAAGAATACTGTAAATGTGGATACAGTTCCACCATTCCTCCTCCATGCCATGAGATAGTGTTATTAGCATGAGCAGTTATAAATCCATTGCCTTCCTTACTCTAACTTACATTTTTGATGTTTCTGTGTTGACGAGTGGAGCCAACAAGGCTCCAATCAATGAAGCTTCCATAAGAAGTATTAATTAAAACTCGTCTTTGCTCTATTCAACATTGTTTCCAATGTATCCATACTCTAAGAAAGATAAAGGAAGCAACTGACAGAGAGGAATATCAGGATAATCTGAAGTTGTTACTGATATCTCCATGAAAACTATATCCTTGAAACATCTACTAGAGAGATATATTATTTCCCAAAACTTTATAAAGCCAATGAACAACTTTTAACAAGAGAGTATCAAAAACCTGTGCCCAATAGCTGGTATTATCTGCCATTCTTCAGCTTCATCCTCGTCAAAGTGTGGCCTCTTTTGACTCATCTCAGGGTTTCACATTTCTGGAGGGCACCCACAGCAGTTCTGATCCTGTAGAGATATAAGCAAATCCTCGCCCCCACCTAATAGCAAATCCCTTTTTCCATTCATTAGTTAGAGGTTCTTTATAATATATATGCTGATTCAATTCTTTAGAGTATTGTAATACCCAATGTCTTTCAGCTGGAGTTTCTCCTTTTTCATTAGCATTTAAAAAATTTAAAGTAAATAAGGCTTTTTCTAAAATAGTTCGAGGAGATGATATTCGTCCCATTGTATCTCCCCCCTTCTGTTTTTTCAATATAGTTTGTAAAGTCAAATTAGCCCTTTCTATTATAGCTTGTCCTTGGGGGTTATATGGAATACCAGTAATGTGATTAATGTTCCATTTTTTAAGAAATTCTTGTGTTTTCTTAGAATTTTAAGCAGGAGCATTATCAGTTTTAATACTTGATGGAAGGCCCATCACATTAAAAGTTTCAATTAAATGCTGAATTGCATACTCTGATTTTTCTCCTGGTAAAGCAGTAGCCCATTGAAAACCTGAAAAAGTATCAATAGTATGATGAACATATTGTAACTTTCCAAATGAGTAACATCCATTTGCCATAGTACATTTTGTCTATCACCTCTAGGATTAACTCCTTTTTCATAGGGTGGTAAATTAATGGGACCACACTGAGGACATCTACATATAATTTCTCGAGCTTGTTGCCGTGTAATTCCAAATTTTTCCATCATTCCATTAACATTCAAATGTGTATGGTGATGAAAATCTTCACTAACTTTAACATTTCCTACCAATAATTGATCTATCATTTAATTGTGACATTTGTCCCAGAAGGCCTGAATGAACATGAATATGATATATATATATAGGAGATTCTCTCTGATGTATTAAAACGTGTAACATAGTAAACAACATACTAATATTAGAATCTTTAGAAGGAATATGTACCTGAGTTGCCTTCACTGACAACTCTATCTAATATCATCACCCCGCTGTCCACTCCATTGATTTCGTTCTCCATGTCTTCTACATAACAATCCTACCAAAAGAATTATTATCATTAGTTTACTTACTTACTGCCTTTCTCTCCCCACTAAAATATCAACTCTACAAAGCCAGGGACATTATGGCTCTTGCTCACTGCTGCATCCTTAATATCTAAGGACAATGATCAGTACACAGTTCGTTGTTAGGGGCCATCAAGTCAGCTCCAATTCACAGTGACCCTATGTAAAACAGAACAAAACCCTGCCCATCCTTGTTGGGAGCCACTTGTTCTACCTAGCTGAAGCCATTTTGTAATTTTCTGAAACCATTTTGTAATTCTCCAAGAACATGTTTGGACATGTTGCCCTGGGAGGAATAGGTTTCAGTTTATCCCACCCTTGGAGGATAGGTTTCGGGAAACGCCCTGCTAAGTTTCTGTTAACCACATAACTTTCAGATTACTAGAAATGACATGATGCTATTCTCCCTCATTGTGTACTTCTCCCCTCATTGTGCTCCTGTCAAAGCTGTCAGTGCTTTCAATAAAATTGAGACTTGATTGGAATTTCAACTTGTTTCCATGCCTCTGTGTCTCTTGTCCCTTTTTTGGTCATTCTTTCCTTCCCACGGTCCCCATTGAAAAGATCCCACGGGCCAGGACAGTTGGCGCCCAACGTGGGGCAACTAGGGCTCAGGAAAGTTTTGACAACCGATGCTTCAGAACAGTGATCTGCCAATCCACATGAACAAGGAGCCACCGCGAGTCAGGGACAGGAAAGAAAAAGGGCTCGAAATGTGCTGCTTTAGTGATGACCCAACCCTGAAGCCCAGCATGAGGTAAGAGGAAGCAAGCGGTGAAAATGGGACAGGAATTAAGTGAACATGAATTGTTCGTAAAGGGTATCAAGGATTCCCTCAAGGCACGAGGTATAAGGGTAACTAAAAAAGATTTAAAGACATTTTTCTTGTTTTTAGAAGATGTTTGCCCATGGTTTCCAC
>NW_006399833.1:7478074-7488109 GCF_000299155.1 Elephantulus edwardii
TTATTCTAAAGAATCCTCCTCTTGTTATGACATTGGTAAAGTTAAATGATATTTGGTATGATAATAATGGCTTGAAAATTTTAAAAGTTATACAAGTTATCATTTAGAACCAAGAGAGCTGTAGGTCTTGTTATTGTAGAAATTGTTTCTCTTATCCCTATGATTGCTGCTGTCTCTACTTCTGATGTAACTTCAACACAAGAAGTCCACACGGCTAAGTTTTTAATAGGGTTAGTGCATATTGTGATAAAAAATTTAAAGCAAAGGAATGTATAATCAATCAATTGTGGCCTAAAAGTTAAGGGGACGCGGTCTAAGACCAGTCACTCTTTTTGGGGGCCCTTAATAGGCTTTCTTTTGCTTATTTCTTTTGGCCCCTGGGCAATTCAGAGGCTTACACGCTTTATCAAGCAGCAGGTCGAATCCATAGCCTGCAGTCCCATACAAGTCCATTATCAAAGACTGCAAATGGCCGATAAAGAAAATTCTTGATGGTACAGGCTAATAAACCAAGCAGCCAGAGACAGGTAAGAGACACCAGCCCCTGTTTCAACCTAAGACAGGCGCCCAGCCGAAGCTGCTGGGTTAGCCCATGACAGGTAAGATCAGTAGGTGTGGTATCCAACCTAAGACAGGTGCCAGTTTCATACTTGGTCAAACAGGAGAGCACCAAAGATAATCCTGTTGCGCTTTTGCAGTCTTCAAATAATTATTGAAAACAGGGAGGATTTGTTGAGAGCCGCTTATTCTACCTAGCTGACGCCATTTTGTAATTCTCTGAAACCATTTTGTAATTCTCCAAGAACATGTTTGGACATGTTGCCCTGGGAGGATAGGTTTCAGTTTACCCCACCCTGGGAGGATAGGTTTCGGGAAACGTCCTGCTAAGTTTCTGTTAACCAGATAACTTTCAGATTACTAGAAATGACATGATGCTATTCTCTCCCATTGCGTACTTCTCCTCCCCCCATTGTGCTGCTGTATATAAGCTGTGAGAGCTTTCAATAAAATTGAGACTTGATTGGAATTTCAACTTGTCTCCGTGCCTCTGTGTCTCTTGTCCCTTTCTTTGTCATTCTTTCCTTCCCAGGGTCCCCGTTGAAAAGATCCCGTGGGCCGGGACACATCCTGTATCATCCCCACTATCTCTGCTACATTTAAGCCTATTTTTGCAATTGCTGTGCCAATATACCTCACTGAGGGTCTTCCTTTCCTTTGCCAATCCTCTACTTCTCTAGAAATGATGCCTTCTATCAAGGACTAGTACCTCCTGACAATATGCCCAAAATATATGAGGCAAAATCCCTGCTTCTAAGGAGAATTCTTATGTCACTTCCTCCAAGCTGCAGTTGCTATTGTTGTTATTAGGCACAGTTGAGTCCAGTATGACTCATAGCAACCCTATGAAAACCAGTTCTGGACCCTGTCTTATCCTGTGCCATAATCTCTGACACACTTGAGCTCATTGCTGCAGTCACTGTGTTAAACCATTTGGTAGAAGGTCTTCGTCTCCTTTGCTGGCCCTCCATCTTTCAAAGCATGATGTCATTCCTCTCCAAGGAATAGCCTCTCTTAGCAACATGTCCAACGTATGTGAGATGAAGCTTTGTCATCTTTGCCTTCAAGTAGCATTTTGGGTGCATTTTCTCTAAAATATTTGTTTGTTCTTTTGGCCATCTGTGGGATTCTCAGTATTTTTCTCCAACACCAAAGCTCAAAGGCATCAATTCTTCTGTCATTCATTGTCCAACTCTCACTCAGCAGATAGCAAGATGGAAAAGACAATAGTCAGAATCAGGCCCAAGTTAGTCCTCAAAATTGACATTTGTTTCCTAGTAATTTTAAGACAGAGGACTTGCTAAATATGTCCCCTGATTCAGAAATATTCATCAACTACATCAATGAATATGTGGCCTCTTAGGAAACTTTAGTTATTTTCCTCATTGCTGGACATATTTACTAATGTGTTAATAACTATTTTATCACCTCTGTATTCTCTTAATTGCTCTTTAGGGCAAGTAACAAAAAGAAAAGAAAGAAATACCGCACTGTGGCAGAGAAGGTATGACTAACTTGATTTGGACTGGCTTCCCCAACCCTGCACAATATAAAAAACCAAAACACACACACACACACACACACACACACACACACACACACACACAGTCTTGAGAAGTCAATTTGGCTTCATGATAATCTGGTTTCCAATTTCCAAAACTATAAATCTAAGCACAGACAGCCTCATTGCTCTCCTGTCAAGGGGCTGAGAGATTCAAACCACCAAACTTTTTAACAAAGGGCGTAACATGTCACCCTCCATGCCACTGGGTCTCTGACACATAGCTAACCCTTCAGCAGGTTTTCAAAGCCAGTAAATCTCTTGGGAGGAGATTGCCCATCCTTCTTCCATGGAGCAGCTAGTGGATTTGAACCATGTACCTTTGAGATTGCACCTTAGCTTCTTACCACTAGGCCACCACCGGAGCTTCCTATCCTGCTCTGTTGTCATGGATACTGGTTGAGTCAGAACTGATCCATACTGATCCTCCAGTGGGTTTTCAAAGGCATTAAACTGAACTGGAGGAGAGTGCTTCTATTTCTCCTGTGGAGTGGTTTGTGAATTTGAACCGTGTGCCTTTGTTTTGGCAGTGCAGTTCCTTACCACTAGGTCAACAGCACTCTTCTCATAGGCGCTTCAAAAAAAGAAGCTTAAAAATAAGGAACTCATGCAATATTATTCAAAATGGGTGACCCTGGAGGACATTATGCTGAGTGAAATATCCCAGTCACAATAGGACAAATACTGCATGGTGCCACTATTGTAGAATGGGACTGACATCAGGGTTGGGGTATGACTGAGAAAAACTGGATAAATCATGTACACTTGATTGAAACAGATGAGGGAGAGAACAATTTAAAAGTGATATATGATAGGGTATTATGGTTATCACAAGAGTCCAGAATTAAGGTTGCATAGTGGAGTGTACTCGGGGCATTGGGGTGTGTGTGTGTGGGGATTGTATACCAATGAAAGAGTTTTTCTTTTACTTTTCAAAGAAAGAAGCAAACTTGAGGGGGAGGGCTGGGCAGGGAGAAAAGTGCAACAAGGAATGAATGGAAATAAAAAATCTCTGTAAATATTCATTAAAATTAATACAATAAAATAAAAAATTTAAAAGCAACTTAAACCACATGCCTTTAATGGCACCTCTCTAAGCTTGTAATTAACAGGAATGGTAAAGGAAATCAAGCTTTGACAAGTGAAAATAATAAGATGTGAGGTGCCCCATTTTGCAGAGCTGTCAATGGAGGATCTCTCTTGAAAAAGGAAGTGTTCTTCAAAATGCCTGCTCTTTGATTCTGTACACAAATTGAGAACACATGATTTTCCTGGCAATATTCATATGTTTCTAATCTAGGAATGGTTCTAAGAAATAGCACTTTATATCTTTATCAGGGGAGCGCCAGAAAAGTTGTGTGGTAACTTAGTTTTCTCTCATAAGCAGATTTTGCATAAAAGAAAATGTTCATGTCTTGCAGAGAGAGAGAGAGGAAGAGTGTTATCTGTTGGGTTTTTCTCTTGGGCCTTAATAGGAAAATGAGATTAAGATCTGTATGTGAAATATTTTTTGCTTGAGTCAATTTTATTTTTTGGAGAGGTTTCAGCCTGAGTACTCTTCGGAGGCAAGAAAAATGAGGCTTTGGCTCACATACTTTGGGCATGTTGTTAGAGGGGCTATTCCTTGGAAAGGGGCATGATGCTAGGAAGGGTCGAGGGTCAGCGGAGGAAAAAAATACCCTTAACCAGGTGACTGCTGCTATGGGCTCTTGTGTGTCAAGAAGTGTGAGGATGGCACAGGATAGAACAGGGTTTGGATCTGTTGTTCATAGAATAATTATGGGTTATATTCGACTCAACAGTACCTAACCTATCCTATCCTTTCCTAACCTAACCTAACCTAACCTAACATCATAACATAACATGAATCAATTTGCCTTCAGAGGAACCCTGTTTGAGTGTGGAGGCCTTTAAAAAAATCATCTAGATGCAGAAGAGAATAGGTGAGAATTCCAACATTAACATTTTTAACATTCCAATATTAACATCATTAACATTTCACGTGAAATCAGAGTTTCCTGTGCAATATTTGCATCTATATTCTTATTGTACAGCTTCACATTTCAGAGCTGCCAAGGATGCATTTCAGGAAGTGCTTCTTGAAAATGGCTGGCTGAGTAAGTGTAAACTCTGAACAAACTAGTTTTGTCTACAGCCTTGGGTAGAGAGGAGGGATTTGGCAGGAGTAGTCAGAGCTGTTAGTTTTCTAACAGTTCCTCCAAATTGAGCAATTCCCCAAAACTTGTCACACACACACCCCTCTCCCAGATTCTAAGTAGAGAGTCTCAAAGGGAAAATGAAAAAGAATCACAGGTCTAAATATACATGAATTCCTCACAATCACATATTTTTTATTATGTTTCTTTTTTTATTCATTTTAATGTAAGTTTACAGACACTTAGGGTTTCCAGTCATTCATTGTTGCACTTTCTCCCTGCCCATCTCCTCCACCCCCAATTCACTTTTCTCCTCGATGAGTAAGAGAAAAACTCTTTCATTGCTATGCAATTCCTCCCTGCAAGACCACTGCACTGTGCAGCCTTCATTCTAGACTCCTGACATGACAATAATACCTTAACAATCACATCTTTTTTGGTGCATACATGTTGTTAGATGCCATGGAGACGATTCTGACTTACTGAGACTTTGTGTGACAGAACAGAACTATCATGTAAACTTCCCCAGGCTGAAATCTTTACAGGGGCTGATTGCCAGGTTTTACTCCATGAAGCCAATGGTGAGTTAAACCACCAACCTTTTGGTTGAGTGCTTAACTGTTATACTACGAGGACTCCTTTAATGCACTCCTAGTGACAACTACTAAAAACCACTATGTTGTTGTTATGTGCCATTGAGATGCCTGCGATTCAAAGCGACCCTAGGTACAACAGCTCTGAAGACTGCCCTTTCCTGAGTCAGTCTCACTGCCTCTGACACACCTACTCCCATTGCCCTAGGACTGTATCAATCCATCTCATCCGGCGTCTTCCTCTCATGCACTGTCCCTCCACCCTTCCAAGCATGATATCCTTCTCCCAGGATCGGTGACTCCTAGCCATATGCTCAAAGTATGTGAGAGGGAGCTTCATAATTGTAGCCTCCAAGGAGTAACCTGTTTTAACCCTCTCCAAAACAGACCTATTTGCCCTCTTGGTGGTCCATGGTATGTTCAAGACTTTTCTCTAGCACCACAACTCAAAGGCATCAATTCTTCTTCTGTCATCCTTAGCTGTTGTCCTGCTCTCTGACGCATAGCAAATAATTGCAGAGACTATGGACTGGATTGTGCTGCAATACTGAAGGCATGCAGTTCGAGCCCACAAGCTGTTCCATGGGAGAAGGATGGGCAATCTCCTCCCATGGAATTAACTATCTCAGAAAACTCACTGGAGGGTCAGTTATGGGTTAGTTCCAACTTGATTGTACACAACAACAAAATAGTATGCTTTATGCTTTGACTGGGTGGATCATTACAATTCATGGCTAACATTGAGAAGAATGGGAATTACTGAGCACTTAATTGTGCTCATGCAAAACCTATACCTAGACTAAAATCTGCTGTGTGAACAAAGCAAGGACAAACTTGTTGTTATTGTTATGCGCCATCAAGTCACAAAGCAACACAATGTGCAACAACTCTGAAACCTGCTCTATCCTGAGCCAACCATATTGTCTCTGACACACCTACCACCCCATTATCCCAATCACTGAGTCAATCCATCTCATCAAGGGTCTTCCTTTCTTGTGCTGTCCCTCCACCCTCCCAAGTATGATCTCCCTCTCTAAGGATTGGTCCCTCCTTGCAACATGCCCAAAGTATGTCAAACAGAACTTCAAAATCCTTGCCTCCAAGGAGCAGCCTGGTTTCACCCTTTCCCGTATAAACCTATTTGTTCTCTTAGCAGTCCATGATATATTCAATACTCTTCTCCAGCACTATAGCTCACATTGCCCAGCTTTCAGATGCATAGCACATAATTTCAAAAACCATGGCCTGGATCAGGCACACCTTAGTCTCTAGATTGACATTGTTGCTCTTCAGTATTCTAGAGATGTCCCTGACAGCTGACTTTCTCAATGCAATTTGTCTTTTGTTAACCTGACTGCTGGTACCATGAAGAGGTTCCTGACTGCACATTTTCCCAGTGCAATACATCTCCTGATTTCCTGACTGAAGGTTCTAAAAGTGTTGATTGTGGAGCCAAGCAAATTAAAGCTGTTAACAATTTAAGAAGGGAGTGTGTCATGGCTTTATTCTCTCTCCATATCAATTCAATCTGTATGTTGAGAATATTTTTCAAGAAGCTGGAATCTATGAAAGAATGTGGCGTCAAGATCAGAGGAAGACTTATCAACAACCTGCATCATGCAAATGACACAACCTTGCTTGCTTAAAGTGAGGAGGACTTGAAGCACTTGTTGAAGAAGATCAGAGAATGCAGCCTTCAATATGGATTGCATCTCAAGATCAAGAAAACAAAAATGTCTAACACTGAAACAACAGGCAACATAATGACAGTAGGAGAAAAGATTGAAACTGTTGGTTAACAATTTCATCTTGCTTGGATCCACACTCAACACCCCTGTTGTCAGGAAGTGCCAGTTTGTGGAAAAGGACATAATGCTGGGAAAGGTGGAGAGTAAGAGAAGTAGAGAAAGGCCTTCAACAAGAAGAATTGACAGAATGACTATTAACAATGGACTTGAGTATGTCAGATATTATGAGGATAGCATAAGTTAGGGCAAGGTTTCCATCTATTGGTCACAGGTCACTATGAGTTGTAGTTGACTCGACAGCACCTAGCAACAACAACAACTACTACAATAATAAAACAAAGTATTGTGGAGGAAACTCGACGGCACATAACAACAACAACAATTGTGGAGGAAATAAAACATGGTGAAGAAGGATATACTTAGACCATCATTTGTATGAAGTTTAAAAACATGCAAAGGAACCCTATATCTTGCTTATGGATGCATGCATACATAGTTAAAGTATAATAAAATCTTGCATTGGAGAGATAATTACCACATTAAGGACCTCTGGAGACAGAAGGAATTCAACACGAGGAGGATAAATTAGATATGTCACTTGTATTTGTGTTTTTAGGTAAATTTTATCGAATATGGCATATATCCAAAAAAGCACACTTTTATAATTTCTCTTTAAAATAAAACTCCTTATTGTGGTTTGAGTAAAAATTTCCATGAAAAATTGATTTTCCATTCAACAATGCATACACATTTTGTTTCATGACCTTGATTACAATATCTACATTGCAACATCTCTCTTCCCACTTCCTACTTGTGTTTCCCATTTCCATTTATCCATCCTTCCTGTTCTTTCCTGCTTCCTGACCTTTATTACTGGGAAAATGCTACCTTTGGGGGATGATTTTACAAATAAGTCTCTATCTCCCTGGCATTACTATTTATCTTATAGCCCTGTGTATAGTTTGCCTGAAAATTGTGACCTACAAGTGAATTTTGTTCCACTATTGAAGGATGACTAAGGTCCATAGTCTCAAGGGTTCCATAAGTTTCTGTCAGATTGGAAACCTGATCCTCTTTTATAGTTTTGAGGTTTTCTTCACACTTTTCTCCTAGCCTGTCCAGAATCTTCTACTGTGATTCCTCTTAGAGTAGACAGCAGTGGTAGCCAGGCAACATCTAGCTCTTCTGCTCTCAGGGTCATAGAGATTGAGGTTTATATAGCCTATTACTCCTTATTTGTTTCCTCTTAATTGTTTCATTACCTTGTTTATTTCATTCACTTTTCTTTGCTTCAGATTGTTGTTGTTGTGTACCATCAAGTCAGAGCCGACCCACAGCTGATCTCTGGTGAGTTTTCAGAGGCATTTAATCATGTGGGAGATTACCTATCTTTCTCCCTCTGACCAGCTGTGGATTCGAGTGCAGGGATTTCAGTGCAGCTTCTTACCCTAGGCCTCCAGAGCTCCATGATAGATGTTATTGTTGTTAGGTGCCTTTGAGTTGAACATGACTCTTAGCAACTCTATAAACAATAGATCTGGGCCCTGTCGTATCCTGGGCCATCCTAACAATCTTTGACATAAACCCATTGCCACAGTCACTGTTGTCAATCTACCTGGTCTTCTTTCTTTCTCATCCCTTCATCTTCCATGTTCCTCTTCATGAAATAACCTCTCCTAGAAACATATCCAAAGCATATGAGATGAAGCGTCATCATTTTTGCCTCCAGGGAGCATTCTAGCTGCATCTTCTCTAAGAAATATCTGTTTGTTCTTTTGGCAGTCCATGGAATCTTCAGCACTCTTCTCCAAAATTACAGCTCAAAGGCATCAATTCTTCTGTCACCCTTATTCACTGTCAAACTTTCAGCAGCTCATCAAGTGACTGAAAAGACCATGGCCTGAATCAGGGCACCTTACTTCTCAAACTGACATCATTGCTCCTCAATAACTTGGAGCAGTCCCTGACTACAGACTTTCCCAGTGTAATACGTCTCCAGATTTCCTGACTGCTGGTACCAAGTGACAATTTATCTTGGTGTCCCTTAAGTCTATGGTTCTTAAATTCTAGACTCAATGACTCATTCTCTCAAGGTGCTTGGTTATGTCTAAGAAATTGTCATAATTTTTCTCCTTATGAATTTTATTATATTCATGGATATATTTGCAATACATATAAATACATTGTTGTTGTTATGTGCCACCTGTGACTCATAGTGACCCCATGTACAATAGCTCTGAGAGATGCCCTATCCTGAGCCAATTTAATCATCTCCAAAAGACTCAATCCCATTTCTCCAGTCACTGAGTCAATCAAATCATCCTGGGTCTTCCTCTCCTACACTGTCCCTCTACCCTTCCAATCATGATGACCCTCTCTAAGAACTGGTCCCTCCTGGCCACTTCAACATCCTTGCTGCCAGGGAGCAGCCTGGTTTCACCCTCTCCAACTCTCCAGAACAGACTTGTTCGTTCTGTCAGTCTACAGTATGTTCAACACTCTTCTCCAGCACCACAACACAAAGGCATCAATCCTTTTTCTATCATCCTTAGTCATTGTCCAACTCTCTGATGCGTAGCATGTAATTGTGGCACACCTTAGTCTCCAGATGGACATCATGCTCTTCAGTACTCTAGAGAGGTCCCTCACAGTAGACTTTCCCAATGCAATTCATCTTTTAATTTCTTGTCTGCTTGTGCCAATGTGTTGATTGTGGAACAAAGCAAGCTGAAGTTATCAACAATCTCAATCTCTTCTCCAACCATCATGGGCCAGTTGGCCCAGTGGTGAGAATCTTTGTTTTCTTGATGTTGAGCTTCAATCTATATTGAAGTCTACAGTCCTTGACCTTCTGTAGCAAACGTCTCATGTGCTCTTCATGAAAGAGCTCTGACAAATAATACATATGTAGAATTATAATATCCTCTGCCAAATTATATATAACCATGGGTATATTTCCATTAATCTTCCTAGCTCTATTCAACTTCAGTGCTTATTTTTGTAGCTATTGGTAGACTATTGTTTACTATCATTGCAGAGTTTAGTCTCGAGTATTAATTACCTTTGCTGTCTTTAATTCTGAAGAAAAGAGTACAAATGAAAAAGTATACAGATCTAGGAATTAGTTACACATAAGCTGTGTAAATAATGCTGTATCTGTTTTCTTTTTACTCTAAATTTGGGGTGAGTACGTGAGTGTTATATTATTTATACTTCTAAGCTTTTATTTAAAAATGTTTTCTTCTAAACAAGGAACTCATGCAATATTATTCAAAATGGGTGACCATGGAGGACATTATGCTGAGTGAGGTATCTCAGTCACAAAGGGACAAATGCCATATGGTGCCACTGTTGTAGAATGAGGCTGGCATTGGGGTGGGGGTAAGACTGAGAAAAACTGGATGAAATATGTTTACGGC
>NW_006399833.1:7488299-7495988 GCF_000299155.1 Elephantulus edwardii
GCGGGGAGAAGGGTGCAACAATGAATGAATGGAATTCCAAAATCTCTGTAGGTGTTCATTGAAATGAAAAATAAACAACCTAAATTAAAAAAAAAGAAATGCTGAAAAAAAGTTTTCTTCTTTACTATGATATGAATCAAAGTCTACAGAGAATTACCTATACTTTCTATATATCTGAAATAGTTAATTTTTTTAAAAACCCAAAACTTTACAAGACCTCTAGTGGTTAGACTAGCAATTCTTTAAATTCACTTCCAGTTGTGAAGATTTTATGAAAATCTATTCAAAAGTAGTATTGCTGGGCAAACTTAGTTAAAAACTATAATTGCAACAGCTTACACTCTGCTAACTCTGGTGGCAAGAAGCTACACTGCAATCCCAAAGGCATGCAGTTTGAGGCCAGTTTGAGGCCACCGGCTGCTCCACAGTAGAAGGATGGGAAATCTTCTCTCGAGCAATTAACTGTCTCTGAAAACCTGCCAGAGGGTCAGCTATGGGGTCCATTCCAACCCTATGGTAAACAACAATAACAATTTGCTATTTTAGTACATAGTGGTGGTGGTGGTGTTAATGGAGGAGGAATGCCACCTCCACGACTGATCATTCCTTGAAGAAACCTAACAATGTCTATCTCCTTATAAGGCAACTAGATAGTCAGATTCTTATGAAGCCCTGGGCCTGATCACACATTGACAGGACCCCTGCCCCTAAAATTCTGGCATAAACTACCACCCCTCTAAGTCTAAAAAAAAAAAAGAAAAACAACCACACACCCCAAAAAACCCCTTAACAGTCTTTATCTGCCTGCATGCCACTTTGATCCTCTCTGTGAGCTCTGGTGTCCCTCTCAGACCATGCAATAAAGGCCTGTTTGTTTCTTGGGACTAGCTTCTTTCTCTATACCTCAACTCTTTTTTCTAACAGTTATATTCTGTCGCGTCAGAAGCAACTCATAGCTGACACTCCAGCGGGTTCTTACAGGCTGTAAATCGCACCACAGGAGATTGCCCATTTTTCTCCTTTGGAGCAGCTAATAGATTTGAATCACATTACTCTGGGTTGTCAGCACAGCTCCTTACACACCAGGTCACCAGAGTTCCCTTAATTTGTCGACTGACATTAAAATGTAAACAGTTCTCTCAGCGGATGTACACAGGGAAATCCTGTCTTTTTTTTAACTCCACAGAAACTTCCCAGCCCCACTTTGAATTTCCCCCCAAGCTAATAGGAAGAGGATTCTGTCATTCATTGCCAGATAATTCTGTCTCTTCACACAGACTAGAGGGGGAAGAGGAATGTGAGAAGGTGGTTTGGTGCTATCAATGCTTCCCTCTGCTGGGAGAAAACTAAATTTATGAAGTTACATTCTTCCTGCTATGAGCCCAGGCCATTGACAATTTATAAACAGGGTGTTTTGAAATCTGTTGTTTAAAGCTCGCTTGCATCTTTCTATAAACAGAATCAATGTTTTACGTGGAAGCTGGGCCCCCGGGGTCACTCTAAAATCCGCAAAGTAATCAAAACCTATCCATGTTTCTAAAACAAAAAAATATTTTCCATTTGAATCAAGTGTTACCTCCTTTATGCTTGTGATATGACTTAGAGTCCTGCCTCTAACAAAGTGATTTATCTTGTAAGGAGAGACCAGATCATAATATAAGCGACAATAGAAGAGAGGCTAGGTGAAGTGTCTTTTCTATTACTTCCTATGAATGTTGGACAATGAATGAAGATGCCTTTGAGTTGTGGTATTGAAGGAGAATGCTGAATATTCCACAGACTTCCAAAAGAACAAAAGAGTCTGTCTTGGAGGAAGTGAAATTAGGTTGCTCCTTAGAGTCAAGGATACTGAAACTTTATCTCATTAACTTTGGGCATGTTGTCAGGAGGGATCAAACCTTAGAAAAAGACATTGTGCCAGAAAAGGTCAGGGAAAGAGAGAAAGACCCCCAATTAGATGGACTGACAGAGTGATTGTAACAATGGGCTCAAGTATATCAGAGAGGGTGAGAATGACACAGGATAGGGTTCAGATCTGTTGTTCACAGGATGGCTATGGGTTACAGTCAGCTCGGTTGCCCCTAACAACAATAATGTATGACGTGGCATTTGGAGGCATACACAGAGAACTGACAATTGAACAGAGGAGAGTAGCATAACTGCAGAGGAGAAATCAGAGAAGGCTTTAAGAAAGCAGTAGTTCATGTAAACTTTTTGCCATAGACTCGGGTGGTTTGTTGTTTTTGTTTGTTTGTTTTAAGTTTAAATGCATTTTATTTTTAGACAACCTATGACATTTTTTTCCTAAAAAAAATGCCTCTGCTCCAAATAAATGAAGGTCAAAATTAAAGGGAGAGCTCAAGATGGTATCTCAGTCCCATTTGTCTAAGTCCTGGTGTGGTGATGAAAAACAGCAGCCAGATAAGACGACAGGTGATGGATCCAAATAAGTGCCAAATTTGTTAACATTTCTCCATTTCTAAACCATTCTTTTTTAAATTATTATTAAATTTTATTAGTTTGAATGAACATTTACAGAGATTTTGGGTTTTCATTCCTTCATTGTTGCACTGTTTTCTCTACCCTCCTCCCCAGTTCGTTCTTCTCCCCCCACCCCCCCCGAATGTCTGTTTTAATTGTTCAGTTGCCACAGTGCTTGTCAAGGCCAGTTCTGATTAATCTCCTTTGTCAGTGTGCCCTTTGCCATTCCCTATCACTCTTCCCTGAGAGAGACTTCACCCTGATTCATAAGGAAAAGGGGATGGCGTATTCTCTTAGCTACTTCCTGCTGAAAAGGGACGCTGTGGGTTTCAGGGTGAAGATCTTCTCTCACTACTCTAAAGGGCCCCTTTGGCAGTAGGAAACACATAGACTATTATGGAGATTGATTTTGGAATTTAGATGCACTGTTATCAATTGTGCTTAGCCGTACATGTTAATATCTTTGAAGATGTATCATGGAGGTGTTGCAACCAGTAATGTTAATGCTCATCCATGGCTCTTCTGGGAGGATCTAAATAGTTGAAGCATCCTCCTTTGTTTCCGGCTGGGTCTAAACCATTCTTAAAGAAAATCATGTATGGAGTCACACCATCCTCATGGTAGTCCAGCAGAGCAACCATGTCATCTGGGTTCATGTTTTCACCAATAAAGAATTGGTAGTTTTTTAAATTAGCAAGGATGTGCTCGATCTGTTCTGCAGCCCCTGTCATAAAAGGTTTTACTCTTTCTGGTTTTTGTTCTTCAAGTTTGCCTTTGATTGGTTTCATGCAATCCTTTATGTACTTCTTGTAGGCTTCTTTTATGAAGCTGGTTTCCTGTAAGTGATGGTTCATGACGATGTCAACACCAGTGATTACTGTATTTTCAGTTCCTTCACAATCGGTGCCTTCAGCAGAGGCGTTTCCACCAATGAGCGAGTCATCAATGTTACCCTCTTTCCTACTGACCATCTTCCCCTCCACCTCCAGGCACACTCCGTCAGTGATCTGCTGGATTTTGTAGATGTCAGAGAACATCTCATCATGGCTGATGAGATCTCAGTAGATGATCATGATGGCGGCAAGGAGACGACGGTGGTGCTAGCTGAGCAGGAGCCTGAGCTCTGAGACAGCCCGGTGCAGCTGGAGCAGCGCTTGGGGGGAGGGGGGAGTGGGCGGGAAAGAACTAGTTTCTGAACTAATGGCTTCATCTACCCTGAGCTCAGAAGAATTAAATGGTACCTGGCTATGATTCTTTACCATTCTAATCAAGGCCACAATGGATGAAGTCTACATAAAATGAAATACAAATATGGAACCAAAGCTCAAATTCCTTGTTGTTGTGTGCCATCAAATCCCTTGCAACTCTGAGCCTTGCTCTATACTTAGCCAATCTTACTGTCTCCAGCACACACATACACCCATTACTCAAGTCACCTAGACAATCCATCTCATTCAGGGTCCTCTTCTCCTGCGCTGTCCCTCCAAACTCCCAAGCATGACGTCCCTCTTCAAGAACTGGTCACTCCTTGCAACATGTCCAAAGTATGTCAGACAAAGCTTCAGAATCCCTGCCTCCAAGGAGCAGCCTGGTCTCACCCTCTGTAAGACAAACTTGATTGTTCTTCCAGCAGTCCATGGTATTTTCAATACTCTTCTCCTGCACCACAACTCAAAGACATCAATTCTCCTTCTATCATCCCTCGTCATTGTCCAGTTTTCTTTTTTATTTTTAATTTTATTTTGTTAATTTTAATGAATGTTTACAGAGCTTTTGGATTTCCATTCATTCATTGTTGCATTTTTCTCCCTGCCCACCCCTCCCCACCATTGTCCAGTTTTCTGACATATAGCATGTAATTGTGAAAACCATGGCCTAGATCAGGTACACCTTAGTCTACAGACTGACATTGTTGCTCTTCAGTACTCTGTAGATGCCCCTGACAGCAGACTTTCCTAATGCAATTCGTCTTTTGGATTCCTGGCTGCTGGTACCAAGAGTATTGATTGTGGAGCCAAGCAACCCAAAGGTGTTAAAAATCTTAGTCTCTTCACCATCTATCTTGATGCTGCCAATTGGCCCAGTGGTGAGGATCTTTGTTTTCTTGATGTTGAGCTTCAATCCATATTGAAGGCTGAAGTCCTTGACATTCAAGTCCTCCTCAATTTTGGCAAGCAAAGTAGTGTCATTCGCATAATGCAGGCTTTTGATGAGTCTTCCTCCAATCCAGATGCCACATTCCTCCTCATTGAACCCAGACTCTTGGATCGCAAATTCCTAGTTAAAATAAAACAAACCTACTGTATATGTTGTAAATGGAGGACTCCTTGAAATTATTGCCCTGAGATAAGCTATTCAAATAGTGACCTGCAACAAACCATTGTGATCACTTTGTGGCTAAATAATAAATTGGCTCAGAAATAATAGATATGAGAGGAAGCTAGACACCGTGAACACAACAGTGTGCTCAAGCATAATGCTGAAGGCAGAATGCAAGGTTCATTATCTGTTGTTCATAGTATTGCTATGAATCATAGTTGACTTGACCACACCTAACCTAATGTCACGATTGAAGGAAGAATCACCAACAACCTCTGTTATGCAGATGACACAACCTTGCTTGCTGAAACTGTGGAGGACCCAGAGCACTGTAGAAGGTCAAGGACTGACATCTTCAATAAGGATTGAAGCTTAACATCAAGAAGACAAAGATTCTCACCACTGGGCCAATTGGCAGCAGCAGATAGATGGAGAAGAGATTGAGGTTGTTAATAATTACAGTTTGCTCAGTTCCACAATCAACACTCTTGGCACCAGTAGTCAGGAAATCAAAAGACAAATTGCATTGGGAAAATCTTCAGTCAGGGACCTCTCCAGAGTACTGAGAAACAATGATGTCAGTCTAGAGACTAAGGTGTGCCTGATTCAGGCCATGGTCTTTACAATTGCTTGCTATGCATCAGAGAACTAGCCAGTGACTAAAGATGACAGAAGAAGAATCAATGCCTTTGAGTTGTGGTGCTGGAAGAGTCTTGAACATATCATGGGCCAAAGAAATGGGTCTGTCTTGGAGAGAGTGAAACTAAATTTTTTCCTAGGAGGCTAGGATTTTGAAGCTCTGACCCACCTAGTTTGGGCACATGGGCAGGAGTGACTAGTCCTTGGAGAAGGACATCATATTTAGAAGGGTAGAGGGAGAGAACAGGAGAGGAAGACCTCAGATGAGATGGGTTGACACAGTAATTGGAGCAGTGGGGGTAGGTGTGTCAGAGTCAGTGAGACTGGCTCAGTACAGGTCAGGCTTCAGAGCTGCTTTATGTTGGATTGTTTTGAGTTGCTGGGTGATTCGACAGCACATAACAACAACAACAGAACCCATAAGTTCTGTGCTCCTTTTAAAAAAATTCTTATATGAGACCAAATAAATTGTTACCGGTTGCTTTTAGAACGAAGATGAGGCTGTAGATGAATGGAAATAATCCTTCAAAGATTAAGCCATGCATGTTTAAGTGCACATGGCAGGTACAGTGAAAGTGCAAATAGCTCTTTATATCAGTTATGGTTCCTTTGATCACTCACTCCTCTCCTACATGATAAAACCTGGCCTGCCAATAATCACACTTAAATACACCAATCAAGAGAAATAGAGTAGCAGAATGGATAAAATAACAAAGCTCATCAATATATTGTCTACAAGAGACACATCTAATAAACAAAGAGAAAGGTAGGCTCAAAATCAAAGGCTGGAAATAAATACACCAAGCAAATGGCATCCATAAAAAAGCAGGAGTGGCAATACTAATATCTGATAAAAGAGACTTCAGAATGAAAACCACTATAAAAGATAAGGAGAGGCATTACATACTGGTTAAAGGCACAATAGATGAAGAAGACATAAACCTGGTCAACATTTACACACCAAATGATAGACCTGTAAAATACATAAAACAACAGTTATCCAAATTGAAGAAAGAAATAGACAGCACCACAGTATTGATAGGAGACTTCAACACACCACTATCACCAAAAGACAGGTCAACTCAAAATAAACTCAACAAAGATGCAAAAGATCTAAACTATTCAATCAGCCAACTCGATGTGGATGTATTCAGGATATTACACCCAACCAAAACTCAATTCCCTTTGTTCTCAAGTGCACATGGCACATTTTCCAGAATTGATCACATATTAGGGCACAAAGCAAGCTTCAGCAAATTAAAAGCATTCAAATAGATGAATGGAAACAGAACAACTAGCTCACATAGTATGCACCTTCACCCATTATGAAACTTCATGTGTTTTAGAGAATCCAACCAATGTCACTAAATATCTTGTATAAAGATATTTGATTGGGGACCAAAGCTACTGTGTAAAACTTCACTGAGAACACAACAAAATTTGATTTTAAAAAAGAGAAAGCAGTGGATCTTGAGATGAACAATGGCATTAAGGATGAGAGGGTGTTTCAAGAAGAAGGAAGAGCCCAAACAAAGGCAGGGAAATGGGAAAATATGGACTGTGGTCTTTAAATGACAAATAAGTCTTCCTGTAACAGGAGTATTACAGGAAACTCTCGATTTGTGTCTGGACCATACCAGGCTACAGTAGGAACAGGGGCAACCTCCTCCCATATATGGCTTGGAGCTGATCAGTGTTCACTTACTTCTGGTGAGTCGGAGTGAGAGGGTGAAGGAGGGCCCTGCAGGACTCTAAGGCTGTGAGTTGTTGAGGAAAGGACTATGAGATATAGAATAAGCTCATGGATTTGGAGAAGGAAGCTAGGGAAATATACAAGAGGTAGAGAACAGTCTGGAGTCTCTCACTTTTTCTCATCCGACCTCCTTTCCCTTCTGTCCTTCTCTCTTTCTCTCTTCTATCCACAGAAAGGATGCAAGAGAGTGAAGTGGGGCAACCTCAGAGGTGGCAGGAATGGCGAAGCAGAACAAGGTTCTCTTTCTTCTCCCTGACTGTGCCATCTATTGTTGGGACATTTACTGTGGCCTTGGTGATGGTGGTAGTAGGATGAGAGTAGTTGGAGGAAAACAGTGGCTATAAAAGAGGGTTTCCCCTTCATTCTTCTTCCCCTTCTAGAAGGTGATCTTGTCATTGCTTGTCTGGCCAGACCCCAGGTACTAGGAAGAAGCGGAGAGGGAGTTTAATATCTTCTAGTCTTATAGCACTAATGAGCGAAGACCAGATGAGTTGTGG
>NW_006399833.1:7497693-7500203 GCF_000299155.1 Elephantulus edwardii
AGGTCCTTGGAGAGGGACATCATGCTTGGGAGGGTGGAGGGATGGCACAAGAGGGGAAGACCCTCTATGAGATGGATTGATTCAGTGACTGGGATAATCGTGATGGGTGTGTCAGAGGCAGTGCGATTGGCACAGGATAGAACAGGGTCTCAACGGCACATAACAATAACAACAACAGCAGTCTTGTAGCTAGGGTGGTAGTACCTAGGTAACAGGCAGATGTTTAGTTTGACATCAGGTAGGCTCCCTTCCCCTTTCTTCTGTTTAAGGGTGGAGGGGAAACTCATTGCAATGTTCCTAGTACTCCCTGTGCAGCACGAGAGCTCAGCCTACCAGAGAGGCTGAGAGGCATGAGTTTCCATACTCAGATAATTCAGTCACAGAAAACAGCAATTATAAAGTCACTAGCATTTGTGACAAGCAATGAACATTCACTGTCTTATTTGATTCTCACAGTGAAAGCAGGACAAATGCAGGCCTGGGATTAAGCCTTAACTTTCCCACTTACTAGCTCAAGCACAGAAAACACACAATAACTATTAATCAATTAGGGAGCTCTACTGGACCAGCAGGTAAGGAGTGGAGCTGCCTTTTCAAAGGCAGGTGGTTCAAATACACCACTTGCTCTGTGAGGGGGATAAAAAAGATCTCTGGTAGAATGGTATGTTGCACTGCTATTGGTTCAAATACGTCAGCAGCTATATGAGAGAAAAATAAGCAATATCCTTCCATAACTTAAAAAAAAAAAACCACCCAAACAATTTGTCTCAGAGGAAGTACAAATATATTTTGGAGAAAGTGCAACCAGAGTGTTCCTTGGAGACAAGAATGGTGTGATGGGGTGAAAGTACAACTTATATACTTTTGGGCATGCTGACACAAGGGGCCAGTCCTTGGAAAGCTTGGAAAGTTGGAGAGTCAGAGAAAGAAAGGAAGACTCTCAACAAGATGGATTGACACAGTAACTGTAACAATATACACGAGCATATCAGAGATTGAGAGGATGAGGCAGGACAGGGCAAAGTTCAGAACTGTTGTTCATAGTGTAGCTCTGAGTTGTAGTTGACTCGGTGACACCTACCAACAACTTACTGTGAAGACTTAAAGCTTTGGAACTCTAATGGAGGGCCGCTATGTGTCAACATTGACTCAGCAGCAGTGCAATTTTTGGGGTATACAGCTGTTGTTAGGTGCCAGTGAGTCAATTTAAACTCAGGGTGATCGCATGTGTCATAGTAAAACTGCTCCCTACGGAGCTCAGGGTGGGGGGTAAACTTTATGGATGTGAGGATAGCACAGGACTAGGCAGTGTTTTGTTCTGTTTTACAAAGGGTCATGCTGACTCAGTGGAACCTAACAACAACAACCATCTTTTTTTACGCAAACAGATTGGCAGCATTTTCTCCCTTGGAGTCATGAGATGATTTGAAACTTGGACCTTTGAGTTAGCAACTGACCACTTAACCATTACACTATTAGGATTTCTTCTCTTTCTTTCTTACATATGTGTATTATCAATTGACTGGTTAATTGATTAATCACTCACCTTTACTCGTTGTGTGAAGCTCAGAGAAACTAAAGATTTCATGTGTATGTATCCACCAAAGCTGTCCTTGAACTTAACTCATTGCTGTTGAGTTAGAACAGAGTCATAGCTGAATTTAGAGAGAGTTTTCAGAGGCTATAAATCATACAGGAGATTGCCCATTTTCTTCCCATGGAGCAGTTAGGGAATTCAAACCACAAGTCTTTATCTTGTAGGTGCAATGCAACGCCTTATTTACTATGCCACCAGAGCTCCAGGTGGCATTATTATTTTCATGTTATAGATAAGGAGATTGCAGCCCAGAGAAACTAAGGATTTTGTGCAAATTTACACACCAAAAAATGGCAGAACATGAATTAAACACCAGTTGTCAGAAGTGGAGATCTTAACTACTATGTTATATATGTTATGTGCCATCAAGTCAGAACCAACTCATAGCTGACCCTCCAGCATGTTTTCAGAGGCTTTAAAGTCACATGAAAGGAGATTGCCTATATTTCTCCCACGGGGCAGCTGGTGAATTCAAACTGCATGCATTTTGGTCAGCAGAGCAACTTCTTACACACTAGGCCACCAGAGTTCCCTATGTTATATATTGTTGTTGTGTATTGTCAAGTCGGAACCAACCCATAGCTGACACTCCGGAGGGTTTTCAGAGGCGGTTAATCACACTGGAGAAGATTGCCCATCCTTCTCCCGTGGAGAAGCTGGTGGCATCAAATCCCATGCCTTCGGGATTGCAGCACAGTTCCTTTACTACTAGGCCACCAGAGCTCCCTATTGTTGATTGCCTTCAACTTGAGCACTACTCATAGCGACCCTATGAACAAAAGGCTTGAAGCCTTTTGTTGTACTATCGACAGTTATCAAAATTCATAGAGTTTCCGGAGGCAGGTTGTTCACGAAGTGGATACCACTCCTTCTTCCAAATCTGTCATAGTTAAGAGCTCCTTATGTGATATAT
>NW_006399833.1:7500413-7509832 GCF_000299155.1 Elephantulus edwardii
AGGTTTAATAAATATTTACTGTGTATCTATTGTTCATAAGGCTCTTTAACATCTTGAAACATTAACATTAAAAATAAAGTTTAAAGAATAAAAATCCCAAACAAACTCTCTATTCAAATACCACATCTGCTTCTTGCTATTTGTGTTTCCACTGAATGACTAAGACTTATCTGGCTTTTCCTGGGCTAAAAGGGGAAGCTAGCCCCATGTGAGCCCCTCTCTAAGGGTTTACATCAGTTACAGATGTACAGATCCCCATTATGTTTTTGTCCTTGAGGAGAGAGTTGGCCCAGGCAGCACTGAGCCCCTGACAAGGGGGCAATCAAGCTCTCAGTCAGATGCCCCATTTTCAGCGATGCCTTTCAGCAACGTGAAATGTGGCAAGGATTGGTTGAGAACTAATAAAAGGAAGTAAGACAGCTGCTGATAGGGGGAACTTGCAGAAGGCCTCATTGGAAAGGGGAAGGAAGATGAAGCACATAGAGATAAACAAGTTCTGGAGGGTTAAAACTAGATAAAGCCAGTCTTTCCTACACCATAAGAGAGAAAAAAAAAGCCACATCACAAGCAGTCCTCTCAGCTGCTTGCCTTGCAAGAATAATCAGTCTTTTCTTCAAGGGTTTTTGAAAAGAAAGCTGAAAGTAGCCCCTTAGACCCTCCTTTGAGTTTTCACTATACTCGATGTTGAGAAGAGATGACAACCAAGTTCCACAATAATCTATGACGCCATTAGAGAAGTAAAACATAACGAAATGGACTTCCTTCAAAGTTTTCCAGACCACCAATTAAACACATTGCTGTTGAGTTAGTTCCAACTCATGAAGAACAGCTCATATCACAGGGTAGAGCTGATCTAGAGGGCTTTTCTTACCTATAATATTAGTGGAAGCAAATCACCAGACCTTTCTTCTGCAGTGACATTGAATGAGTTTGAACCATAAACCTTCAGATTAGCAGTCAAACGATTTATATACCACCAGAGCACAAATATTTTGCTCTGAAACCCACGGGTCACCATGGACTTGTCAGAAATGGAGCCATGTTGAAAGTAGAAGCAATAGGATCCTGCCCTCTATTGCAGTGCACCCTTACCAGAAACTGCACAACCAGGTGGGCTTCAAGAAGGCCTGTCATGTGTTAAAGCTCATAACACATTTATTCTTATGAAAACAATTCAGGGTGCCAGACTGCTTGGGGAAGGGCATCTGCAGGTAAAGCAGAGGACTAGTAAGCAAGAGTAAAATCCTTAATGGCACATTGGTTACAACATTGGGTTCAAACATGGCAATGATTGTGAAGATGGCTCAGGACCAATCAGTATTTCATTCTGTTGCATACAGGATTACTAGACTCAGAACTCACTCAACAGTATCTAACAACCACCACAGGCTACCCATTAAATGCATTTATCCTAATGGTAGACTATACAGAACACCTTGGCTCATCAGAAGATAAGACAAATCCTCTATCACCACTACATAAGACTAAGTGCCTCTTGAATTGTACAGGGAAAGGTACAGAATCCCCCATATGGATATCATTAAATGGGCTGTTTGTTCAGGTAAATTAAAACATGGAATGACCTGGCTATGAGAATTGGAAGTCTCTGTTCTTAGTTTATCTCCTTTAGCTTCACTTCAAAGGTAATAAAACAACTTCCAACCCAAAAAATGTCCTGGACCAGATGGTTTTAGAAGTGAATTTTATCAAACATTCAGAGAAGATCTGTCGCCAATTCTACATAAACTATTTCAGAAAATAGAAAAAGATGGAATTCTCCCGGACTCATTCTATGAAGCACACATATCCTTGATACCAAAGCCAGGTAAAACCACCAACAAAATAGAAAATTATAGGCCAATATCTCTCATGAACATAGATGAAAAAATCACGAATAAAATCTTGGCCAATAGAATCCAACAATACAAAAAAAATTACAATTCACCATGACCAAGTGGGATTTATAACAGGTATGCAAGAATGGTTCAACGTAAGAAAAACAAGCAATGTAATTCATCACATAAACAAAGCAAAGAACAAGAATCACATGATCCTATCAATTGATGCACAAAAGGCCTTGACAAAATTTCTTCAACATAGTAAAAAGTATATATGCAAACCTGAGAGTTAACATTGATCTCGATGGAGAGAGATTAAAGGCATTCCCCTTGAGAACAGAAACTAGGCAAGGATGCCTACTATCACCTCACCTATTCAATATGGTATTGGAAGTCTTAGTGATAGCAATAAGACAAGAGAAGGGAATAAGAGATATCCAGATTGGCAAAGGGGAAGTAAAATTATCTCTCTATGCAGATAATAAATAGTATACATAGAAAACCCTAAAGACTCAGCAAGAAAACTACTAGACATAGTTTACCAATTCAGCAAAGTGACAGGATACAAGATCAACATACAAAAACCAAATGGATTTCTCCACAGTGACAAAGAGAATAGAGAACTGGAGCTAAGAAAAACAATACCTTTCACAATAGCTAATCACAAGATTAAATACTTAGGAGTAAACCTAACCAGAAGCACAAAGGATCTATTCAAAGAAAATTACAAAACACTACTACAAGAAACAAAAAGAGACCTGGAGAAGTGGAAGAATATCCCTTGTTCATGGATAGGAAGACAATAATGTGAAAATGACAATACTGCTGAAGGCAATTTACATATTCAATGTAATCCCAATAAAAATGCCAATTCAATTCTTCAATAAGATAGAAAAAGGCAATCTACAACATCATCTGTAATGCAAAGAGGTCCAAAATAAGCAAAGCACTCCTTAAAAAGAGAAACAAGGTAGGAGGCATCTTACTCTCTAATTTCAAATCCTACTACAATACTGTGGTCATCAAGACAGTATGGCACTGGTTCAATGAAAGACACATAGATCAATGGAATAGAATTGAAAACCCAGAAATCAGCCCTTCTACCTATAGTCAACTGCTTTTTGACAAGGAGATGAAATAAGTTAAAGTGGGGAAACGACAGCCTTTTTTAACAAATGGTGTTGGCAAAATTGGAAAACTATCTGCAGAAAACCCAAGCAAGATCCACACCTCACTCCATACACAAAAACCAACTCAAAGTGGATCATGGATCTAGCACTAAAACCAAGGACTATAAATTTCATTAAAGAAAAACTCGGAAGAACTCTAGAAGTCCTAATCCACAACATAAACAATCTTCCAAGCATCCTGGAAAATCTACCACCAGGAAAGGATAAAACAGATGGACAAAACCTTGTAAGAAAGAATCAAATCCCTATGCACATCCAAAAACTTCTCCAACAGGGTAAAAAGAGAAGCTACAGATTGGGAAATAATATTTGATAATGACATGCCAGACAAGGGACTTATATCCAGGATTTATAAAATACTCAAACACCACAACAAGATAAAGGTAAATAACCCAATTGAAAAATGGGCACAGGATATGAACAGACACTTCACCAAAGAAGATATTCAGATGACCAACAAGCACATGAAGAAATGTTTAAAATCCTAGCTCTAAGAGAGATGAAAACCAAAACAACTATGAGATATCATCTCATCCCAGTAAGAACAGCAAAATTTAACAGAACAGCAAACATCAAATGCTGCTGAGGTTGTGGAGAAACTGAAACACTTATTTACTGTTCGTGGAAGTGTAAAATGGTGCAAGCACTATAGACAGATGTATGGAGCTTCCAAAAAGTTGGAAATAGAAATACCATTTGACCCAGCAATGCCACTACTGGGAATATACCCTAAAGAAACCAGAACTACCATCCAAGCAGATATATGCACGCCCATGTTTATTGCGACTTTGTTCACAATAGCAAAGAGTTGGAAACAACCCAAGCGACCATCAACAAACGAATGGGTAGGGAAGCTCTGGTATATTCACACAATGGAATACTATGCGGCATTGAAAAACAAGGAACTCATGAAATATTATTCAAAATGGGTGACCCTGGAGGACATTATGTTGAGTAAAATATCTCAGTCACGAAAGGACAAATATTGCATAGTGCCACTGTTGTAAAACAGGACTGACACCAGGGTTGAGGGAAGACTGAGAAAGAGAGGATAAATAATGTATACTGCACTGAAACAGATAAGGGAGAGAACTGTTTAAAAGGAATATATGATTAGGTATTATTTTCATGACAGGAGTCCGGAATGAAGGCTGCATAGTGGAGTGGACTAGGGTGGAGGAATTGTATATCCATGAAGGAATTTTTCTTTTACTTTTCAAAGAGAAGAGCAAATTGGGGGGAAGAGGGTGGGCAGGGAGAAAAGTGCAACAATAAATTAATGGATAAGTCTTTGTAAACTTTCATTGAAATTAATAAAAAAAGAGAAGAAATTATAAAAAAATAACACTCAATACACTGAAATTTTTTTTTTAAAAGTCTTATTCCTGAAGGATAACTAGTAAAATGTGTATGGGGGCCCAAGTGTGAAAGAGGTGGGAGCAAAGGGGCATGGATGAGTAGGGGTCACACAATTTGGTGGGTAGAGGGGGGAGTAACAGAAATGGGAAAGATCTGGTGGGGATTTGAAAAGATGGGGTAATGGTGGGCATAGTCTAGTGATAATTTTATAAAATATAATGTATGAGAATGATTCTATGAAGTATAATGTCAATGGAAGAAAGCAGGAAACACAGAAAAACTATGTACATAAAAGAAACATAATGCATATGAATAATTATATACACACACCAATAAAAAAGACATATTTTGAAAGTCTTCTATCCAAGCACATTGGTTCTTTGTCGAGTCCTTTGTAGTACCAACACTTAAGACAATCAGCTGCTAATTGAAAGATTTTGGGTGGAAAGATCCAGAGATGCCTTGGAAGAAAGGCCTGGGGATCAACCTATGAAAAAGGAGCCACTGAAAACTCTACGGGGTATAGTTCTACTCTGACACCCATGATGTCACTATGAATCATGGCTGACTCAATAGCAACCGGCCTTGTTTCTCAGAGCTTAGGTCTACTCTGCACATCCACTCCTAATGCTCCTCCCCTCTGCCTCCTGTTTCCATGCTCCATTTTAACCATGCCCTTCCTGGATTTCAATAGACTTTCTCCAATGTTTTTCCACCAGCTGCTCTACTGTCCCACAAGTTCATCATCTGCCCATTCTCTTGGACTAAGCTGACCTGCTCCTGCTGACAATCAGAGAGACTACCTATAATCCACTAAGAAGTAAAGCCTGTACTCCATTTCCTATGCTTCAGTGTCAGGCACAGAGGCTATGGAAATACTTTTACATTTACTTTGAGTTATCCTTTCTCACCAATTGCTACTTTCATTTAAGAGACAAACAAGGAAACTCACTGAGGAGATAAATTTTTCCTCAGATACAACTACAACAAGAGGTACTTGGCTTAAAGGTTGTTAAGGAGCATTACATACGTCATATTCCTTGTTCCCTATATGAGACCCCTTTTGTAAATAAGAATGCATTGGAATTCTTCTATGCTGAAATTACCCTCCAGATTTTCAAGTTCCTTGTCATATCCCTAGCTCTACCTGCCATGGGATCTCTGGTGATGTAGTCCAGAGTGAATTGCAAAGGCTGCTAATCTCTGGCAATTCACATCCACCCCATGGTTCCTTGGGAGAAAGATTGGCTGTCTTCTCCCATTATTCTTTACATTCTCAGGAACCATGCACCAAAACTGACTTAATGGGAATGAGTTTCTTTTGTTTGTGCCACATGCCAAGATTAACTAAATATGCAGGAAACTGGATTTAATTTTGCTGCCCTCAGTAACTGTTGGGGTGATAAGAATTGAGAGTCCAATTCTTCAAAGCTCTCAGAGGGTTAGGGTTAGGGTTAGGGTTAGTGAAAGTAATTGCCCAAATCAGCTAAGCAGTGGAATCTCTAGAAACTAGCCAAAGGTTTGCATCAGAAGCAGGTAGAGTCCATCTACCATATCAGACAAGGAAAGCAGGTGGTTGTTGTTATGTGCCATCAAGTTGCCTTCAACTCATGATGACCCTATGTACAACAGCTCTGAACCCTGCTCTATCTTGAGCTAACATTACTGTCTCTGATACAACTACCCCCATTGCCCTAGTCACTGAATCAATAGGTCTCATCAACGGTCTTCCTTTCTTGTGCTGTCCCTCCTCCCTACCAAGCATGATGTCCCTCTCCAAGGACTGGTTCCTCCTGGCAACATACACAAAGTATGTCAAATGGAACATCAAAATCTTTGCCTCCAAGGAGCAGCCTCCTGGTTTCATCCTCTATAGAACAGAACTGTTTGTTCTTTTGGAGGTCCACGGCATGTTCAATACTCTTCTCCAGCACCACGGCTCAAAGGCATCAATTCTTCTATCATCCCTAGTCATTGTCCAGTTTTCTAATGCATAGCACGTAATTGCGAAAACCATGGCCTAGATCAGGTGCACTGTAGTTTCTAGACTGACATTGTTGCTCTTTAGTACTCTGGAGAGGTCCCTGATATCAGATTTTCCCAATGAAATTAGCCTCTTAATTTCCTAGCTGCTGGTACAGAGAGTGATGATTGTGGAGCCAAGCAAGCTGAAGTTGTTGACAAGCTCAATCTATTCACCATCAATCATGATGCTGCCAATTGGCTCAGCAGTGAGAATCTTTGTTTTCTTTATGTTGAGCTTCAATCCATATTAAAAGCTGAAGTCCTTGACCTTCTGCAGCAGAAGCTTCAGGTCCTGCTCAGTTTCAGCAAGCAAGGCTGTGTCATCTACATAACACAGGTTGTTGATGAGCCTTCCTCCAATTCTGATGCCACATTCCTCCTCATAGAGCCCAGCCTCCCAGGTGAACTATGCCACATATATATTGAAAAGGTATAGAGATAGGTTACATCCCTGGTGTACATCTTTCCTGATTTTGAACTATGCAACAGAAGGCAGAATTTATGTAATTGGCTGCCCTCTGGTGTCCTCAAAGCAGTATTAACAGCAAGCAGGAATTTTAAAACTTTAGTTGGGTATGTTTGCATACAGCACTTGCTTACAACACGGTTGCAGTTTGTTCTCCCCATAAAGGTAGCTGGCTAGGGAGTGTGAGGTTCAGCCCATAAGCCATACTCTCCTCACCAAGCCAGCTTCCACCCAGAGGTTAACTCTCCTTTTCTTTTTACTTCATCTACTCAAATGTCTCTCTTTTCAGTTTTCACTCATCATTCATTCATTGTCATTGATTCGAAATCAACTCATAACTGACCTTTTAGAACATTTCCAAGGCTATAAATCAACCAGGAAGAAAATTCCCATCTTTCTTCCATGTAGTCATTGGTGGATTAAAACTGGCAGATTCCAATTTAGAAACTTATATATTACTTGAAATTTCTAATTACACTATACAGACTACTTATATGTTGCAAATGAGTAATTTTAACTCATGGCACAGGATAGGGCTGGGTACACAACTGTTGGTCACAGGGTCACTATGACTTGTAGTTGACATGAGGGCACCTAACAATAATAGCCTCATCCGTTACAAGATGATAGCCTTAAATGTTTCAGAATGGAAGTACTCCATAGGGTTTTCATCATTATGATTTTTTTTTTAAATTTTCTACTAGTATATCAACTGTGCAAAGGCTTTTGACTGTGTGGATCACAACAAACTGTGGTTGACTCTGAGAAGAATAGGAATCCCAGAACATTTGATTGTGCTTATGCGAAACCTATACTTGAACCAAGAGGCAGTTGTCAGAATAGAGTAAGGAGACACTGCATGGTTCAAAATTGGGAAGGGTGTGTGCCAGGATGTACTCTGTCTACATACCTTTTCAATCTGTATGCAGAACAAATAATCTGGGATGTTGGGCTGTATGAGGAGTAATGTGGCATCAGGATTGGAGGAAGACTTATCAACAACCTGAGTTATGCAGATGACATGACCCTGCTTGCTGAAACTGAAGAGGACCTGAAGACTTGCTGCAGAAGGCCAAGGACTGCAGCCTTCAATATGGATTGAAGCTCAACATCAAGAGTCTCACCACTGGGCCAGTTGGCAGCATCATTATGGATGGAGAAGCGATTGAGATTAACAGCTTTAATTTGCTTGGTTCCACAATCAACACTCTTGGTACCAGCAGCCAGGAAATCAAGAGACAAATTGCGTTGGGGTACTCATTTGTCAGGGACCTCTCAAGAGTACTGAAGAGCAACAATGTCAAGCTGGAGACTAAGGTGCACTGGACCCAGGCCATAGTCTTCACAATTGCGTGCTATGCGTCAGAGAGCTGGACAGTGACTAGGGATGATAGAAAGAGAATTGATGCCTTTGAGCTGTGGTGCTGGAGTAGAGTGATGAATAAACCATGGACTGCTAGGAAAACAAACAGGTCCATTCTGGAGAGGATAAAACTGGGCTGCTCCTTGGAGGCAAGGATTCTGAAGCTTCATCTGATATACTTTGGTTATGTTGCTAGGAGGGACCAGTTCTTGGAGAGGGACATCATGTTTGGGAGGGTGGAGGGACCGTGAAAGAGAGGAAGATCCTTGATGAGATGGATTAATACAGTGATTGGGGTAGTGGGAGTAGGTGTGTCAGAGACAATGAGGTTGACACAGGGTAGAGCAGGGTTTTGGCCTCTTGTACAGGAGGTCGCTGAGTCGCAAGCAACTCGACGGCATCCAACAACAACTAGTTTATTTACGAAATTTGAATACATTGTTTTTAAGAACAAATTCTTTCAATTTCCCTCACCCTGCCACCATCAAATTGTAAAACCTCATAATCAATCCCACCTCCCACTGCACATCCTCATCCCTCTGCTTCCACACTCTCCCACCCCTCTTGGATCCTTATACTCATTCTACAATAATGGTTTTATACAATATTTATGCTTCTGGGACTTGGTTCACTTAGCATAATGCTCTCCAGTCCCTCCCAAGTTAGGTAATAATTTACAAAATCATTGTTCCTCTGTGCTGCATTGTGTGAATGAATGCACCATAATTTCTCAATCCTTTTGTTTATGGTTGGACATTTGGGCTGCGTCCATGTTCTTGCAAAGGTTAATAATGCTGCTAAGAACATTGGTGTACAAATCTCTGTTTTTGCCTCAGTTCTCATTTTCTCAGGCTATATTCCAAGTAGTGGACTGGCTGGGTCATGTGGAATTTCTACGTTCAGTTTTTGAGGAAGTGCCAAACTGCCTTCCAGAATGGTTGTTCCATTTTACAATCCCACCAACAATGTATAAGAGTTCCTTTCTCATGGCAATACTACCAAAGGCAATATACACGTTCAATGCAATCCCAATACAAATACCAATTTTTCTTCAATGAGATGGAAAAGGCAATCTCCAGCTTCATTTGGAATGGAAAGAAGCCACGAATAAGCAAAGCACTCCTTAAAAATAGAAAAACGGTAGGAGGCATCTCACTCCCTGACTTAAAATCCTACTT
>NW_006399833.1:7512434-7516941 GCF_000299155.1 Elephantulus edwardii
GGTGCGCCTATATCTGCTTGGATGGCAGTTATGGTCTCTTCAGGGTATATTCCCAGTAGTGGAATTGCTAGGTCAAACGGTTTCTCTATTTGCAACTTTTTGAGAAAGCTCCATATCACCCTCCACAGTGGTTGCACCATTTTACATTTGCACCAACAGTGAATAAGGGTTCCAGTTTCTCCACAACCTCACCAGCATTTATTGCTTGCTGTTCTGTTAAATTTTGCAATTCTCACTGGGGTGAGATGATAGCTCATAGGTGTTTTACCAGTTTGTCTCTTATGAACGTTTTGGTTTTGGGCTTTACTCTCAGGTCTTTGATCCACCTTGAGTTAATTTTTGTGTATGGTGTGAAATGTGGATCCTGTTTCAGCTTTCTGTAGGTGGAAGTCCAGTTTTGCCAGGACCAATTTTTGAAAAGGTTATCATTTCCCCATTTGATAGCTTTGATTTCCTTGTAAAATACCAGTTGGCCATAGATAACCAGGTCTGTTTCTGGGTTCTCAATTCTGTTCCATTGGTCTATGTGCCTGTCATTGAACCGGTACCATGCTGTTTTGGTTATTACTGCTGTGTAGTAGATTTTTCTTTTCCCTCACAAGTATTTTGCTTATTTGGGGTCTCTTGTCTCTCCATATACATTTGATAATTTCCCTTTCAATCTCCTTGAAAAAATGAATTTGGTATCTGGATTGGGATTGCATTGAACATGTATATTGCTTTTGGTAGGATTGTTGTTTTCACAATATTGTGTCTTCCTATCCATAAACAGGGCACATTTTGCCATTTCTTTAGGTCTTTTATTGTGTCTTGAAGAAATACTCTGTAGTTTTCTTTTTTAAATTTTATTTTATTAATTTTAATGAACATTTACAGAGATTGTGGATTTCCATTCATTCATTGTTGCAATTTTCTCCCTGCCCACCTTCTCCCCCCCAGTTCATTCTTCTCTTTGAAAAGTAAAAGAAAACTTTCTTCATTGGTATACAATATCCCCCCCTACCGCACCCCTGAGTACACTCCACTATGCAACCTTCATTCTGAACTCTTGTCATAACCATAATACCCAGTCCTATATCACTTTTAAACTGTTCTCTCCCTTATCTGTTTCAATGAAGTATACATAATTCATCCAGTTTTTCTCAGTCTCACCCCAACCCTAATGTCAGTCCTGTTCTACAACAGTACACTATACGGTACTTTTCCTTTTGTTACTGAGGTATTTCACTCAGTATAATGTCCTCCAGGGTCACTCATTTTTAATAATATCACATGAGCTCCTTGTTTTTCAATGCAGCATAGTATTCCATTGTGTGAATATATCAGAGCTTCTCTGTCCATTCGTTGATGGGCACTTGGGTGGTTTCCAATTCTTTGCTATTGTGAACAAAGCTGCAGTAAACATGGGTGTGCATGTATCTGCCTGGGTGGCAGTTATGGTTTCTTTAGGGTATATTCCCAGTAGAGGAATTGCTGGGTCTAATGGTATTTCTATTTGCAACTTTTTAAGATAGTGCCACACTGCCTTACCGAATAGTTGCACCATTTTACACCCCCACTAACAGTGAATAAGTGTAGTTTTCTTAGTATAGGTCTTTTTTATTTCTAGTTAAGTTCACTCCCAAGTATCTTATTTGTGGTTGGCAATTGTAAATGGTATTGCTTTCTTGATTTCCTTCTCTGAGTTATCTTTGTTACTGTAGAGGAATCCTATTGATTTTTGGATATTGATCTTATATCCTGCGACTCTACTAAACTGACCTATTAACTTTAATAGTTTTTTTTTTGTTGAGTCTTTGGGGTTTTCTGTGTACGCTATCATATCATCTGCATATAGTGACAGTTTAACCATCTCTTCAATCTGGATGCCTTTTATTTCTTTCTCTTGTTGTATTGCCCTATTGCCTTCCAATACAATATTGAAAAGAAGTGGTGACAGTGGGCACTCTTGTCTGATCCCTCTTCGCAAGGAAAATGTTTTGTGTTGCTCCAGTGAGAATCATGTTGTCTCTTGGTTTTCCATATATACTTTTCACTGTGTTGAGGAAATTCCTTCTATTTCAATTTTGCTGAGTGTCTTTATCAGGAAAGGGTGTTGGATTTTGTTAAATGCATTTTCTGCATCAATTGCTAAGGTCACGTGCTTCTTGTTATTTGTTGTTGTTGTTGTCATGTGCTGTTGAGTCGCTTGTGACTCATAGCGACCCTATGCACCCTGTTCTATCCTGTGCCAATCACACGGTCTCTGACACACCCATCCCGATTATCCCAGTCACTGAATCAATCCATCTCATAGAGGCCCTTCCCCTCCTGCGCTGTCCCACCACCCTCTCAAGCATGATGTCCCTCTCCAAGGACCTGTCCCTCCTTACAACATGTCCAAAGTATGTCAGACGAAGCCCCAGAGTCCTTGCCTCCAAGGAGCAGCCTGGTTTAATCCTCTCAAGGCTGAATCTACTTGTTTTCTTGGCAGTCCATGATACATTCAATATTCTTCTCCAGCACCACAGGTCAAAGGCGTCAATTCTTCTATCCTCCCTAGTCATTGTCCAATTGTCTGATGCATAACAAGTGATTGCAATGACCATGGCCTGTATCAGATGCACCTTAGTATCCAGAGTGACACCATTGCTCTTCAGTACTTTGGAGACATCCCTAACAGCAGACTTTCCCATCACAGTACATCTTTTAATTTCCTGGCTGCTGGTGCCAAGAGTGTTGACTGTGGAACACCAAGCTGACTAAAATCTTAACAATCTCAATCTCTTCACCATCCATCCTGATGCTGCCAATTAGTCCAGTGGTGAGAATCTTAGTCTTCTTGATATTGAGCCTCAATTCATACCGAAGGCTGCAGTCCTTGACCCTCTGTAGCAAGAGTTTAAGGTCCTCCTCAGTTTCAGCAAGCTGGGTTGTGTCATCTGCACAAGGCAGATTGTTGATAGCTCTTCCACCACACCTCTCCTCACAGAGCCCAGCCTCTCAGATACTCTGTTCTGCGTACAAGTTGAAAAGTTATGGAGGTAGGACACCTCCCTGGCGTACACGCTTCCCAATTTTTAACCATGCAGTGTTTCCTTGTTCTGTTCTAACAAATTCCCATTCTTCTCAAAATCAGCCACAGTTTGTTATGAACCACACAGTCAAATGCTTTTGCATAATCAATAAAACACAGATAGACATTCTTCTGGTTTTCTCTGCTTTCAGCTAAGATCTATCTAACATCAGCTACAATATCCTTAGTACCACAACTCCTTCTAAACCCACCCTGGACTTCTGGCAGTTCTCTGCTAATATGCTGTTCCAGTCTTTTTTTTAATAATCTTCAGTAAAATCTTGTTTACATGTGAAATCAATGATATTGTTGTATAGTTTCCACACTCTGTTGGGTCACCCTTGAATGGGAATAAATATAGATCTCCTCCAGTCAGTTGGCCAAGTGGTTGTTCTCCAGATTTCTTGGCACAAATTGGTGAGCACATCCAGGACAGCAACTGTTTGCTGAAATATTTCAATTGGCATACCATCTATTCCTGGGGCCTTATTTTTTGCTATTTCCTTTAGAGCAGCTTGAACTTCTTGTTAATATAGTGAATTGTGTTGGTTGATTTTCTTATGTTGAACCATCCTTACATACCTGTTATGAATCCCACTTGGTAATGGTGGGGGTTTTTTTTATGTGATTTTGGATTCAATTGGCTTGGATTTTGTTAAGGATTCTTGCATTTATATTCACTAGAGGTATTGCTCAGTAGTTTTCTTTCTTGATAATATCTTGCTTCATAGAATGATTCTGGAAGTGAGCCTTCTTTTTAATTTTTTGAAATAATTTAAGTAGAATGGGTGCTAAATCCTCTCTGAATGTTTGGTAGAATTCAGATGTGAAGCCATCTAGTCCAGGACTTTTCTTATGGAAAGTCTTTTTATGAACTTTTCCATTACTTCTCTTGCGATGGGTCTGTTCAAGTGTTAGTTATATTTTTCTTTTGAAAGTTTATTAGGTGATAGCTGTTGAAAATACGCACAGTAGAACCCATACCAACTCAACAGTTTCTATATGTGCAATTTGCCAACATTTATTAAATTCTTCTAGTGTCTTTCTTTGAATTGATGCAACTATTTTCACTTTCTTTTTCCCAGTTGTTCACCTTCATTATCATGAATACTGCCTGCTAATGTTGCTATCTATTATTTCAAGTTACTGTTGGCAAATTGAAACCAAATCAAATACACTTTCACTGAGTCAATTTGGAAACATAACAACTCTCTGGGACAGAATAGAACTGGCTCAGTATGATTTCCAAGGCTTGTAAATCTTTATAGAAGAGACTACCTCCCGGCGCTGGCTGAAAATCGCCTGTGACTTCATCCATAGCCACTGGTGAGAGTCAGCACCCAGAGCCATAAGGGGCTTTAAGCTCATTGCCCACTGCTGTGGTGTGGACAGCTGAAACCCAGGCCCCTACAGGCACCTCGTGGGGGGAGGGAAATCCCAGACTCTACTTCA